>NC_069499.1:1325769256-1326369256 GCF_027579735.1 Bombina bombina | reverse complement strand
GTTTTCCACCAAATGTAAACTTCCTTCTCCGTTTCTTGTGGATGGTACTTCAGAATTCAAGATCAGTCAAATTCTTGATTCCAAATTACGGGATAACCGTTTATACAGTTCCACGCCCAGAATCCTTCAAAACCTGTTCGTGTCCCCCGGAGGGGTCCTTGAGGAGGGGGCACTGTCACGATCGCTCAGCTGATCGCTCTTTCCTCCTTTTGTTTTTCCCGACGCTTTTGTGCTTCCTTGGTTGCCTAGCAACCCTGTATTCCACCGGCCCCTTCTGCTGACGTCAGAAGGGCTTCTTATTCCGCCGTCTCCTCTCCTCGGTGCCTGTTTGTTCACTTTTCCCGGCTTGTGAGTATTAATCTGAAATACTTTATATTTGAACTTCTGGCTTCTTTACTCGATCCTGCTTAACCCCTACCTACCTGAAACCTGATATCTGGACATTGCTTGCTAGACTATTCTACTGGTTAACCCCAAAACTGCCTGATTACACGTTGCTGGACATTGCTTGCTTGATTATTCTACTGGTTAACCCCTACCTGCCTGATTACACGTTGCTGGACATTGCTTGTTAGACTATTCTACTGGTTAACCCCTACCTGCCTGATTACACGTTGCTGGACATTGCTTGCTTGATTATTCTTCTGGTTAATCCCTACCTGCCTGATTACACGTTGCTGGACATTGCTTTCTTGATTACTCTTTTGGTTATCCCTATCTACACGAAGCTTCTTCTCCTGACCCTGCTGTACCAAATTCCAGTTTATTTCAGTGAGTATATTATACTGTAGCTGTCGCAGGGTCAGATCCTGGTATATACTCACAGTTCTAGGGTGTTACAAACCTCATTCTAGCATTTGGGTCTAACTCTGGACTTAACCTATCCTGATATATATATATATATATATATATATATATATATAAACAAAGCAAGGATGTCCACTCCCACTCCGTCAAGCAACTGCCAGGGTGTTAGTGAGATACAAACACAAAACTTGCACTCTCTGGTCATTTCAAAAGTAATCTTTTACTGTGAACAGTGATGTTTTGGGGACAAAGTATCTTAGTAAAGTCAAAAGTAAAGGTCTGAGGAAGGGGATACTTTGTTACTGAAATGTCACTGTTAACATTTTGAAATGACCAGAGAGTGCAAGTTTTTTGTTAATATCTCTCTCTCTCTCTCTCTCTCTCTCTCTATATATATATATATATATATATATATATATATATATATATATACAGTATATATATATAGTGTATATACATATATATGTGTGTATTTATGTTAATATATGTTTAAAATATGTATGTGCACACATACATACATATATACACATAAATATACACACTTTTGGGCCCTTCCCAGTCAAATACCTTGAAACACGGAATACCATTTTTATTTATTTTTAATGTGTTTTTTAATGGAAATACTTCAATTTCATATGTTCTTCTCTTACATTCCTATATATAGATATATTTGCATAGGTATATGTTTTACAAAAAAAGAATAGTATATAAACATATTTAAAAATAAAAAGAACATTTTCTTCTATGTGAAGAACATAGGAATGTAAAGTATTCCTAACACATTTGGGTTAAGTACTGTTTGTCTAGCGCGTGATATGGAAATCTTTGGGGAAAAGAAGTTAGCGCAGTTAATATCTGAAGTCCTAGGGCCTGATATTCAAAACCTCTCTGCTTAGGTGAGATATTCTAAGAAATCTCGTTAGTACGGCAGGTAACACAAATGTTATCTTGAGTAATGTTCATGTTGCTATGTAGTGTTCTTTATGTGAAACAGGGACTCCTACATTATAATACAAGGTCTAAAAAAGTTAATGTGCCTGAGTCTTTCACCCTCAAACTTTTTACTTGTAATATCAGTGCTAAAGCGGCCACACAAGCAATGTGAAATAGGTTTTGTAGACAGTGACTGGGCTGGATAAGGGACTTGCTTGGGCATCTGATGTTTTCTCACACATCTTACTGTAGTAAATACGCCTTTTGCTTCTGAAGGACTTACTGATGGTCTGATAATATTTATTGCGTGAGGTAGAAAAATGGCACAGACTAATATATACAAATCTAGTATAAATTCAAGTTTAATTTCAGTAACAATATTGCTATTGATTTGTATTTACTTAAAACAAAAGAATTTTTAGCAGTGCCCAGGGCTGCCATGGTAAATCTTATAGCCACTCTCATTTACTTTTTTTGTTGGAAGCAACTCGCAACTTACATAGACTACCATGGACAATGACTTACTTACAGTTAGAATTGTGTGTTAGAATTACAAAACTTGAACTACAAAACTCTGTTCTTGCTTTCACTTACGTGCTAACCTAAAAGGTGCACTAAACCAGAGGGCGTAAAAGCGAAGGTGCATTAAGAAATTGTTTACAGAAAGCTTACAGAGACTTTCACTGACACTTACAGTTAGGATTGTCTCTGTGAGAACTGTGAACAAAATATGACATGCCTCCATAAACCTATGTGAATGAATAGTAATGAAGTTTTGAAATGAGCTCGCCAGTCTTGTAATCCGTGGGTACGGCAATATTTTAAAAGAAAGTGGGCTGACCATCTCTGTTCCATTGAGTGGTGATGTGCCTTTCATAGGAAATAATAGAAATTGCAGTTCAGCAATCAGCTGTCTGCCAACATCACCAGTGACCTCTTATATCAGTGTGTGTGTGTGTGTGTGGGGGGGGGGGGGTTGTATTCAAAATATAAAGAAAAAAAGGGTAGCTTTACAAAGTATGTTTACACAACATACACTGTAAGGTTCACTAAAACAAAAATTGTTTCTGTGTAGAAACACACCAAAAAGTTTGCAAAAAATTCATATGGCTGAAAAGGTGCATCCCACATGGAGGACAGTGCTTTTAAAATTAGAAAGTCACAGCGATGTTTCCCCATAAAAACACAGATTAATCCCATGAAAATCCTATGCAATGCCTATATATCCATTATGTCTGTGATCTGTTGGACTGGGAAGGTCCCAAAGGTGTGTGTGTATGTGTTCCTACCCTGTGCTACCTGCTTTCTTCTGGCTCCTTGACCCTAAGCTATTCTCCTGGACTTTTCTTACTAATTTGATTCAGCCTGATTCAGGCTGACCTTCTGGTGACGGACTTGTATTTGTGGGCTTGAGTATTCCCTGACCCTCTGCTTTAAGCCTTTCTGACATCCTGACTCTTGGCTTCCACACAAAAACTGTACTTTTCTACTTAGGCCTTCTTGTGTCTGTATTCCCACTTGCTCCAAACTTCTAAAGTAATGCCTAACATTTTTAAATCCAAATAATCTCTGTACTGCCCTTTTGTTAGTAGTAACGGGCCACTCTAAGCATGCAGTAATCTGCTTAGGGTTCATCTTGATATTGTCAGGAGAAAGGATGTTACCCAGGAATAATGAAACCTAAAATTGGCACTTCTCTAAGTTAGCAAACAACGGGTTTGCCCTTAATCTTAATAGCATAGACTGGACATGAGTTGCAGTACTGAGAGTACTGAGAACGTGGGAAGACCAGGATATCATCAATATACATTATAATAGAAATATCCAATAAAATCTCTAAAGATGTCATTTAAGAAATTTTGGAACATAGCTGGGGTATAACACAATTCACATAGCATAACAAGGTACTCAAAATGCCCATAGCTGGTGTGAAAAGCTATCTTCAATTCATCCCCTCTCTGATATGTACTTAATTATAGGCCCCTCTAAAATCATTCTTTGTAAAAACTTGGGTTCCTTAAATTCTGTCTAGCATTTCAAGAAAAAGTGGCAGAGGGTAACTGTTCCAAATAGTGATGCTATTAAGGGCTCTATAGTCCACATTAAGTGCTCTATAGCCCCATCTTTATTCTCTACATAGAATATTCCACCCCTACCTGGAGAAGTGGAAGGTTTAATTAATAACTTAATCAGATTATCATCAATATGAAACATTTTTCCAAAAGGTATTTTAGTTCCTGGGACCAAATCAATGTGACAGTCATAAAGATGAAAAAATAACCAGAAATATGCTGGAAGAGGAGGGAGTTAATACGATGGCTAATAACCTAATATTAAATCAAAAAGACATTTCCAATCAACAAAGAGAGTTCTCCACAACTCCGGAAAATGATGGTAGCAATCAAATACAGCAATGAAACAACAAGCAAAATGTCCAGTAATGCAATACAGGTTTGATGCCACACGTATTCTGCTTTTGACTAGTGTCAGTAATAAATGCCAGATAGCCCCTGCGAAGACCAGGCTCCGTCACAGACTCTTGCTGTCAGGTCAAGCACCAAACATCCTCACGAAGACCAAGCTCCGTCATAGATATCTTGGAGAGGAAAAGCCGCAACACGCTGTGCTGTTCCATCTGCTTCGATCCACACCAAAGCCGCTGAAACCGAAAGTTTTCCTCTCCACCATGTGATCCAATGGGACGCTGAGAAGAGAGGGGGCTCGTCTTACGGCTGATCAATCTGGACCAATGCCAATGCAGGTACTCGGATTCTCCTTGCTGTTGCTTGATAGGAAACTTTAGTCAAAGCCGATATCTATGGCTGCCACAGGGGAAGCGTTGCTGCTTAATGGGCAAAAGACATCCAACCAAATAATGAAGAATAAGCAGCAACGGTTGTGGTAAAATTAAAACTTAGAATTTAATAGTGCAAATAAGTAAAACAGTCCATGGAGGGACAGAGGTACAACAGGAAAACACAGTATACGCGTTTCGGCTGTACGCCGTAATCACTACTGCTGAATAAAAGTTACATGCATACTCACTTAAAAAGGGTGTGCTTAGCCCTAATTGGTTAAGAGCTCAAATAAGGAAACTCCTTAAATGATATTACTAGAGTACCTCTGTTCAATTAACAATATAAATACATTTGTTAAAGTTAAATATACTTTATAACAGATTATACACTCAATATATTCTATGTTACACATCAATACCAGCAATATTGTAAGAACCTAGAAACAACAACATTACATGTAGTGTGCCTACAGAACATTGGCAAATGCTAATAAACTATATATGAAGTTTAAGATGTTACCTTGTATGTATGAAAAATAAGAGTAGTTCAAATGATTAGAGTAGAGATAAGCCTCATATAAGGATATGCTTAAAAATATATATACATGTATGTATATCAGAAACAAGAACTGAACTTGCTATAAAGATGTTTATTACTTTACATACATGTATATATGTATATGGATAAGTTACTCCCAATAATTGATTAAATCATACTCAGCATTGAGTCCAAAAGGGACTTTGGTGGAAAGTTTAAATATCCACAGCATCTCACATTTCTCAAGTAATCTTTGTCTATCCCCGCCCCTTTTAGGATGCGGTATAAAGTCAATGGCTTGCCATTTGAAAGAAGAAGCCTCTTTGTTATGTTTAATACAAAAATGTTGGACTATAGGTGAAGATGATTTCCCTACTCTGATCGTAGACAGGTGTTCCTTGATCCGCGATCTTTTGTCTCTTGTCGTGAGTCCAACGTATTGAACATTGCACAAAATGCAAGTGATGAGATAGATAACGTACTGTGAAGTACAGTTAAGACAATAGTTGATATCAAATGTACGTTGGGTGACAGAAGATGTAAATGTGTCTGATGTAATGACATAGTCACAGGGTTTGCATCTGCTACTCCCACATCTAAACATACCTTTAGATGTTAGCCATGAACTCAGTGTGGCTCGAGGACTGCTTAAGACCGTGGGTGATAAATAATTACCCAATGTTTTATTGCGGCGGTATGAACATCTTATACCTTCAGCCACACAGGTGATAAGCCTGTCATCTGCCACAAGGAGTTTGAAATGTTTCCTCACAATGTCACATATTGCCTCATACTCAGTACTATAATCGGTTACAAAAGTAACCTTATTAGATTTAGACATCAGCTTTTTGTTGTTGGTTTTTCTACCTTTTAACATTGATTTACGATCCATACCCTGAACTTCACTCACAGCCCTGTTAATCACTTTTTTGGGATAACCTCTGCTGCCCAAGCAGTCAAGTAAATCTTTTTGGTGTTTTGAAAAGCCTTCCTCTGTTGAACAATTTTGTTTCGCCCTGATTAACTGGCCCTTGGCTATAGAGTACATAACATTTTTGGGATGCGTGTAAGACTAAGTTGCCCGATATAGGCTTCCTATAAATGCACGTTTCTATCTTGCCTGAGGTGTTACCCTTTAAAGAGATGTCTAAAAAATTGATAGTATCAATGTGTGATTCTGAAGTGAATTTTAGATTCAGGTTATTTTTATTGATGTAATCCAGAAATTTAGTTCTATCTTCAGTATTACCGCTCCAAATAAGGAGCAGGTCATCAATAAATCGACTGTAGTTACTGATATTGAGTCTGAAGGGATTCCGATCCCCATAGATGTGGGACAGCTCCCACCAACCCATATACAGGTTGGCATAGGAGGGGGCAAATTTTGCCCCCATAGCTGTCCCACACCTCTGGAGATAGAAAACCCCCTCGAACTCAAAATAATTGTGACCTAGAAGAAATTCTGTCACTTCAATTACATACCTCTTAAAATCAGAATCTAGGTTGGAATAATGTGTCAGAATGAAATCAAGAGCCTCAAGGCCATGTTCATGGGGTATAGACGAGTATAAGGCAGTGACATCAATTGTCATCCAGCTGTAAGTGGGATCCCATTTCAAATCATCCATCACTCTCAGGACATGCTTAGTGTCCTGTAAAAAACTTGGTAAAGCCTGAACCAAGGGACATAAAATGGCATCTAGCCACTCTGACATGTGCTCAAAGAGAGATCCGATCCCACTAACAATTGGACGGCCAACAACATTAATCAGGGACTTATGCACCTTCGGGAGATGGTGGAACACTGGAGTTACATGAAACTCAACATACAAGTATTCAAAGGTATTTTTGTCAAAAAAAAACTTTGTTCCATCCCATTGTCCAGAAGGTGCATAAGTTCAACCTGAAAACGTTTGGTAGGATTGGTGGAAAGAATTGTATACTGTGTAGTGTCGTTTAGTTGGCATAGTGCTTCATTTTTGTAATCCACGGTATCCATAACCACAACAGAGCCCCCCTTGTCCGCATTGCGGATCACAATCTGTTCATTTTCCTACAGATCCTTCAGAGCCTTCCTTTCTAATCTGGACAGATTATCAGGAAGTTTCTTTTTGTGTAGGGCTAGATCTTTTAGATCTTTTTCTACCCTATTATAGAATTTTTCTATAAGGGGGCTTCTGCTGTGGATAGGGTAGAACGTGGATGCCTTTTTATAACCCACAAATTTATCTACACATTGTTCGCTCATGTCTGTTAGATTATCCCTGGCCATTGCATCCAGAGCAATTACATCACAAGTTTCAGAAAATGACAAATCATTATTCAAATTTACTCTGGTTATGTCATGGCCAGGGTCTCCCACAGAGACGGGTACGGCATCCTGATTGCTGTTGGAAAAATGTTTTTTTAGTGTAATATTGCGAACTAAACGATTTACATCCAGCATAGTCTTAAACAAATCAAAGCCAGTTGAAGGCATCTCTTTAAAGGGTAACACCTCAGGCAAGATAGAAACGTGCATTTATAGGAAGCCTATATCGGGCAACTCAGTCTTACACGCAAAGAGTTGCCATCCCAAAAATGTTATGTACTCTATAGCCAAGGGCCAGTTAATCAGGGCGAAACTAAATTGTTCAACAGAGGAAGGCTTTTCAAAACACCAAAAAGATTTACTTGACCGCTTGGGTAGCAGAGGTTATCCCATAAAAGTGATTAACAGGGATGTGAGTGAAGTTCAGGGTATGGATCGTAAATCAATGTTAAAAGGTAGAAAAGCCAACAACAAAAAGCTGATGTCTAAATCTAATAAGGTTACTTTTGTAACCGATTATAGTACTGAGTATGAGGCAATATGTGACATTGTGAGGAAACATTTCAAACTCCTTGTGGCAGATGACAGGCTTATCACCTGTGTGGCTGAAGGTATAAGATGTTCATACCTCCGCAATAAAACATTGGGTAATTATTTATCACCCATGGTCTTAAGCAGTCCTCGAGCCACACTGAGTTCATGGCTAACATCTAAAGGTATGTTTAGATGTGGGAGTAGCAGATGCAAACCCTGAGACTATGTCATTACATCAGACACATTTACATCTTCTGTCACCCAACGTACATTTGATATCAACTATTGTCTTAACTGTACTTCACAGTACGTTATCTATCTCATCACTTGCATTTTGTGCAATGTTCAATACGTTGGACTCACGACAAGAGACATAAGATCGCGGATCAGGGAACACCTGTCTACGATCAGAGTAGGGAAATCATCTTCACCTATAGTCCAACATTTTTGTATTAAACATAACAAAGAGGCTTCTTCTTTCAAATGGCAAGCCATTGACTTTATACCGCATCCTAAAAGGGGCGGGGATAGACAAAGATTACTTGAGAAACGTGAGATGCTGTGGATATTTAAACTTTCCACCAAAGTCCCTTTTGGACTCAATGCTGAGTATGATTTAATCAATTATTGGGAGTAACTTATCCATATACATATATACATGTATGTAAATTAATAAACATCTTTATAGCAAGTTCAGTTCTTGTTTCTGATATACATACATGTATATATATATATATTTTTAAGCATATCCTTATATGAGGCTTATCTCTACTCTAATCATTTGAACTACTCTTATTTTTCATACATACACTGTAACATCTTAAACTTCATATATAGTTTATTAGCATTTGCCAATGTTCTGTAGGCACACTACTTGTAATGTTGTTTCTAGGTTCTTACAATATTGCTGGTATTGATGTGTAACATAGAATATATTGAGTGTATAATCTGTTATAAAATATATTTAACTTTAACAAATGTATTTATATTGTTAATTGAACAGAGGTACTCTAGTAATATCATTTAAGGAGTTTCCTTATTTGAGCTCTTAACCAATTAGGGATAAGCACACCCTTTTTAAGTGAGTATGCATGTAACTTTTATTCAACAGTAGTGATTACGGCGTACAGCTGAAACGCGTATACTGTGTTTTCCTGTTGTACCTCTGTCCCTCCATGGACTGTTTTACTTATTTGCACTATTAAATTCTAAGTTTTAATTTTACCACAACCGTTGCTGCTTATTTGACAGTCATAAAGATGCCTGGTAGGGAGCTGATCTGCTCCCTTCTTCTCAAAAACATAACAAAAGTATCTGTATTGTTCAGGGATATACTCCAAAACACTTCGATGAACACTTAAAACATAGCTAACTGACAAAGGCATGAGCTGTAAGGTTAAAATCTGTATTTGTAGATAGGAGCTCATTTGCAGTAGTAATTGAGGTCTCAGGAGGCACAGGAACCTCCTTCTTGACCTCAACCCCCTTAGGCTTAAACCAAGAGTTGGAAAATGATGCAGATAAGATACAGTTCCATATCAGGGACACCAAAGCCAAAGCTGCTAACAGGGTAGAGTTACTGGATACAGTTCAGAGGTGCAGGCAAAGTACATGACTTATAGTGGTAAACAGAGCAGGTGAAGTACAAACCAGCACAGGAACACTATGGTAATTCCTAGGGGACAGGCAAGCAATAAAGTCAGAAGTGTGCAGAGCATCAAACTAAAGGAGCAACAATAATCCAAGGAACGGGTAAAGGTGAATTCCAAAAACAAAGCTGAGGTCCAAAAGCCAGGAGGAACACAGGTCAAATAGCAAAGAGCTCTCACAGAAAATACATCCAGTGTCAGAACGCAGATAACTGGGTGTGGCTGCCTTACATAGCAATCTAATGATAAGTTAGTGCAGACAATATCAGTTGCTCTACTAAGCAGACTCCTTAATAAGCTGCTTCGCAGTTAGGTTCTGAAGAGCTCAGTCAGTAGCACACTGAACTAAAGACCAGAAGACACAATTTCAAGTCCGATCCAGAAACTCTGCACCACAACCCCCCAGACAAACATATACAAAAACACACAAAACTTGGTGGGGTTTCTACATGAGCTTTGACAAAAGACAGAGGCAAAAGTGATGCTACCATAATCCCATTTTTGGATTGTGAAGTCTCAGCCAGGTTAAGCCCAAAATCCGAGGAAACAAAGGGAAACCACTATATCAAATTTTCAAGTCTCTTTATGTCCAGATTCCATAAAGACAGAGGGCCTGATATTAAAAACCTCACCAGCATGGAGAGAAACCACACAAAATCTTTGGAATTTATTTTAGACCTTGTATTATAATCTAGGAGTCTCTTTTTCATATAAAGAACAATACATAGCCACATAAACATTTCTCAAGACAAAATGTGTGTATCTAAAAAATTAAGGGCCTCGTTGTACCGACAAAATTTCTTAGAATATCTCGCCTGAGCGGTAAAGTTTTGAATATCAGGCCCAGAAACTGAAACAATCTTTTTTCTAACAGAACCACAAATCAGGGAATCTTTTGATTGCAGGGGAATTCCAATATTAGTTGCTAAGTTGGAATTAAGGAAGAAACCTCTTGGCTCAGAATTAATAATTGCATTCATTTTAATTATCTCAGTGGACAACTGTAAGGAAATTGGTAGAGATAAATATGATGCAACAGGAACAGAAGTGTTAAAAAACACTGCTGAAGAATTATTTTTACCTTCTTTAGACTTTTTTTTTAGGCTAATTATTTTTTAAGACAAACTTAGGTTTCTACACTTTGTTCATTGTGAAGAGGAAATTGTTCCCTTAAAGGCACATGAAACCCAATTTTTTCTTTCATTATTCAGATAGAACGCAATAGTAAAAAGTTTTGCTTCATTCTCGTTATTCTTTGTTGTAGAGATATCTAGATAGGTAGCATGCACATGCCTGAAGCACTGCATGACAGGAAAATAGTGCTGCCATCTAGTGCTGCAGACAAGTGCACACCCCTGAGCTTACATACCTGCTTTTAAACAAAGGATAAGAAGAAAAGGAAGAAAATATGATAATAGTATTAAATTGGATAGATGTTTAAAATTGTATATTCTATCTGAATCATGCCCCTTTAATAGCTCCAATCTGCATAGGTTCCTCTTGCAACATCGCATTTAAATAGGGTAGACTTGAGAAGGAGATGAAAACTACTGTGAAGCAAGCCTCTCTGACTGTCTCTCACAAAATCTCCTATCAATTTGGATAACTAAGGAGAAAACACTTTCCACACTTGCTTGCAGGGTCACACAAGCAAGTTTATATATATAAGACAAACTGCTTAAAGGGACACTGAACCCAAATTTCTTCTTTCGTGATTCAGATAGAGCATGACATTTTAGGCAACTTTCTAATTTACTCCTATTATTACATTTTTCTTCGTTCTCTTGCTATCTTTATTTGAAAAAAGAAGGCATCTAAACTTTTTTCTTGGTTCTGTACCCTGGACCACACTTTTTTATTGGTGGATGAATTTATACACCAATTAGCAAAGATACCAAGAGAATAAAGAAAATTTAATAATAGGAGTAAATTAGAAAGTTGTTTAAAATGTCATGCTCTATCTGAATCACAAAAGAAAACAATTGGCTTCAGTGTCCCTTTAAAGAGAGCTGGAGAATTCCAACATGTATAACTTGCAATGAAACAGAAGTCACAAACATAGTCATCTAAAGGCCTTCTTCCCTGTCATAGAGCCATCAACACAACTTGGACAGAAGAAGTACTATAGAATACTATAGCAGTGTGAACTTTAACAAAGTCTGAATTTGTCTCTATTACCATCAATTCTTTCAGGTAGGGGAAAATTTGTCTCAGGAGAGGCCAAAGGGCCGATATAATATGCTGCTAATGTAGCTGTTTCCGCGTTGGAAACATAAGTTAAGAAGCAGCGGTCATAAGACCTCTGAGGTGGCAGACAGCAATCATTCTGATCAGATATGATGGGGATGATTGACACCCCCTGCTAGCAGCTGAGAATGTGCAGGGGGTGGCATTGCACAAGCATTTCACTAGAAATGCTTGTGCAAAGTTAAATGCCAACAGCATATAATGTCGGCATTTAACGATGTCGGGGGGACATGATCCGATACAGCGGATCATGTCCATCCAACATTTGTTAAATTGCCCCCAAATGTCCTCTTTGCTTTACATAAGAGGTAACAGACAGACTAGGATCTTCAGCAGCAAATTAAGCCACTGTAGGTGGGGTGGCAGAGGTCTCCACATCAGTCTGCAACTGAGTCCTTCAACTCTCTTTAATAGGTTCAACTGAGAGGTCTGCAAATCTTGCACAGTGAGTCAGAACTGTAAGTTGCTGCCAAAGGGTGTCAATAATGTTTGCAATTTCCACTAGATTAGAAGTTGGAACCAGTAATGCAGGAGATGAACTACAGGTGAAAGGCTGGAGCAAGCTGGTGTCATTACCAGAAAGGCAGTACCAAACTTCAGTACCCAGGGAATACACAGGAGAATAGTCAGGAGGCAAGCCACAATCAACTATCAGAATATCCAACAATAACCAGGTGTCAAAACAGAAGGGGCATGTAAAAAGAGTACTCGAAAACACAGTTCCAGAAGTCAGCAGGTTTCATCGTCCACAATTCAAGGCACAAAAAAGGGTCAGGCGGGGGCGGAGCCAGCAGCCAAACAAGGAAGACGTGCTTAAGAGAGCTCCTGCTATATTTTATTAAATATAAAGGTGAATATTGGAATAATCCTCTGAAATTTGCCTCAAAAACTTGGCTAGCATTTGCAGGACGTTTTCTGCAGCATTAGGGGAACGGGCATAGAAGTAGAACATTTGCTTGCCTCTTTTAGCTGGGAAACACCCAGGCTTTTTGGGCCTATAACAGATCTGCTACTAAAGGAAGGAGAAGCGGTTCTAGATTTATGCACAACTGAGCTAAAGATTTCATTCTACAAGATGGAGAGTCTACACGCATCACTACACTCCATGGTACTAGAGCTGGCTCGTAAGATGGACAATAACTTCACTGACCTACAAGTTTCCATCAAGCAGATCAGCATGGCAAATGGCGCCGCGCAGCTTGTACCATCCGTGCAAGATACTGTAGCGTCAGATAAGGATCCCTCTACTCTAATGAAGTCACCACTTGTCCTAACAGTGAGGTATGCACAGCTTGCAGCATACACCAAGAGAGAAACTACTGACCTCGGATTAGAGGCCTCCGCCTCTGCTGGCTCTCTGTCTGCTTCTGGTAAAGTGACCGCGCCCGAGACACATGTGCTTACTTTTATGCCGGATAGCAAGCGATTGCTACCTATGGAACACCCCATCACCCATGTCTACCCGGCTTCCTCTGCAACCAACGTACCCATGGGTAAGCTCTTGGCTCAGATACTCCACGGAAGGCTGACACCGCACATCACTTTCCACGCCAGCGGCCATCATCTCACCGCAACTTGCCAACAACCCCCTGATTGTGCATATGACAGGATCTTGCTGATTTGGCTATCGTTTGGGACTATTCCTTGTCTATTTGTTAGCGTTCACAGGTACAGGTTCAGCACCTTAAAGGTTGGAATCGGGTGAGATCTCTAATGATTACAGGACAGATCTATTGGCTTAACCGGATGACCTTTTGTTTTGCTTTAAACAGCCTGCTACGAGAATGAACTTTGATGCTCCTAACATACCCTTCTCTAACTCCGAGACAAACCATAAACTGCCAGTCATATCATTTTTATGTTATAATCCCTCTTGCTATTCTTGCCCTTATATTAGTTTATCTCCTATATACTAGGGGTAAGCGAAGACACAGAAACCAGCAAGTTCGCTACTCTAATATCTATTCCCCTCACACAGAACTGTGTTACCGGTAATGTCTGCGTACTTAGCAGCTTCTTCATGATACAGTTTAACATTGTTGGAGGCATGATTGATTGCTGGTTTATACACTCACAGATATTATATAACCCTCCTGGGTTAATGTTAGGGACGCTTGTATTATAGTCAATGTGTGAGTGCTTTGTTTCACATACATATCTTGAATGTTTAACTAACTCTCTCTATACACTTAGATACTGACTATGGAGTCCTAGAAAATCATACCTACTAGGAGAGTAAAATGGAGCTACCTTAGTGTAAACAGAGTCACCTAGCTGACCATAAGTTCGCCCTACTAACAAACACTTAGCTTAGAAACCTAACAGGGGACAGATGTTTATATTAGTCCCATTCTGCTTAACCTGTCTTATTACTGTTTTATGCCTGATGATATGCCTTTACACTTTATAGTTAATGTGTCTGTTTGAGTTAATTATTGTTAGGTGCCTCCTTATTTAATCATTACCAATAAGGATTAGCTATCCAAATGTGTATAATGAGAGTGAGAACTCCTCACGCATCTGTAAGTCTATCTCATCTAGTCAGTTATTCATGCCCCCCCTTATATATAAGCTTTACAGGTGGGGTCTATAGTACTATGACTTGCCTCAGGCCATTTTTTAAGAAAGTACAGACAAGACACAGGGACAAGTTAATATAGTCTAATGAGATTTTATTTAGACCCTTTTTTTTACTTAACTAATTATGCTCCTCTGTCTGTCTGTTTCTGTATGACAAATTGCTATATCTGGTTCTTGCCTAGCAGAGCTAACTAACATTGCTAAAATTACGGTTGATATTACATATGCTAAAGTGACGTTCTACTTAAAGATCTATTTAATCTGCCTCTCCTCTGTTGGCGGGGAAACATGCATACCTTATCTACAAAAAAAAAAAAAAAAAAAAAAAAAAATTAAGGGGGAAGAAAGAAAAAATTCCTACACACTATGCTTGCTCAGAGGGAAGAGTATTTACCAAAAGCATATTTATATGTGCCTATGTTAGTGTAGCAGTGTTGCAGATTTTACAATTGAGGTACTACTCCTACCTATCATAATATATACTCCAAGTATCTAACGCCTATTTCTACCCTAGATTACCCCCCTACAATACAGTTTGCAAAAGTCCCCTTGTCCCTTTAAAAAGGGAGATATAACAGCCAGAGTAACAATCCCGTCACAGTTATGCCTACTTTTCTTACTACACTTTACTATTCTGGCATAGGTTACAATATTCACTCTGGTCCTACTATCTTGATTGTACTGGCCAATGTACTAATGTAGATAATAGCCATTTTATGTTAAGATGTTACTTTATCCCACTATCTAATGCTAAATTGTCTAGCCTCCCAAGACATATCTCGTTTGGCTCTCTAGTAACCCAGCTACTAGACATACGGTCTCTGTGCTCAGGCACTCACGAGTCCACACTAGGTACCATATATTACTTACATTTCTATATGGCTCCGTCCCCCCCACTCCTTCTCCTATGCGTATAGCGGTGCTTACCCGCTGAATATCCCCCTCCCCCCTATCTATCTAGGCCCAAGAGTGGCTGATACTTCTGTTAACCCTCCACAGGCTGTTATTTTGGTTTTAGATAAAATATTATTAGAATGTGGAGTTCATACGATGATAATAAAATATAAAATGAAGTTCTATTTCATCTCGCCTAAGATACTGTCTATCTTCATAACCAGAATTGAAATGTACTTTCTCCTGCTGTATGTTCATATTGCTTTCTCAATAATGCCTTTGTATAGACAGTGTATTACTCTTTTTGTTATAACCTTGGCCTTAGGGCGAGTCCTTGCTGTAATGATATATGCTTTAACTTCAATAAAAAATTATTTAAAAAAAAAAAAAGGGTCAGGCCAGAGACATAATCCAAAACACAAGTTGGAATCAAAACCAGGAGGGCAGGATGGGAATAAGAATGCCAGAACATCTATAAAGAATTACCAATTACTAAGCAATGTTATCATTTTAATACTTGCTCTGCAGGTCTATGTGCCCATTCTGCTACAGGGCCAATTCTAACACTAAAGGTACAAAGAGTTCCACACGTAGTGCAGGTAACACAGTCCGAACTGTTATTTAAAGAAGCATGAGTCCCTTGTATGCTAAACTTAGCCAACTCCTCTGCAGCCATATATCCCTACATTGGGATATATACAGTGCACCCTGGAAACTCGACTGCGCTAATCCTCTTCCTTTTACATGGCCCTTGGCTCGGGCAATCTTTGCTTATCTCAACTTAGCCTTGCCCAATGCTCCAGTCATGCTTACCCGTCTCAGCTTAATACGGCCTCAGGTAAGACCTTTTTAGGTTAACATTTGTTTTTGAGTAGATGCCCTACCCAATATACTATTTTTTATCTATATTATATACAGATAGGGCCTGACTGGGAATAAAAAGCAGCCCTGAATAGATGTTAAGGCCAGCCCTATTTCCAGATAAGTCTGTATAATGCACATGCCCCATTTTTCTTAAAGGGAGATACGCTTTTTTCAGAATTAAATTATATTAGTTTGTAATAAAAAAAATGCCAGGTTAAGCACACAACCCAATTTCATCCATGACTACATTCCACAGTGTGAAAATGATTATTCATGGTGTGATCTGGAGAAGACACTCAAAACAGTGTGTCACTCGGTCTCACAGTGTGACTTGACTAGACACTAGAAACCATTCAGAGGAGGGCTACTAAAATGGTACACGGTTTAAAGTGAATGTAAATTTGAGCATAGTCGCTCACGTCTTAGGAAAGAATTTAAAAAATGAATGAGACTTTCATTCATCAAATGTGTAGGATATACTTTTCATCTGAGATTTTCACCTTGTGATGTCAGAACGATAAGCGCTGTTCCTCTGCCTGCCATATTCGTTAATTGATTGACAGATGACTCATCTGCAATCCACTAATCGTTGCCCCACCCCCCACCTGGGCTTTCAGCCCCTTTGCACAAACGTCACACCTGGGGGGGAAACAATGATTTGTGGATTGCAATCATGGTAGGCCAATCCAGCCTTGTATAAAGGAACTGCTTATTGGGGAGCTGCTAACTATTCTAGAAGGCATTTGTTGACACATGTTAAGTTAACAGCCATCATGTGAGTGATTCTTCTCTGCTCAATATTTAATATATTGCGTATTAGGTTAGCGCACATGAAAATTTAGTAATCTTAAGGCGCGTTATTGAAATATTACCTATAAAATATTTTAAAAAATATTATTAAACATTATTAAACATACTGTAAAATATTCTAAATAATCCATAGGATATATCTATATATTACTAAGTTTTTATGGCCTAGATTTGGAGTTTGGCGGTAGCCGTGAAAACCAGTGTTAGAGGCTCCTAACGCTGGTTTTAGGCTACCGCCGGTATTTGGAGTCAGTCAGGAAAGGGTCTAACGCTCACTTTTCAGCCGTAACTTTTCCATACCGCAGATCCCCTTACGTCATTTGGGTATCCTATCTTTTCAATGGGATCTTTCTAACTCCGGTATTTAGAGTCGTGGCTGAAGTGAGCGTTAGAAATCTAACGACAAAACTCCAGCCGCAGAAAAAAGTCAGTAGTTAAGAGCTTTCTGGGCTAACGCCGGTTCATAAAGCTCTTGACTACTGTGCTCTAAAGTACACTAACACCCATAAACTACCTATGTACCCCTAAACCGAGGTCCCCCCACATCGCCGCCACTCGATTACATTTTTTTAACCCCTAATCTGCCGACCGCCACCTACGTTATACTTATGTACCTCCAATCTGCTGCCCCTAACACCGCCGACCCCTATATTATATTTATTAACCCCCAACCTGCCCCCCACAATGTCGCCGCCAGCTACCTACAATAATTAACCCCTAATCTGCCGTCCGCACGCCGCTGCCACCTACATTATAACTATGTACCCCTAATCTGCTGCCCCTAACACCGCCGACCCCTATATTATATTTATTAACCCCTAATCTGCCCCCCTCAACGTCCCCTCCACCTGCCTACACTTATTAACCCCTAATCTGCCCTCCCTAACATCGCCGACACCTAACTTCAAACATTAACCCCTAATCTGCCGACTGGAGCTCACCGCTATTCTAATAAATGTATTAACCCCTAAAGCTAAGTCTAACCCTAACACTAACACCCCCCTAAGTTAAATATAATTTAAATCTAACGAAATTAATTAACTCTTATTAAATAAATTATTCCTATTTAAAGCTAAATACTTACCTGTAAAATAAATCCTAATATAGCTACAATATAAATTATAATTATATTATAGCTATTTTAGGATTTATATTTATTTTACAGGTAACTTTGTATTTATTTTAACCAGGTACAATAGCTATTAAATAGTTAAGAACGATTTAATAGCTAAAATAGTTAAAATAATTACAAAATTACCTGTAAAATAAATCCTAACCTAAGTTACAATTAAACCTAACACTACACTATCAATAAATTAATTAAATAAAATACCTACAATTACCTACAATTAAACCTAACACTACACTATCAGTACATTAATTAAATACAATATCTACAAATAAATACAATGAAATAAACTAACTAAAGTACAAAAAATAAAAAAGAACTAAGTTACAAAAAATAAAAAAATATTTACAAACATCAGAAAAAAATTACAACAATTTTAAACTAATTACACCTACTCTAAGCCCCCTAATAAAATAACAAAGACCCCGAAAATAAAAAAAATGCCCTACCCTATTCTAAGTAGCGGCGGTTTACGGAGCGGCAGATTAGGGGTTAATAATAATATGCAGGGGTCAGTGATAGCGGGGGCGGCAGATTAGGGGTTAATAAGTGTAAGGTTAGGGGTGTTTAGACTCGGGGTACATGTTAGAGTGTTAGGTGTAGACGTAGGAAGTGTTTCCCCATAGCAAACAATGGGGCTGCGTTAGGAGCTGAACGCGGCTTTTTTGCAGGTGTTAGGTTTTTTTCCAGCTCAAACAGCCCCATTGTTTCCTATGGGGGAATCGTGCACGAGCACGTTTTTGAGGCTGGCCGCTTCCGTAAGCAACTCTGGTATCGAGAGTTGCAGTTGCGTTAAATATGCTCTACGCTCCTTTTTTGGAGCCTAACGCAGCCATTCTGTGGACTCTCAATACCAGAGTTATTTTAAAGGTGCGGACAGAAAAAAGCCAGCGTTAGCTACCCGGGTCGTTACCGACAAAACTCTAAATCTAGCCGTATGTGCGCTAACCTACCGACGTTAAGATCTAAATTGTGAAAAACGATGCGCAAGACGCATATTTTCCTATGTTCTTTACATGGAAAATAAAGTACTTTTTATTATTACATATATATATTTCTATATATATCTGATACTGTTCATGTAAAATACATATCTATACCTATCTAGAAATATTTTATTTCATATCTATAGAAATAGATATATAGATATAGGTATATACAGATATATATAGAAATATGAATTTACAATAAGAAGGACATTATCCTGTTGTTGAAGAACATTGGAATGTTAAATATGTACATTACACATACACTAAAACACATAAATAATTAAATACATCTGTACACACATATACACACATATATACTGTACATATATAGACGTGTTGTTCAAGCCCTTTGCCTGCCTTCTTATTTCTAACACCTGAGACCTCATATCTTTAAGCCCTTATAACTTTTTAATGCACATTTTTAAATTATCAGGCAGTGTAATTATTAATTGTAACTGTAGTTTTAAATGTATTTTTAATGTGTTTTGTGCAACTTTTTTGTTGATCATAACAGTTAACCAGAGCTCTTAGGTCGCGCTATCCTGATGCAAGTTAAATTTGATTGCGCTCAAGCGAACGTGTTTATTTTCAACTCGTAATACAGGCGCTACTTTCTCTCGCCTAGATTTAGAGTTCTGCGGCCAAAGGGGTGCGTAAGCTACGCGTGCTTTTTTCTGGCCGCACCTTTTAAATACCGCTGGTATTGAGAGTTCACAGAATGGCTGCGTTAGGCTCCAAAAAAGGAGCGTAGAGCATATTTACCGCAACTTCAACTCTCGATACCAGCGGTGCTTATGGACGCGGCCAGCTTCAAAAACGTGCTCGTGCACGATTCCCCCATAGAAAACAATGGGGCTGTTTGAGCTGAAAAAAAACCTAACACCTGCAAAAAAGCCGCGTTCAGCTCCTAACGCAGCCCCATTGTTTGCTATGGGGAAACACTTCCTACGTCTGCACCTAACACTCTAACATGTACCCCGAGTCTAAACACCCCTAACCTTACACTTATTAACCCCTATTCTGCCGCCCCCGCTATCGCTGACACCTGCATATATTTTTTAACCCCTAATCTGCCGCTCCGTAAACCACCGCTACTTACATTATCCCTATGTACCCCTAATCTGCTGCCCCTAACACCGCAGACCCCTATATTATATTTATTAACCCCTAATCTGCCCCCCACAACATCGCTTCCACCTGCCTACACTTATTAACCCCTAATCTGCCGAGCGGACCGCACCACTATTATAATAAAGTTATTAACCCCTAATCCGCCTCACTCCCGCCTCAATAACCCTATAATAAATAGTATTAACCCCTAATCTGCCCTCCCTAACATCGCCGACACCTAATTTCAAACATTAACCCCTAATCTGCCGACTGGAGCTCACCGCTATTCTAATAAATGTATTAACCCCTAAAGCTAAGTCTAACCCTAACACTAACACCCCCCTAAGTTAAATATAATTTAAATCTAACAAAATAAATTAACTCTTATTAAATAAATTATTTCTATTTAAAGATAAATACTTACCTGTAAAATAAATCCTAATATAGCTACAATATAAATAATAATTATATTATAGCTATTTTAGGATTTATATTTATTTTACAGGTAACTTTGTATTTATTTTAACCAGGTACAATAGCTATTAAATAGTTAAGAACTATTTAATAGCTAAAATAGTTAAAATAATTACAAAATTACCTGTAAAATAAATCCTAACCTAAGTTACAATTAAACCTAACACTACAATATCAATAAATTAATTAAATACAATACCTACAAATAAATACAATTAAATAAACTAACTAAAGTACAAAAAATTAAAAAGAACTAAGTTACAAAAAATAAAAAAATATTTACAAACATTAGAAAAATATTACAACAATTTTAAACTAATTACACCTACTCTAAGCCCCCTAGTAAAATAACAAAGACCCCCAAAATAAAAAAATGCTCTACCCTATTCTAAATTACAAAAGTTCAAAGCTCTTTTACCTTACCAGCCCTGAACAGGGCCCTTTGCGGGGCATGCCCCAAAGAATTCAGCTCTTTTGCCTGTAAAAAAACACATACAATACCCCCCCCCAACATTACAACCCACCACCCACATACCCCTAATCTAACCCAAACCCCCCTTAAATAAACCTAACACTAAGCCCCTGAAGATCTTCCTACCTTATCTTCACCTCACCGGGTATCATCGATCGGTCCTGGCTCCAAAATCTTCATCCAACCCAAGCGGGGGCTGGCGATCCATAATCCTGCGGCTGAAGAGGTCCAGAAGAGGCTCCAAAGTCTTCATCCTATACAGGAAGAAGAGGCGATCCAGACCGGCAACCATCTTGATCCAAGCGGCATCTTCTATCTTCATCCGATGGGGAACGGCTCCATCGTGAAGACCTCCAGCGCGGACCAATCTTCTTCCTCCGACGTCCAACTGAAGAATGACGGTTCCTTTAAGGGACGTCATCCAAGATGGCGTCCCTCGAATTCCGATTGGCTGATAGGATTCTATCAGCCAATCGGAATTAAGGTAGGAAAATTCTGATTGGCTGATGGAATCAGCCAATCAGAATCAAGTTCAATCCGATTGGCTGATCCGATCAGCCAATCAGATTGAGCTCGCATTCTATTGGCTGATTAATTCCGATTGGCTGATAGAATCCTATCAGCCAATCGGAATTCGAGGGACGCCATCTTGGATGACGTCCCTTAAAGGAACCGTCATTCTTCAGTTGGACGTCGGAGGAAGAAGATTGGTCCGCGCTGGAGGCCTTCATGATGGAGCCGTTCCTCATCGGATGAAGATAGAAGATGCCGCTTGGATCAAGATGGTTGCCGGTCTGGATAGCCTCTTCTTCCCGGATAGGATGAAGACTTTGGAGCCTCTTCTGGACCTCTTCAGCCGCAGGATTATGGATCGCCAGCCCCCGCTTGGGTTGGATGAAGATTTTGGAGCCAGGACCGATCGGTGATACCCGGTGAGGTGAAGATAAGGTAGGAAGATCTTCAGGGGCTTAGTGTTAGGTTTATTTAAGGGGGGTTTGGGTTAGATTAGGGGTATGTGGGTGGTGGGTTGTAATGTTGGGGGGGGTATTGTATGTGTTTTTTTACATGCAAAAGAGCTGAATTCTTTGGGGCATGCCCCACAAAGGGCCCTGTTCAGGGCTGGTAAGGTAAAAGAGCTTTGAACTTTTGTAATTTAGAATAGGGTAGGGCATTTTTTTTATTTTGGGGGTCTTTGTTATTTTATTAGGGGGCTTAGAGTAGGTGTAATTAGTTTAAAATTGTTGTAATATTTTTCTAATGTTTGTAAATATTTTTTTATTTTTTGTAACTTAGTTCTTTTTTATTTTTTGTACTTTAGTTAGTTTATTTAATTGTATTTATTTGTAGGTATTGTATTTAATTAATTTATTGATAGTGTAGTGTTAGGTTTAATTGTAGGTAATTGTAGGTATTTTATTTAATTAATTTATTGATAGTGTAGTGTTAGCTTTAATTGTAACTTAGGTTAGGATTTATTTTACAGGTAAATTTGTAATTATTTTAACTAGGTTACTATTAAATAGTTCTTAACTATTTAATAGCTATTGTACCTGGTTAAAATAAATACAAAGTTGCCTGTAAAATAAATATTAATCCTAAAATAGCTATAATATAATTATAATTTATATTGTAGCTATATTAGGGTTTATTTTACAGGTAAGTATTTAGCTTTAAATAGGAATAATTTATTTAATAAGAGTTAATTTATTTTGTTAGATAAAAATTATATTTAACTTAGGGGGGTGTTAGGGTTAGGGTTAGAATTAGCTTTAGGGGTTAAAAAATTTATTATAGTAGCGGTGAGCTCTGCTCGGCAGATTAGGGGTTAATTATTGTAGGTAGCTGTCGGCGACGCTGTGGGGGGCAGATTAGGGGTTAATAAATATAATATAGGGGTCGGCGGTGTTAGGGGCAGCAGATTAGGGGTACATAGGGATAATGTATGCTGCGGCAGTATACGGAGCGGCAGATTAGGGGTTAATAATAATATGCAGGGGTCAGCGATAGCGGGGGCGGCAGATTAGGGGTTAATAAATATAATATAGGGGTCGGCGGTGTTAGGGGCAGCAGATTAGGGGTACATAGGGATAACGTAGTTGGCGGCAGTGTACGGAGCGGAAGATTAAGGGTTAAAAAATTTAAATATAGTGGCGGCGATGTGGGGGGACCTCGGTTTAGGGGTACATAGGTAGTTTATGGGTGTTAGTGTACTTTAGAGTACAGTAGTTAAGAGCTTTATGAACCAGCGTTAGCCCAGAAAGCTCTTAACTACTGACTTTTTTCTGCGGCTGGAGTTTTGTCGTTAGATTTCTAACGCTCACTTCAGCCACGACTCTAAATACCGGAGTTAGAAAGATCCCATTGAAAAGATAGGATACGCAATTGACGTAAGGGGATCTGCGGTATGGAAAAGTCGCGGCTGCAAAGTGAGCGTTAGACCCTTTCCTGACTGACTCCAAATACCGGCTGTAGCCTAAAACCAGCGTTAGGAGCCTCTAACGCTGGTTTTGACGGCTACCGCAAAACTCTAAATCTAGGCCTATGAGCGCAAAGAGCCGCAATATACCCCTTATAGCTCATGCGCAACAGTTAGCACTCCACTTCTAATCTAGCCCTTTATTTTTTTACAGTACTAAAAAATTGTTCACAAATCCATGTGTTTAAATTGTGTTGACATTTTTGTGGTACGTTTAATAGTCTGTTATTTGTATATTCACTAGAGTTTATTAAACATGAAAATACAAACTTTGAGTTTAATGCCCCATTGAGTATACAAATTTACTTTGCCCTTTCGGTTTAGTAAGGACTTTTTTTGCTGTTTTTGCTGTGTTTTGAAATCTTTACTATTTTTTAACCTAGAAAAAAATGATTTCAGAAATGGTCTGCTGTAATACTGAAGCAGAGTTAATATGTCTAGTAGCTTAGGTACACAGATGCTTGTATTTTTTCCTTAAAATGCTTTCTCCTGCTCATAAAACCCTGCTAAATGCTATAAGAACCAAACTTATATTTTCTCCATCCTAAGTCTAAAATACCCATGAAATGGCAGCCAAATCTTTTATGAGTGCACATTTTGCTCCAGGAATAAATACATCTGACAATATTTATTCAGGTTCTGTAAGATCTAAGACAAGGTATTAAAATTCCAAAACATAAGCACACATTTTACCACATCAAGGAAGAGCTAAGAAGGGGTAACCATGGAAACCAAGCAATGTGAAAGCGCAGCACACCCACATTGTTTCTTGTCAAAAACTTCTCTGTTGAAAAAAGCTCACACTCTCTCTCCAATGCATAGCCCATATGACAATTATTGATAATATAGATTGCATCAAATAACATAATTTATGCTTACCTAATAAATTAATTTCTTTCATGGTGGTGAGAGTCCACAATCCATTACTCTTGGGAATTACTCTTCTCTACCACTATGAGGAGGTAAAGATTCCCAAACTCCAAGAGCTCTTTAAAAAAAACCTCCCACCTCAGACATACCTCAGTCTAACGTATAGCCAAGCAACATGAGGTAGGAAAAAGGAAAAATAGCCATAAAAGGAGCAGGGCAAAAAAAATGTGTTCAAAAAGAAATAAACTTAACAAAAAAATATGGTGGGGCCCCCGTGGACTCTCAACACCATTAAAGAAATTAGCCTACCTAGGTATACTTTTTAACAAAGGATTCAAAGAGAACAAAACAAATTAGATAAAAGAAATAAATTGGAAAGTTATTTAAAATTGCAAAGAAAAAAGGTTGGTTGCACGTCCCTTTAAATGAGCTCACAGGGAGGCGCAAAGGTACTTTAATGTGATACTTTTTCAACTAGTGTGTAAGCAAGGACATTCTATCCTCAAACAAAGAGGAACATTCTTCAAAAATCTAGAGACAATGTTTTGAATACAAATGTGAGTTCAAAATCAAAAAGTAAGTCACTATTATTGTCTACTGGCAATGACATGGGGGGAATAACGTTGGATATTGGAAGGTGAGATGTAAACACAAACCATTTCCTTCACTTGGAATGCTGCAGTTCTATGTGAATATTGAGGGTGTTCTTTGCATAAAATAATGCACATACCCAGAAATGAGGGCATATGTCGCACTTATAGTGTAGCAACATTTTAGGAATCATATTCTCTAATAATGCTATCATTAAGTTTGATGTAATTTGTGTATGGATTCAAAAGTAATCAGAATGTAAAAATCAACAGTGTGTACAGTTCTATATAAACACACATACCTATACATATATGTAAACACATACACATGCATATACATATATACACATGGGCCTCTAGTTATGAAAGTCTGGCGGACCTGATCCGACAGTGCGGATCAGGTCCGTCAGACCTCGCTGAATATGGCGAGCAATACGCTCGCCGTATTCATCATTGCACCAGCAGCTCACAAGAGCTGCTGGTGCAACGCCGCCCCCTGCAGACTCGCGGCCAATAGGCCGCCAGCAGGGGGTTGTCAATCAAACCGATCGTACTTGAATGGGTTGTATTGTGGCGATGTGTGTCCGCCTGCTCAGAGCAGGCGGACAGGTTATGGAGCAGCGGTCTTTGTGACCGCTGCTTCATAACTGCTGTTTCTGGCGAGCCTGCAGGCTCACCAGAAACACAGGGCATCAAGCTCCATACGGAGCTTGATACATATGCCCCATGGGGTACAGTCATATTCCTTCATCACCATCTAGAGTCATTTCTGCCCAATTTTCCCACTCCAAGTCCTCCATCAGAACTCCAGGGATATATATATAATCTTTTTGCTGGTGGTGTGTATATATGTGTATTAATGTGTATTTATGTGTTTATATGTGTATATATTTTGGAAAAATGGTGCCGATAGACTTGCTCGACACAAGGTTTCCACGAACCTTCAATATCTGTGAAGCGCAATAACGCGAAGCACAATAAACTGAGGTATGACTATATATATATTGTGACAGACTTCCTGTCTGCCTGGGACTTTACCTGAATAGCCCTTTAGGGTTTTAGGAAAAACACACCCAAACAGCAGTTCTGAATCTGTGAGTAAGGATCCAGTATGGATCTGGATCCTGTACAATTAATCACCCTGATAGTGGAGTGAAGAATCGGCCCACCCCTCTCTTCTTAAAAGTCCACCCTAGGAAAACCCATAATACACAATAACTAAAACAGGTTAGTTTAAGCACAGTCTTTCCCTGAGGCTGCCTGCATTATCCCACATATCAGGGTAGTGATTTCTTAAAGCACGGGGTCTTAAATACATGCACAACTCTGCCTAGCACTCTATCATAATATATATATATATAAATATATATATATATATATATATATATATATATATATATACATACTTACACATACATACATGCAGACACACATACACACACAATTGCCTGTGCAATATATTCTTTTGTTTTACTTTTATGAAATTGAGGATTTTAATCTCACGCTTTTATATCCGCCATAATTCAAATGAATATATACACACACAAATTAATATATACACACACACACAAATTAATATATACACACACACACTCATGCTGAGATTTACACACAGGCATTTACATTTTTGTCAGTGTAGGCAACAACGATTACACAGACACCTATATAAGCACACTCATGCTAACCTAGAAAAAAAATATATTAAGAAATGTGTCTCGTGTAGGTATTTGTGTGGTTGTCTGTATAATTACTTCCACCAGTGGAGGCTCCTCTATAGGAGCACTTGAGCATGTGAACCCCCTGACCCCTGATGAACAAAAAAAAAAGTGAGAAATAAAAAAAACAAATAACATTTTTAAACTTTTTTTGCTGACTAAATAAAAACATCTTCCAGGCTCCACTGCAGTTTTGACTAAAAAACATTAAAATTGCCGTTTTTAATTCTTTAGGCTGAAAGTGGAATGGGCTTTTGCCTAATACTTCTATCTATCCAACATGCTGTGCAGTGCAATAGATAGAAGTATAGGCAAAAGCCCTTTCCACTTTCAGCCTGCAATGCCTGCAGAGCTACCTACAAGCCAGCCCATAGCTTTCCTAACCGCACAGCTCTTAGTGTGCAAGAGCCAGCTGTCACGTGACACTTGCACACTAAGAGCTGTCTGTGTGGGAGGAGGAGCATCGTGGGCTTCAGTTCAGAGTCAGACCGTGGGGGGCAGAATGAGCCCCTGGAAGAGCAAACACTGATACAATGCTCTCGGCAACTCGCCCCTTCTCTGATCCCTGCTGTGGGGGTTTGTGTTGGGCTCTGCGGGGACTTCACATGGGACCCTCCGCTACCAGCACAAACTTCACTTCCGTTCCAAGCAGGGAAGCATCAGCCGGCACCAGGTGAGGGTAGACATACAAATGGTAACATGAAGTAAGTCAGATCTACATTGCTCATGAGCATATTCAAAGGGGTATATACATCTACTGGATGGGGCAAGTAATAGGCACCTAGATCTATGTACGGGCAATAAGGCACCTAGAATTACAGTTAGTGAGATTTGTATATATTTGGACAGACAATAAGACACCGAGATCTTCACGTGGAGTATTTAATAGATCAACAGATTGATGCTGCAATAAGGCACCAATATATACAGGAGGGTGCATATATATATATATATATATATATATATATATATATATATATATAAAAAATCATTATACTGCCCCAGTGACAGGACTCTTGTACCCAGTATATATATATATATTATATATATATATATATATGTATATATATATATATATATATATATATATATATATATATATATATAATATGATATTATATATATATATATATATATATATATATATGGTAGCTGCAGGGTGTATGTGGTGCTCTTGTCTTTCAATATACACAGGTTAGGGTTATGTACATAACTCACACACAGACTTTAACAACACACAGTAATACACATAACACACTTTGTTAAGGTAACTGGCAGAGTGTGTGTGTGTATGTATGCATATATATACACACACACACATTAAAATGGGCGGAGCCATCTGAGGGCGGGGCTAGTGCTCCACCATCTTCAAAAGTCACCAGCCGCCACTGACTGCCACTGTTCACAACCAGATAGTAAGATCATATAGCCACAACAACACAATAAAATAAGCACTCACACCTACACCAATATCTCACTTTTCAGCTTTTTAATAGTCATACACCAAGTTTTATAAACACACAAAGTTACATAGGCATAAGGATATAACATATGCAGAGACACAAGCACTCACAGCCACACACATACATTACCCCCAACCCACACTCATATAAAGCAGCTCCCCCAGACACAAAACATACACACTGGTAAAAAAACAAAATGCTGACATAAAGATCCTCTGCATTTTTATTAGGATCCGTACAGCCTTACCTCCACACAGCCTCTACAGTGCTCCCTTCTCAGTGTCCTGCAAAGCTGCATGGGAGGCCCAGCTCCTTCCTTTAGCAGCAGGAAGCCCCTCCCTCATACTATGTATTCCCTCTAAGGGGCACTTAATCATTCATTTTATTTGAGTTTTGAGCAACTTACTATAAATGGTGTCCCCAGGGACCAGCACATAATTTATGACACAACATATATTTCTAACTATTTGAAAATAACATAATGTTGGAAACAGTCTGTTTACTTGATCTCTCTACTTTGCCCCTCCCCCTATTGCAGTGTATATGGTTTAATCCATAAAGATAGAGGTGCCATTGTCCTGTCGAAAATAGTAACATTGTTGAGATTTGCTACCTCAACATGCGCATGCTCACAATTACATAATCGCACTCCACCTATGTTTGAAAAGAATGTGTGGAATTCAATTATATAATCACCAGCATGCACAGATGCAGGTAGCAAATCTTGACAACCGCTGATTGACTGTAACTTCCTTACTCACATAATAAGATGCCCAGCTTTCATTCTATTGGCTGATTTGAATTTGAACATTAAAATCAGCCAACAGGAATGCAAGGATACCCCTATATAAAAAGGGTACCTCGCATTCCAAATTCAGTGTGCGGCTGGGGACCGTATAAACAGGACATTCGTGTTCAAGTTCAGAAGATGAAGACCATCACCGCCTTTGCCGCCGCCGCCCTTGCCAGGATGAAGATAAAAAGATGAGCCGCTGCTGGATAAGAAGATGGGCTGTCGCAGGATAAGAAGATGGATGTTTAAGGACCTCCTCAGGGATCAAGATGGAGCGCCGCCACCATCATCTTCGGTGAGTACCAATGTGGGGTTTAGTGGTATTTTTTTTAACATTACCTTTTTTTATTTTGGGTGTGGGGGATTATTGTTAGAGGGTTGAAGGTTTTTTTTTTTTTTTTTTAAAGAACTGGATTACTTTAGGGCGAAGCCCTACAAAGGTCCCTTTTAAGGGCTATTTGTAATTTAGTTTTAGAACAGGTTTTTTGTTTTATTTTGGAGTAGGTATTTTATTTTGGAGTATTAAGAATAAGCATAAATCTTTTTTTCTTTTTGTTAATTTGTTATTTTTTGTAATGATAGGCTTTGTTATTTTTTGTAATGTTGTTTTTTTTTTAGTAATGGTAGGGATTTTATTTTTATAGTAATGTAATTTTTTTTGATAATGTTAGGATTTTTTATTTTATTAGTAATGTAAGGTATTTGTATTTTTATAGTAAAGATAGGTTTTATTATTAAGGTAAGTTTTTTTTAAATGTAGTTTTATTTTTGTTAAAGGTAGGGTTAGTTTATTTTAGGTTAACTTAGGGGGTATTAGGTTAGTGGGTTATCTTGCGTTGAGGGTCTGGCAGTTGAGGGATTAATAGTGAAGTATTTTACTTTGCTATAGGGGGGCTGGCAGTTTATGGGGTTAATAGTGTAGAGGGTTTTCGTGTGTTGGGGGCTGGTGGTTAAGGGGTTAATAGTGTAATGCTTTACTTTGAGGTGGGGTATTGCGGTTTAGGGGTTAATAGTGTAGAGGTTTAGACCTAGATTTAGAGTTTGGCGGTAGCCGTCAAAACCAGCGTTAGAGGCTCCTAACGCTGGTTTTAGGCTACCGCCGGTATTTGGAGTCAGTCAGGAAAGGGTCTAACGCTCACTTTTCAGCCGCGACTTTTCCATACCGCAGATCCCCTTACGTCAATTGCGTATCCTATCTTTTCAATGGGATCTTCCTAACTCCGGTATTTAGAGTCGTGTCTGAAGTGAGCGTTAGAATTCTAATGACAAAACTCCAGCCGCAGAAAAAAGTCAGTAGTTAAGAGCTTTCTGGGCTAACGCCGGTTCATAAAGCTCTTAACTACTGCGCTCTAAAGTACACTAACACCCATAAACTACCTATGTACCCCTAAACCGAGGTCCCCCCACATCGCCGCCAATCTAAAAAAAAAAATGTAACCCATAATCTGCCGACCGCCACCTACGTTATCCTTATGTACCCCTAATCTGCTGCCCCTAACACCGCCGACCCCTATATTATATTTATTAACCTCTAATCTGCCCCCCACAATGTCGCCGCCAGCTACCTACAATAATTAACCCCTAATCTGCCGACCGCAAAGCGCCGCCACCTACGTTATCCTTATGTACCCCTAATCTGCTGCCCCTAACACCGCCGACCCCTATATTATATTTATTAACCCCTAATCTGCCCCCCACAACGTCGCCGCCACCTGCCTACACTTATTAACCCCTAATCTGCCAACCGGAGCTCACCGCTATTCTAATAATTTTTTAACCCCTAAAGCTAATTCTAACCCTAACCCTAACACCCCCCTAAGTTAAATATAATTTTATTCTAACAAAATAAATTAACTCTTATTAAATAAATTATTCCTATTTAAAGCTAAATACTTACCTGTAAAATAAACCCTAATATAGCTACAATATAAATTATAATTACATTGTAGCTATTTTAGGATTAATATTTATTTTACAGGCAACTTTGTAATTATTTTAACCAGGTACAATAGCTATTAAATAGTTAATAACTATTTAATAGTTACCTAGTTAAAATAATTACAAAATTACCTGTAAAATAAATCCTAACCTAAGTTATAATTAAACCTAACACTACACTATCAATAAATTAATTAAATACAATACCTACAATTACCTACAATTAAACCTAACACTACACTATCAATACATTAATTAAATACAATATCTACAAATAAATACAATGAAGTAAACTAACTAAAGTACAAAAAATAAAAAAGAACTAAGTTACAAAAAATAAAAAAATATTTACAAACATTAGAAAAAATTACAACAATTTTAAACTAATTACACCTACTCTAAGCCCCCTAATAAAATAACAAAGACCCCCAAAATAAAAAAATGCCCTACCCTATTCTAAATTACTAAAGTTCAAAGCTCTTTTACCTTACGAGCCCTGAACAGGGCCCTTTGCGGGGCATGCCCCAAAGAATTCAGCTCTTTTGCCTGTAAAAAAACACATACAATACCCCCCCACAACATTACAACCCACCACCCACATACCCCTAATCTAACCCAAACCCCCCTTAAATAAAGCTAACACTAAGCCCCTGAAGATCTTCCTACCTTGTCTTCACCATGCCAGGTTCACCGATCGGTCCAGAGTCTTGATCCAAGCCCAAGCGGGGGGCTGAAGAGTGATGTCCATCCTCGGGCTGAAGTCTGGATCCAAGCGGCGGCTGAAGAAATCCATCATCGGGCTGAAGTTGGAAGTCCATCATCGGGATGAAGTCTTCTATAAAGCCGCATCTTCAATCTTCTTTCTTCTGGAGCGGAGCGGAGCCATCTTCTTCCAAGCCGACGCGGAACATCCTCTTCAACCAACGACTAGACGACGAATGACGGTTCCTTTAAGGGACATCATCTAAGATGGCGTCCCTCGAATTCCGATTGGCTGATAGGATTCTATCAGCCAATCGGAATTAAGGTAGGAATATTCTGATTGGCTGATGGAATCAGCTAATCAGAATCAAGTTCAATCCGATTGGCTGATCCGATCAGCCAATCAGATTGAGCTCGCATTCTATTGGCTGTTCCGATCAGCCAATAGAATGCGAGCTCAATCTGATTGGCTGATCGGATCAGCCAATCGGATTGAACTTGATTCTGATTGGCTGATTCCATCAGCCAATCAGAATATTCCTACCTTAATTCCGATTGGCTGATAGAATCCTATCAGCCAATCGGAATTCGAGGGACGCCATCTTGGATGACGTCCCTTAAAGGAACCGTCATTCGTCGTCTAGTCGTCGGTTGAAGAGGATGTTCCGCGTCAGCTTGGAAGAAGATGGCTCCGCTCCGCTCCAGAAGAAAGAAGATTGAAGATGCGGCTTGATAGAAGACTTCATCCCGATGATGGACTTCCGACTTCAGCCCGATGATGGATTTCTTCAGCCGCCGCTTGGATCCAGACTTCAGCCCGAGGATGGACATCACTCTTCAGCCCTCCGCTTGGGCTTGGATCAAGACTCTGGACCGATCGGTGAACCTGACATGGTGAAGACAAGGTAGGAAGATCTTCAGGGGCTTACTGTTAGGTTTATTTAAGGGGTGTTTGGGTTAGATTAGGGGTATGTGGGTGGTGGGTTGTAATGTTGGGGGGGGTATTGTATGTGTTTTTTTTACAGGCAAAAGAGCTGAATTCTTTGGGGCATGCCCCGCAAAGGGCCCTGTTGAGGGCTGGTAAGGTAAAAGAGCTTTGAACTTTAGTAATTTAGAATAGGGTAGGGCATTTTTTTTATTTTGGGGGTCTTTGTAATTTTATTAGGGGGCTTAGAGTAGGTGTAATTAGTTTAAAATTGTTGTAATTTTTTCTAATGTTTGTAAATATTTTTTTATTTTTTGTAACTTAGTTCTTTTTTATTTTTTGTACTTTAGTTAGTTTATTTAATTGTATTTATTTGTAGGAATTGTATTTAATTTATTTATTGATAGTGTAGTGTTATGTTTAATTGTAGATAATTGTAGGTATTTTAGTTAATTAATTTAATGATAGTGTAGTGTTAGGTTTAATTGTAACTTAGGTTAGGATTTATTTTACAGGTAATTTTGTTATTATTTTAACTAGGTAACTATTAGATAGTTATTAACTATTTAATAGCTATTGTACCTGGTTAAAATAATTACAAAGTTGCCTGTAAAATAAATATTAATCCTAAAATAGCTACAATGTAATTATTCGTTATATTGTAGCTATATTAGGGTTTATTTTACAGGTAAGTATTTAGCTTTAAATAGGAATAAGTTATTTAATAAGAGTTAATTTATTTCGTTAGATTTAAATTATATTTAATTTAGGGGGGTGTTAGTGTTAGGGTTAGACTTAGCTTTAGGGGTTAATACATTTATTAGAATAGCGGTGAGCTCAAGTCGGCAGATTAGGGGTTAATGTTTGAAGTTAGGTGTCAGCGATGTTAGGGAGGGCAGATTAGGGGTTAATACTATTTATTATAGGGTTAGTGAGGCGGATTAGGGGTTAATAACTTTATTATAATAGCGGTGCGGTCCGCTCGGCAGATTAGGGGTTAATAAGTGTAGGTAGGTAGCGGCGACGTTGTGGGGGGCAGATTAGGGGTTAATAAATATAATATAGGGGTCGGCGGTGTTAGGGGCAGCAGATTAGGGGTACATAGGGATAATGTAAGTAGAGGCGGTTTACGGAGCGGCAGATTAGGGGTTAATAATAATATGCAGGGGTCAGCGATAGCGGGGGCGGCAGAATAGGGGTTAATAAGTGTAAGGTTAGGGGTGTTTAGACTCGGGGTACATGTTAGGGTGTTAGGTGCAGACTTAGGAGGTGTTTCCCCATAGGAAACAATGGGGCTGCGTTAGGAGCTGAACGCGGCTTTTTTGCAGGTGTTAGTTTTTTTTTCAGCTCAAACAGCCCCATTGTTTTCTATGGGGGAATCGTGCATGAGCACGTTTTTGAAGCTGGCCGCTTCCGTAAGCAACTCTGGTATCGAGAGTTGCAGTGGCGTTAAATATGCCTTTTTGGAGCCTAACGCAGCCATTCTGTGGACTCTCAATACCAGAGTTATTTTAAAAGTGCGGCCAGAAAAAAAGCCAGCGTTAGCTACGCGGGTCGTTACCGACAAAACTCTAAATCTAGCCATTAGTTTGCAGTGGGGGACTGGCAGATTAGGGGCTAATAGTGTAGTGTTTTACTTTGCGGTGGGGGGCTGGCGGATTAGGGGTTAGTGTAGTGCATGTGGAGTTATAAAATATAGAATATGGGAATGTGGAGTTATGAATTTAATTAATATAGATAGGATTACTCAGAATTTAGTTAGTAATGGGTCAATGCTTTTTCAAGGGCAATGCAGTTGCTCTTGTCAATCAAACCACTACTTAATGCTTCTTACATCCAGTTGCTCTGTCAATCAAGACACTACTTACTGCTCGTTAGATACAGATTATTATTATTTTCTATTTTTTTATTTTAAATTGTATTGAAGGAAAACAGACAAAACAGGTTACATGGTAAATTATAACATTAATATCGGCACCATTTGAAAAATATTTAAGATTTGTGGAGTATTGACATTTTGATTGCGTTTAATCTACCCATCCATGACAGTGTTTTATGTTGCCAAGAAGATAATTAATTTGGAATTTTAGTTAGCAAGGCTGCATAGTTAATGGAGAATAAAGTTGGCATATCTAGAAATGTGGACCCCTAAATATTTTATAGATGTTTTGTGGTGTGAGTTGGAGTGGTTATACACTATTTGTTGGATTGTAGTTTCGGGTAGAGTTATAGATTTATAGATTTTGTGGCATTTACTTTAAAATTAGAGTAAGAGCCGTATGTATGAAGTTCAGTACGCAATTCTTTTAGAGGTATTGGATTGGATAGTGTTAGGAATGCATCATCTGCGTATAACGATATTTTTTATTCTACTTCAATTTTAATGGCTGATATTATCTCATTTTGTCTGACTTTTGTTGCCAGAACTTCTATTGCTAGGACAAACAACATGGGTGACAGCAGACATCCTTGTCGGGGTACCATTATGTATTAAAAAGGGGGGATAGGGAGTCATTTAGTTTTATCTTAGCACTGGGTTTATTATTGAGGGCGAATATTCTGCTGATGAATATCTCTGGGAAGCCGAATTTTACCAATGTTTGCTTGAGAAATCCCTAGTCTAGACTGTGAAAACCCTTCTTCGCATCCATGGACGCAAAGATGGTGGGGAGATTAATTTGTTGGATGATTTTTAAGGTGTTATCTCTCGCTTTTCTACGGGGAGTGAATCTTACTTGGTTGGTGTGTTTGAGTTCGGGAAGTATTTTGTTCAGGCGTGTTGATAATATTTTTGAGTAGATTTTAACATCAACATTGAGCAAGTAAATTGGGCAAAAATTTGAGGGAGAGTCTTGGCTTTTCCCTGGCTTTGGGAGGACAACTACATGAGCCTCTAACATAGAGTGTGGGAAATGGTTGTTCAGGGTAATACTATAAAACATATTGCATAGGTGAGGGAGAAGTAAAGGAGAAAAAAGTTGGTAATATTTAGCGGTAAAACCGTCTGGGCCCGGACTTTTTCCTGGTTTTAGCTCTTTGATGGCAGCTGTAATTTTTGAAGGGGAAATTGGGGAAATCGGAGTCTCTGTCTGAGAAGATGAAATTGTGGGAAATGTACAGCTCTCTAAGTATTTATTTACATCCAAAGTACAATTGCAAATTCGAATGGTTATTGATATTATATAAGGAAGCATAGTATTGATAGAATTGATGTAGAATATCTGGTGTTGTCTTGACAGTTGTGCCCTGTGGTGTCTTAAGTTCACGAATGAAGGCTTTGAGTTTGTCACATTTCAGAGATCTGGCAAAGAGTTTACCTGCTTTGTTTTTATTATTATTATTATCAGGTATTTGTAGAGTGCCAACAGGTTCCGCAGCGCTATGAACATGGGTGGTATATAAAAAACGAGAGTTGCACTGTTGTAGTCGGCTCTTAAGAATGTGAACTACAAACAGCTGGGCTCATAGGCTTACATGCTATGGGGTTTTAGGGGATAGCAGTGGAGATAGGAAGGTCAGTGTAGGTTGTAAGCATCCCTGAATAGTAGAGTCTTCAGGGAGCACTTGAAGCTTTTAAAACTGGGGGAGATTCTTGTGGAGCGAGGTAGAGAGTTCCATAAGATGGGAGCCAGTCTTGAGAAATCTTGTAGACGGGAATGTGAGGAGATAACAAGAGAGGAGGAGAATAGGACATCATGAGCGGAGTGAAGGGGAAGGGAGGGGGAGTATCTGGAGATGTAGGGGGGAGCAGTGCAATTGAGGGCTTTGTGTGTCAGAGTGAGAATTTTGTGTTTAATCCTGGAGGCAAGAGGAAGCCAGTGAAGGGATTGGCAGAGAGGTCCGGCAGATGAAGTGTGACGTGCAAGGAAGATGAGCCTGGCAGAGGCATTCATTATGGATTGTAAGTGAGCTAGGCGGCAGCTAGGGAGACCAGAGAGGATAGAGTTGCAGTAGTGGAGGCGGGAAAGGATGAGAGAGTGAATTAAAATCTTTGTCGTATCTTGTGTAAGGAAATGTCTAATTTTAGCGATGTTTTTAAGGTTTGTGTCCCTCACAATAAAACTTTTGTTTGATTTTTAGTGATTTTTTTTTGTTCTATGGAGAGATAAGAGTCCAATTGTGCTTGGGCATGTTGTAATTTGGCTTGTAAGGAAGGATTAGAATGGTCTTTCTTATGTAGAAAATCTAGTTGGGTTAGTGTGGAAGTCAGTTGCTTGTATGTTTGTCTCTCAAATTTCTGAGACTGGGCTTTGTATTTAATAAGTTCTCCCCTTAATGTGCATTTGTGTGCCTCCCATAATGTGAACGAGTTCGGGACTGACCCTGTGTTAAGTTGGAAATATTCGGCTAGGGATTTATTTAATTGGTCTATGTACGTTTGGTTATAAAGGATAGATTCATCCATTCACCACTGGAAGGAACCTGATGGTGTATTTGGCCATTTAATAGTTACAATGACAGCTCAGTGGACCGACCATGCGGTGGGGGTAATTTTTGAGGTGGTGATTAAGGATAAGCCTGCCTTATTAGTCAGTACATAATCCAGTCTACTATAAGTGTGTGTAGGGTGGGAGAAGAAAGTGTAATCTTTCATGTTTCGATGTATGAATCTACAAATATCATATAGGTTGTGGTTTTTAAGTGCTTTACAAGTTAAGTTAAGGTAAGTTGCTGTGCGTTGTGATAATCTCGAGGATGGGTTAGACTTGTCCACGGATGGCTGGAAGGGAAAGTTAAAGTCACCGCCAATAAAAACAGTGCTTTTGGAGATATCAAGAAATCTCCAGAATAGGGATATAAAAAAAGGTATGTGGTGTGTATTATGGAAATAGGTGTTTAATATTGAGATGGGTCTCCCGTTTATCAGTCCGGTTATCCAAAAAAATCTGCCCTCTGTGTCTCTGACTAGTTGTAGCAGTTTAAATGAAATGCTTTTCTTGAATAGGATACTAACCCCACAATGTTTAACTGTAGCTGAGCTATGATATATTTGTGTGAAGTGTTTACCAAAGTATTTAGGCTCTTTTGTATGCTTAAAGTGTGTCTCCTGGAGAAGAAGTATGTCAGCTTCCCTTTTGGTTAAGTCAGACTTTTAAGTTCCATGGGTTAAAACTTCAAAATATGCATAATAGACATTTGTTAGTGTAATGTATTCAATATAACCATTAAGATATAACAAGTTGCAGTAACAGCATAAAATCAAACTAAAGCAAACAATAACATCAGAGCCTGACAAAATATACCAGAACGGATATGACATTTGGAAAAGTGTCCAACTAAAGTAACAATTAAGTGTTCCTCATTGGTAAGAAAAACCAAGAGGGAACTAAAGCATGCTTTTAATCTTAAAAATTATGAAAATTATGCTAAATCATAAAAGGTACATCAAAATGTAACAGTGTACATAGTATATGTTATAAATAAAATTACATGAGTTGTTTTCATAAGTTTTCGAGCAGGATATGAAAAACTGATAAAGTCCAGCAGAAATATAATTTCTACAGAACAGTTCTGTATATATATATATATACCTAGTTTATAGTACTCACAGTTAGGTGACAGTGAGGGATTTGTCAGATTTTCTAGTCAAGATTGCAGAGAGACAAATGCTAGTAAAACAGGACCCTGATGAGACTATACTTGCATGTCATCCACAACTCGTATTTAAGTTGTGACCTTAGAGGGTTTTGCTTGTGATAGTCTCAGGATCTTTGGGTCCTGTTGCTGAGTGGGGGAAGATCTTCTGGGTGATTTAGCCTGCATCCGGGACCAATTACGTTCTGTGGTTTCTAAGAGTGGTCTTGGCGTCTCTGGTAGTTCGGAAGTAGATAAAGCTGGTAGGTCTGGGGGATCTAGCCCCAGTGTCTCACAGAACCTCTGAACATCTGTAGCATCTCTGCAGAGCAAATGTCTATCTTCATGGATAACCAAGATATGTGTCGTTTGTTTTGTAGGAGTTGAGTGAGAGGGAGAACTCTTTACGTATCTGTAAGGTCCTTATGGACAGGTCACTGTAAAATTGTATGACATTTCCTCGGAATCTGATATGTTGATTTTTCCTCGAAAGGCCCAACAATTCCTCTTTATTTTGAATTTAATAATTATATCTCGAGGAGGTGCTGAATCCACTGGTCTTGGACGTAGTATCCTGTATGCTCTGTCCCATGGGATCTCTTCCGTGTTTGGGTTGCCAAATAGGGCCTTTGGTAAGTCTTTGGGCAAGACCGACTCAGGTACTCCCCGGATATGGAGATTTTTTTTATCTGGCTCCTGTTCTCCAAGTCTTCAATTTTGTTGTGTAGGGATTCTAAAGTGGTGTGGTATGAATCCACTTGCATTTGTAGGTTATTGAATTCCTCCCTTACGTTATCCATATCATATTCTAGGGTTTCTACTCTGAAGCCAAGTGTATTGATGTCTTGTTTGAGATCCACTAGCTCCTCGTGGATGCAGGTTCTTATGATATTTGCTATATTCTGTTTAGATGGTAAAGATTAAATGATATCTGCTGGAACTTGAACTAGTTCCTGAGAAGAAATGTCCGCCTGAGGTTTTAGAGTTGAAGTGGCATTCTCCTGAAAGGGTGAATTACGCAGGGAGGAGGAGGATTGTTCTGCTGTGTAGAAGTATGAAGCCATCATTTGACTCTTAGTTAGCTGAGTTTTAGATGACTTGTCTTGCTTGGTGTTTTTTTTACAAGCCATGTTTAGGCGGGCAGGGTCTTGATATATGCCACTAAAGATCTAATGCTCCGGGCCCCTTTGCAGTCACTTTCTTGATAGAGTGGCTTGGGAGATATAAACACCCTTGCAACATTTCTGGCTAGTTTTTCTGTGTTATATTTATCAAGACGCCCGCTACAAACAGGAACTGATAAACGTTCAAATTCTTGGTTAATTGTTTTCTTGTTGTTGAGGTATATAATCAGAATATTCACTTTCACCCCTTTTCTCTATGTCCAGTTGTGAGGTATATCAGCTATGTCCATAAATAACTTGAGGCAGTGTTTAGTAAGGCTGATCACCTTTTCATAGGTCTCTTTGTAATTTGCAGCCACATGTGCTGTAGTTGCTTGTAATCTGTGATGGTAGGTGCTATTATAGGTATTTTATGCTTTTAGGGCAGTTCCTGGCTGTCTACTAAAAGTATATAGGTAACTAAGGGTAGCTTTGGCCTCTATTAGCCTGCCATTTTTTCCCAGCGTGGCCCGGATTGAACTGTTGCAGACCGTGCAGAAAAAAATTGCGTCACTGCTTCCTGGGGTCTATTAGCAATCCCCTTTTGTATGGTGAGGTATTTGTGTGCAGCCTTCGCTGTTCGGCCCTTATGTAGCCCCTGGTAGCTCACAGTATAAGTTAGGATATGCCGCTACGCACGCAGCATGTGTAGGGCACCCAGTGAGTATGCAGCCGTGTCGGTAGTCGGTGTGAGATGAGATGGGGCCGCGTAGTTACAAGTTGTTGCAGAGTTTCATTCCGATTTGTAGCCTCCTGTGTGTGTCGGCATTCCAATCGCCAGTGAGCTGTTTACCCCTGCTCTTGGCAAAGTCTAGCATGCTTAAATTAACTTTTTGTGGCCACTACATGCAGAGCAATGGGATCATAGGGCCATCAAAATTATAAGGAAGTAAACATATAAAGAATTAGCCTTTCACTTATTATATGCTTTAATCTGATTGGTTTAAATTAGTTTAAATTGTGTATAAAAGCTTTGAATTTGTATTATCTTTTGTTATCTGATACCTTCAGATCTCAAGGAATGTATTAATCTTGTGTGATTAATAAATGGATTTATGTCAACTAATATTTGATAGATATGAATATTAATTTAATCTTTAATTTTATATTTTAAGTATAAATTCTTACAGCATCTATTTCTATCCTTTGATCCTTTTGATCCTTTGATCCTTTTGTGAGAATCATACATCTGTTGCTAAACTCTCATTTAGTGACAACCCCTAGGCTGAGGAATACAGACTTTGCGTTGCGGGGGTGGTGGTGGCGGTTTAGGGGTTAATAGTATAGTGGGGACTTTGCAGGGGGGCTATCTGGAAGTTTAGGGATTATTAGAGTATTAATATTAGATAATTATGTTGATTTGTGTTAGCGCGTGAGTAAAATGATACGCCTAGATTACAAGTTCTGCGTTAGCTTTAAAAAGCAGCTTTAGGGGGCCCTAACGCTGCTTTTTACCTAACGCTGGTATTACGAGTTTGACAGGTACAGGCTCACCGCTCACTTTTTTTCTGCGACTCAAGGCTACCGCAAATCCCCTTACGTCAATTGCGTATCCTATCTTTTCTATGGGATTTGCCTAACGCTGGTATTACGAGTCTTGGAGAAAGTGAGCGGTAGAGCCTCTACCTCCAAGACTCCAACCGCAAAAAAAAGTCAGTAGTTAAGAGTTTTAGGGGCTAACGCCGGAACATAAAGCTCTTAACTACAGTGCTAAAAGTACACTAACACCCATAAACTACCTATGAACCCCTAAACCGAGGCCCCCCCACATCGCAAACCCTATAATAAATTTTTTTAACCCCTAATCGTCCGACCGGAAATCGCCGCCACCTACATTATACCTATGAACCCCTAATCTGCTGTCCCTAACATCGCCGACACCTATATTTATTAACCCCTAATCTGCCCCCTCAACCTCGCCGCCACCTACCTACACTTATTAACCCCTAATCTGCTGACCGTGTCAGTAGTCGGTGTGAGATGAGATGGGGCCGCGTTGTTACAAGTTGTTGCAGAGTTTCATTCCGATTTGTAGCCTCCTGTGTGTGTCGGCATTCCAATCGCCAGTGAGCTGTTTACCCCTGCTCTTGGCATAGTCTAGCATGCTTAAATTAACCTTTTGTGGCTACTACATGCAGAGCGATGGGATCATACGGCCATCAAAATTATAAGGACTTTTAAGGAAGTAAGCATATAAAGAATTAGCCTTTCACTTATTATATGCTTTAATCTGATTGGTTTAAATTAGTTTAAATTGTGTATAAAAGCTTTGAATTTGTATTATCTTTTGTTATCTGATACCTTCAGATCTCAAGGAATGTATTAATCTTGTGTGATTAATAAATGGATTTATGTCAACTAATATTTGATAGATATGAATATTAATTTAATCTCTTAGATAACCCAGATTTAATATTTGTCTATAGCTAGTTTATATAGTCAAGGCATATAATATTTTATATTTTAAGTATAAATTCTTACAGCATCTATTTCTATCCTTTGATCCTTTTGTGAGAATCATACATCTGTTGCTAAACACTCATTTAGTGACAACCCCTAGGCTGAGGAATACGACAGTGCAGACTTTGCGTTGTGGGGGGGGGGGGGGTCTGTCGGTTTAGGGGTTAATAGTATAGTGGGGACTTTGCAGGGGGGCTATGTGGAATTTTACTCACGTGCTAACACAAATCAATATAATTATCTATATTGATTTGTGTTAGCGCGTGAGTAAAATGATATGCCTAGATTACGAGTTCTGCGTTAGCTTTAAAAAGCAGCTTTAGGGGGTCCCAACGCTGCTTTTTACCTAACGCTGGTATTACGAGTCTGACAGGTACAGGCTGATCGCTCACTTTTTTTCCACGACCCGAGGCTACCGCAAATCCCCTTATGTCAATTGCGTATCCTATCTTTTCTATGGGATTTGCCTAATGCTGGTATTACAAGTCTTGGAGAAAGTGAGCGGTAGAGCCTCTACCTCCAAGACTCCAACCGCAAAAAAAAGTCAGTAGTTAAGAGTTTTATGGGCTAACACCGGAACATAAAGCTCTTAACTACAGTGCTAAAAGTACACTAACACCCATAAAATACCTATGAACCCTTAAACCGAGGCCCTCCCACATCGCAAACCCTATAATAAAAAAATGTAACCCCTAATCTTCCGACCGGACATCGCCGCCACCTACATTATACCTATGAACCCCTAATCTGCTGTCCCTAACATCGCCGACACCTATATTTATTAACCACTAATCTGCCTCCCCAACCTCGCCGCCACCTACCTACACTTATTAACCCCTAATCTGCCGACCGGACATCGCCGCCACTATAATAAATGTATTAAACCCTAAACCGCCGCACTCCCGCCTCGCAAACACTATAATACATTTTATTAACCCCTAATCTGCCCTCCCTAACATCGCCGCCACCTACCTACAATTATTAACCCCTAATCTCCCGCCTCCAAAGTCGCCGCTACTATAATAAAGTTATTAACCCCTAAACCTAAGTCTAACCCTAACCCTAACACCCCCCTAAGTTAAATATAATTTAAATAAAACAAAATAAATTTACAATCATTAAATAAATGAATCCTATTTAAAAATAAATACCTATAAAATAAACCATAATATAGACACAATATAATTAATAATTACATTGTAGCTATTTTAGGGTTTATATTTATTTTACAGGCAACTTTGTATTTATTTTAACTAGGTACAATAGCTATTAAATAGTTAATAACTATTTAATAGCTACCTAGTTAAAATAATTACAAAATTACCTGTAAAATAAATCCTAACCTAAGTTACAAATACACCTAACACTACACTATCATTAAATTAATTAAATAAATGAACTACAATTATCTAAACTCAAATACAATTAAATAAACTAAACTATAGTACAAAAAACAAACACTAAATTACAAAAAATAAAAAAATATTACAAGAATTTTAATCTACACCTAATCTACGCCCCCTAATAAAATAAAAAAGCCCCCCAAAATAATAAAATTCCCTATCCTATACTAAATTACAAAAGTAATCAGCTCTATTACCAGCCCTTAAAAGGGCTTTTTGTGGGGCATTGCCCCAAAGTAATCAGCTCTTTTACCTGTAAAAAAAAATACATGAAGATAGAAGATGCCGCCTGGATGAAGATGTCTGCCGGTCCGGATGTCCTCTTCTGCCGGATAGGATGAAGACTTCTGCCGGTCCGGATGTCCTCTTCTGCACGGATAGGATGAAGACTTCTGCCGGTCCGGATGTCCTCTTCTGCCCTATCAGTGCCCGGCTGAGTGAACATGGCTCAAGGTAGGGAGACCTTCAAGGGGGTAGTGTTAGGTTTATTTAAGGGGGGATCAGGTGGGTTTTAGAGTAGGGGTGTGTGGGTGGTGGGTTGTAATGTTGGGGGTGTATTGTATTTATTTTTTACAGGTAGAAGAGCTGATTACTTTGGGGCAATGCCCCGCAAAAAGCCCTTTTAAGGGCTGGTAATAGAGCTGATTACTTTTGTAATTCAGTAAAGGATAGGGAATTTTATTATTTTGGGGGGCTTTTTTATTTTATTAGGGGGCGTAGATTAGGTATAATTAGATTAAAATTCTTGTAATATTTTTTTATTTTTTGTAATTTAGTGTTTGTTTGTTTTTGTACTATAGTTTAGTTTATTTAATTGTATTTGAGTTTAGATAATTGTAGTTAATTTATTTAATTAATTTAATGATAGTGTAGTGTTAGGTGTATTTGTAACTTAGGTTAGGATTTATTTTACAGGTAATTTTGTAATTATTTTAACTAGGTAGCTATTAAATAGTTATTAACTATTTAATAGCTATTGTACCTAGTTAAAATAAATACAAAGTTGCCTGTAAAATAAATATAAACCCTAAAATAGCTACAATGTAATTATTAATTATATTGTAGCTATAATAGGGTTTATTTTATAGGTAAGTATTTATTTTTAAATAGGATTAATTTATTTAATGATAGTAAATTTATTTCGTTTTATTTAAATTATATTTAATTTAGGGGGGTGTTAGGGTTAGGGTTAGACTTAGGTTTAGGGGTTAATAACTTTATTATAGTAGCGGTGACGTTGGGGGCGGGAGATTAGGGGTTAATAATTGTAGGTAGGTGGCGGCAATGTTAGGGAGGGCAGATTAGGGGTTTATAAAATGTATTATAGTGTTTGCGAGGCGATAGTGTGGCAGTTTAGGGGTTAATACATTTATTATAGTGGCAGCGATGTCCGGTCGGCAGATTAGGGGTTAATACGTGTTGGTAGGTGGCGGCAAGGTTGGGGGGGGCAGATTAGGGGGTAATAAATATAATGTAGGTGTCGGCGATGTTAGAGACAGCAGATTAGGGGTTCATAGCTATAATGTAGGTTGCAGCGGTGTCCGGAGCGGCAGATTAGGGGTTAATAGTATAATGCAGGTGTCAGCGATAGCGGGGGCGGCAGATTAGGGGTTAATAAGTGTAAGATTAGGGGTGTTTAGACTCGGGGTTCATGTTAGGGTGTTAGGTGTAGACTTAGAAAGTGTTTCCCAATAGGAAACAATGGGGCTGCGTTAGGAGCTGAACGCAGCCCCGGTGTTTTTTTCAGCCAGCTCAGCCCCATTGTATCCTATGGGGAAATCGTGCACAAGCACGTTTAGCCAGCTTACCGCTACCGTAGGCAATGCTGGTATTGAGAGTTGAAGGGAAGCTAAATTTGCTCAACGCTCCCTTTTCTGAGGCTAACGCAGCCACTCAGACAACTCGTAATACCAGTAATAAGTAACTCATAATAAGTCTACGGGAGAATACTTTAACACGGTCATAATGTTCGAGGTTCGGCTTTATGCTCACATCAGGTTTCAGCTTGTAATGTGCACTACCCGACACGCACAAAAGTTTACTTCTAGTGGAGTTAATGTGCGAGCAGGAGTGCAAACTACTGCTCCACTTGTAGCCCAGCCCTTAACTGCTTTTTTGCAAGTTAGATTGATTTTATATTTATTTCCTGATGTTATATGTTGAGTAGTGAATTTTTTAATGTTGCTTTAAATATAACACACTGCTCCTCTGCATTCTTTCTGGAGAAAATCTCCCAATAAATGGATTGTAAAATTGCCCTTTGCTGAAAATGGCCTTTTTTTTTTTTTTTTTTTTTTAATGAAGGTCTAGATTACAAGTTAAACCCCATTGTTATAGCGAGCAGCACAAACATGATTGCAGGGATCATGATCATTTTACCACTAGAACCCTTATTACATGTTATTATAAGTTGGATGTTCCCTTGCACAAGTGACAACTAATTAACGCTCCCTATACTTTCAATGATAAATGTAAAGCAGAAACTAGTGCTCGTATTAAAAGTTAATGGTTAAGCATTGAGCTTGAGCAATAATTATTTTAAGGTTGGCAACACTAACCAGAGTTAAAAGCACTGGTAGTTGTTACTGCTCAAACAGGACTTTATGAACTCTAAAACTCGCTGCTCACGTTTTATTTTCACACATTTTCAAGACATTTTACTAAGAACATTGTTTTTGTGCATAGAGAAAACACAATGATGCCAGTTTAGATGTACTTAATATACAATGGTCTATGGAAGAAAAGGGCGAGAATTAGAGAATGGAGGAGAGAAAGCCAGAAAGAAATGGGGATGGAGATATTTAGTGGACGAAGAGAAGAGAGATAGAGAGAGAGAAAGAGAGAGAGAGAGATGGAGGGAGGGGTTGAGAGAGAAAGAAGGGAGAAAAATAAAAAAAGATAAAAAAATAAGAAAGAAAAATAAGAAAAGCGTGAAAACACTGATAAAACAGACCAGGGAAAAGGTTGAAACAAGGAGAAGGGGAAAGTGGGAAGTCAGAAACACATATTAGGAAACTATCCAATACATTACCTGTAACCTGTAAATGTAAGATTCACTAATCTCCATTATTAGTTCATGTCTTCAAAATACTCGATTGGTCTTTAAAAAGCTATTTAAGGAAATAAAATGTTCTTTTATCACTCATATAGAGTGTACAGTTATATAAAAAAAAAATCATTTTACATCTATAATCGAATGTACTTCTTTATTTTGGTATCCTTTGGTGAAAAGAAGGTAGGAAGGCTTAGGACAGGGCTCATGCCTGGAGTACTATATGGGCATTTAGTGCTCAAAAGCATTCTTGCAAATCTGCTTCTATATAGTGATTCAGATGGAGCATACAATTTTAATCAACTTTCCAATTTACTTTTAGTTTCCAATTTGCTTTATTCTCTTTGTATTCTTTGTTAAAAGCATACCTAGGTGGGCTCAGTTGCAACAATGAGTGAATAGGGTTAGAGCAAGCGCTCAAAAGACTGAGCCAAAACTAATAAATTAAATAAAAAAGGAGTGAGAATATCAAGTATGTATAAAGATACATTTATTCAGCTCATATGAGACTAAGGCATCTACTTATCAAGCCGTCAACTTACTTGCATTCGACGGCACCAATACGCTCGCCTAAGATCGCCTAACATCGCTGCCGCGGACCTGAATACGCTCTCCAAAGTTACCAAAAAAGCTGTCAAAAAGCCACGCACCAAGTACGGGGCGATGAGCAGCGGACTGTTGTTAACTAACAGTCATCGATCTCTCTGCTCTCCGGCTTTTTCCCAGCATTATTGGTATACTGTCACTAAACACCCACACTATACTATACTGTTTACCCCCTATACCGCCGCTCCCGGAGCCCACTGCAACTCTAATAAATGTATTAACCCCTAAACCGCCGCTCACAGACCCCGCCGCAACTAAATAAAGGGTTTAACCCCTAAACCGCCGCTCCCGGAGCCCACCGCAACCTACATTATACTTATTAACCCCTAATCTGCCCCCCCTACACCGCCGCCACCTACATTATACTTATTAACCCCTAATCTGCCTCCCCTACATCGCCGCCAACTACATTATCCTTATTAACCCCTAATCTGCCTCCCCTACATCGCCGCCACCTACATTATCCTTATTAACCCCTAATCTGCCCCCCCACACCGCCGCCACCTACATTAAATTTATTAATCCCTAATCTGCCCCCCTACACCGCCGTCACCTACATTATACTTATTAACCCCTAATCTGCCCCCCCCCCACATCGCCGCCACCTACCTACCTTTATTAACCACTAATCTGCCGCCCCCAACGTCGCTGCCACTATATTAAATTTATTAACCCCTAAACCTAAGTCTAACCCTAACCCTAACACTCCCTAACTTAAATATAATTTAAATAAATCTAAATAAATATTCCTATCATTAACTAAATTATTCCTATTTAAGACTAAATACTTACCTATAAAATAAACCCTAAGATAGCTACAATATAACTAATAGTTACATTGTATCTATCTTAGGGTTTATTTTTTACTTTACAGGCAAGTTTGTATTTATTTTAACTAGGTAGAATAGTTATTAAATAGTTATTAACTATTTACTAACTACCTAGTTAAAATAAATACAAATTTACCTGTAAAATAAAACCTAACCTAAGTTACAATTACACCTAACACTACACTATAATTAAATTAATTCACTAAATTAAATACAATTAAATAAAATTATCTAAAGTTAAAAAAAAAAAACATTAAATACAGAAAATAATAAACAAATTACAAGATTTTTAAACTAATTACACCTAATCTAATTCCCCTAACAAAATAAAAAAGCTTCCCCAAAATAAAAAAAGCCCTACCCTACAATAAATTACAAATAGCCCTTAAAAGGGCCTTTTGCGGGGCATTGTCCTAAAGTAATCAGCTCTTTTACCTTTAAAAAAAGTACAAATCCCCCCCCAACATTAAAAAAAAAAACACAACCAACCCTACTCTAAAACCCACCCAATACCCCCTTAAATTTTTTTTAACACTAACCCCTTGAAGATTACCTTACCGGAAGAAGTCTTCACCCACCCGGCCGAAGTCCTCAACGAAGCCAGCAGAAGTGGTCCTCCAGATGGGCAGAAGTAGTCCTCCAGACGGGCAGAAGTCTTCATCAGACAGCATCTTCTATCTTCATCCATCTGGCGCGGAGCGGCTCCATCTTCTAGATATCCGACGCAGAGCATCCTCTTCATCCAACATCTTCTTGAACAAAGACGGTTCCTTTAAGTGACGTCATCCAAGATGGCGTCCCTTCAATTCTGATTGGCTGATAGAATTCTTTCAGCCAATCAGAATTAAGGTAGGAAAAATCCTATTGGCTGATGCAATCAGCCAATCGGAATGAAGTTCAATCCTATTGGCTGATCCAATCAGCCAATAGGATTGAGCTTGCATTCTTTTGGCTGATTGGAACAGCCAATAGAATGCGAGCTCAATCCTATTGGCTGATTGCATCAGCCAATAGGATTTTTCCTACCTTAATTCCAATTGGCTGATAGAATTCTATCAGCCAATCGGAATTGAAGGGACGCCATCTTGGATGACGTCACTAAAAGGACCCGTCATTGTTGAAGAAGACTCCGGATGAAGAGGATGCTCCGCGTCAGATGTCTTGAAGATGGCTGGGATTTATCAGTCTTTATGTAACCCTAGTTTCAATATTTGGTAGAATTTTACACAGTCTATTTTTTGTGAGTTATAGTGATGATTCTTCTCTATGTCAGGATATTCATTCTGTTTTATGTAAATAGAAATTACTTATGTACTTAATCTTCCTTTGAAACTATGTTAATACTGTTTTTTGCACACAGTTGTATAAGTATTGAAGGAGTTAACATGTAAAGTGACTGTGAGCGTCACCTAGTGGCAAGTAGGTATATAAGTGAGTAATGTTTGTTAGTCTGGCATGGCATGAATAAGGGATAGCATCCCGAAACGTTGCTGTTCTGTTTGTCTATTGATATTTAAATAAATACTCTTTTGCTGTCACTTCCACTGTGTGGTTTTGGATGAAGACTTCTGCCCGTCTGGAGGACCTCTTCTTCCCGGCTTGGATGAAGATTTCTGCCCGTCTGGAGGAGTTTTTTTTTTAAGGGGGGATTGGGTGGGTTTTAGAGTAGGGTTGGTTGTGTGGGTGGTGGGTTTTAATGTTGGGGGGGATTGTAATTTTTTTTACAGGTAAAAGAGCTGATTACTTTGGGGCAATGCCCCGCAAAAGGCCCTTTTAAGGGCTATTTGTAATTTAGTGTAGGGTAGGGCTTTTTATTTTGGGGGGGCTTTTTTTATTTTTTTATGGGGATTAGATTAGGTGTAATTAGTTTAAAAATCTTGTAATTATTTTATTATTTTCTGTAATTGAGGCCCCCATTACATATGCAGCGTCGCCCGCAAAATCCCCCGCGCAAGATTTTACGCGATTTTGGTATTACATATACGGCATAGCATACAAGTTACGCGCATATATTTCACCCTTCGGACGTATTTTTTGTACCCATAGACTAACATAGAACAGCCGCGCAATTTGGTATCCAATATACAGCGTAAGGACTTCAGAGAATCTACTCCATTCTTATTTCGCCACAAATTGCAGGCGCAGTAACCCTTGCACTGACTAAAACAGCAACGTAACTCCCTGAAGGCCTAACAAACTCCTAACTCCTCTGTTTGGCGGCTGCGCATGGGTTTATATATGAATTTTGAATAGGTTAATTACGTGTCGCATTTATATTTGAAATTGCGGTTCATTTTTATGAGTGTTAGCCTAATTTGCATAAAACTACTCTTTATTGACACTTTCCGTGGACAAAATACTTGCGTAAGTTACTTAAGACGACTGAAATGTGTATTTGCGCACATTTCAGAAGATCGTCAGTTTGTCCTACTTACGCCAGTTTAGCATCTAACTGCGCAGTATATGTAATACCCCGATGTGCAAGGTGAAATTAAGGCCGGCGCAGGTTCCCACGCTTGCGCCGAAACCTGCGCCATATATGTGATCGCGCCCTGGGTGTTTTTTTTTTTTTTTTGTACTTTAGATAATTTTATTCAATTGTATTTAATTGTATTTAGTTTAGGTAATTTATTTAATTATACAGGGAGTGCAGAATTATTAGGCAAGTTGTATTTTTGAGGATTAATTTTATTATTGAACAACAACCATGTTCTCAATGAACCCAAAAAACTCATTAATATCAAAGCTGAATAGTTTTGGAAGTAGTTTTTAGTTTTGTTTTTAGTTATAGCTATTTTAGGGGGATATCTGTGTGTGCAGGTGACTATTACTGTGCATAATTATTAGGCAACTTAACAAAAAACAAATATATACCCATTTCAATTATTTATTTTTACCAGTGAAACCAATATAACATCTCAACATTCACAAATATACATTTCTGACATTCAAAAACAAAACAAAAACAAATCAGTGACCAATATAGCCACCTTTCTTTGCAAGGACACTCAAAAGCCTGCCATCCATGGATTCTGTCAGTGTTTTGATCTGTTCACCATCAACATTGCTTGCAGCAGCAACCACAGCCTCCCAGACACTGTTCAGAGAGGTGTACTGTTTTCCCTCCTTGTAAATCTCACATTTGATGATGGACCACAGGTTCTCAATGGGGTTCAGATCAGGTGAACAAGGAGGCCATGTCATTAGATTTTCTTCTTTTATACCCTTTCTTGCCAGCCACGCTGTGGAGTACTTGGACGCGTGTGATGGAGCATTGTCCTGCATGAAAATCATGTTTTTCTTGAAGGATGCAGACTTCTTCCTGTACCACTGCTTGAAGAAGGTGTCTTCCAGAAACTGGCAGTAGGACTGGGAGTTGAGCTTGACTCCATCCTCAACCCGAAAAGGCCCCACAAGCTCATCTTTGATGATACCAGCCCAAACCAGTACTCCACCTCCACCTTGCTGGCATCTGAGTCGGACTGGAGCTCTCTGCCCTTTACCAATCCAGCCACGGGCCCATCAAGACTCACTCTCATTTCATCAGTCCATAAAACCTTAGAAAAATCAGTCTTGAGATATTTCTTGGCCCAGTCTTGACGTTTCAGCTTGTGTGTCTTGTTCAGTGGTGGTCGTCTTTCAGCCTTTCTTACCTTGGCCATGTCTCTGAGTATTGCACACCTTGTGCTTTTGGGCACTCCAGTGATGTTGCAGCTCTGAAATATGGCCAAACTGGTGGCAAGTGGCATCTTGGCAGCTGCACGCTTGACTTTTCTCAGTTCATGGGCAGTTATTTTGCGCCTTGGTTTTTCCACACGCTTCTTGCGACCCTGTTGACTATTTTGAATGAAACGCTTGATTGTTCGATGATCACGCTTCAGAAGCTTTGCAATTTTAAGAGTGCTGCATCCCTCTGCAAGATATCTCACTATTTTTGACTTTTCTGAGCCTGTCAAGTCCTTCTTTTGACCCATTTTGTCAAAGGAAAGGAAGTTGCCTAATAATTATGAACACCTGATATAGGGTGTTGATGTCATTAGACCACACCCCTTCTCATTACAGAGATACACATCACCTAATATGCTTAATTGGTAGTAGGCTTTCGAGCCTATACAGCTTGGAGTAAGACAACATGCATAAAGAGGATGATGTGGTCAAAATACTCATTTGCCTAATAATTCTGCACTCCCTGTAGTGTAGTGTTAGGTGTAATTGTAACTTAGGTTAGGTTTTATTTTACAGGTATATTTGTATTTATTTAACTAGGAAGATATTAAATAGTTAATAACTATTTAATAACTATTGTACCTAGTTAAAATAAATACAAAGTTGCCTGGAAAATAAAAATAAACCCTAAGCTAGCTACAATGTAACTATTAGTTATATTGTAGCTAGATCAGGGTTTATTTTACAGGTAAGTATTTAGTTTTAAATAGGAATATTTATTTATATTTATTTAAATTATATTTAAGTTAGGGGGTGTTAGGGTTAGGGTTAGACTTAGGTTTAGGGGTTAATACAGTTAATATAGTGACGGCGGTGTTGGGGGGCAGATTAGTTGTTAATAAGTATAATGTAGGTGGCGGTGGGCTCCGGGAGCGGCGGTTTAGGGGTTAAACACTTTATTTAGTTGTGGCGGGGTCCGTGAATGGCGGTTTAGGGGTTAATACATTTATTAGAGTTGCAGCGGGGGCCGGGAGCGGCGGTATAGGTGGATGTTTAGTGACAGGGTACCAAGAAAGCTGTGAAAAAGCCGAAGAGCAGCAAGATCGATGACTGTTAGTTAACAACAGTCTGCTGCTCATCGCACCGTACTTGGTGCGTGGCTTTTTGACAGCTTTTTTGATAATTATGGAGAACATATTCAGGTCTGCGGCAGTGATGTTAGGCAATCTTAGGCAAGTGTATTGGTGCTGGCGAATGCAAGAAAGTCGACACTTTGATAACCTTTATATCAAATGTATTTTTATTACGAAATTGAAAAACATTTATATTGAATTAGCAAGTTATATCAATCTGCAACATAAACTGATTATGTAATGTAGTCTGAGCTTGTATTTCTTTCTGTATTTTATTTTAGTATATTTGTGATGTATAGGTTTTTGGGGGGTGGATGACATACCAACAGTATAAAATCAACCTAGTACTGCATGTGTATATGGGACCTAAAAGTTGATTTATATTAGAAAGCATCTAAAGCATTGTGAAAACACCAATAATATACTGAATGCAGACATTCAAGAATTAGAACTGGTAAATGCAAAATAAAATAAAAAAACAAAAATGAATAAAAAGGAGATGAACCAGCAAAGTGTGTGAGCAAAAGGTATGCAATACTTATGGCAGATAAAATGTTGTTTTTACATATGTTTAAACATCCAAGTCTGGAATGAGGAACCCTTTCAAACGTTGTATAATGCATATACAGGGAGGGTGAGACTGGATAAACTTCGGCTTTTAATGCCTGCTACACTTATCCGCACACTGCTATAACCTCCTCTACACTGCTGCACCATGCACAGATACAATGTTAGGATATATGTACAAAGCAGCATAAGCGACCTGCAGTTATAGTACCTCTTTCCAGTTACTTTCTACTGACAGGCAAAGATAGTGTTACAAGCAAATATACTAATCCATCCATCTGTAAAGATTATGGGAAGTTGCTTCACTCACCCTCACTATATACTGACAGCGTCTGGGGACAACGGTCCTTCAATCCTTATTCGGTTGGTTCACAGTCTTACTGTTGCAGCGCTCTGAAACAGCTCCTTGTTAAGCGCTGTTCATTCTGTGTGTGATCTGTGATGAAGAACCATGTGACTGGAAAAGGGATCAAATCAAACGAATCCCGAACTGGGTTTCTCTGCCAATGAGAAAAGCGATTTCGTAGGGTGGAAGTGCATGAGTTGTCACGGCTATGGAGAGGAGTTAGGCAGGACTTCTTTAAAAATAAAGCGGATCCCTGTAATCCACAAAAAATTGTAAAACAAAGAGGAGAAAAAGAAATCCAGCATGAGCTTCTATATAAAAGTCATTACTTTATTGGAAAAACATTAAAAAATAGCCATGGAGGTAATGAAAAATGGATCCGTTATACAGAGCCAGTAAAGGGTCTGACCGATTTCGGTCCAAAAGAACGTAATCATAGACATAAATTAAAACAGGTGTTCCAACCTTAAAAAGGGAAGAAAACATTCTAATTGGTTCAGTAATTACACATAGTTAAAGAACACAATCATGAGTTAACTCATATACTGGATGTAGGGGATGAGAGCTAAATATATTACAAAGTAACTTAACAGATGTAATAGTTTATATTATATCTAAGTAAGCTGATTATAACTTTAAAACAATATAGACACTCATCTTGAACAGTCCTTATTAGGTGAGACACATATGATACATAGTTCACTGTATACAACAGTTAGTAGATTCAAATAAAGGTATACATAAACCTGAATAGGGGGCACATTCAACAATATTATCCCTGAATCTCAAAATCCTATAGTTAACTGCTCTAAAATGGCAGCCCAGCTTCTTGTGCAGTATCTGCTGTAACCATTTTAGGTTCAGTTAGTCTATTCACATTCCTCTTAGGTATGAAATAATAACTATTGGATAAAGCTGTTAGCTTCTTCTAGTCCAACTAAGAGTATAGGGAAGCATATATAGATATGCCAGTTTGCCATTAACAATATGAAACCTACATAGGATACATAACTCACTGTGTACAACACTTAGTAGATTCAAATAAAGGCATATATAGACATGAATTGAGGGCGCATTTAATGGTAAGGACCTAAATTCCATAATCCTATGGTTAACTATTCTAAACTTGGCATACCAATATGATGTACAATGTCTACAGTAACCATTATTGGCCCATATAGGGTCATAAGCACCTACCACCCTGATCTGGTTTGAATAAGTCTAGTCATATTCCTCTTAGATAATCTACAGTTAAATATATACAAATAGAACGAACTAGGATCAATTCTCCTGTACTATTAGGGGTAAAGAATACTTTAAAACCCAAATAATTTACACTGATACATGGGGAGGAGGGAGGAGAAGAAGAAGAGAAGAGTAACCAGGCACTAACTACCTGTGCCAATAGTTTATTATGTCATACTCAGAATTGAAACCTACTGGCATCAAACAATTAAGTTTAAAAATCCAGTAGGTTTCTTGTCTGGATAGGGCAAACAATCTATCTCCACCCCTCGTTTTTTGGGGGATTTGTTCAATGTCTTGCCATTTGAAACTGGTCACATCTTGATCATGAACATCAAGGAAATGCCTTGATAGTGCTGAGCAAGGCCTCTCGCCTGATATATAGGACAGATATTCTCTGACTCCCTACCTCTCTTGTGGTTCTACCCACATAGGGCTTTGAGCACAAGGTACAATCTATCAGGTAGATTACAAAGGTGCTCCTGCAATTAATACACCCTTTAGTCTCAAAGGTGTCACCAGTACTATAGGATTTGAATGTTCTAAAAGTCTTGATATGGTCGCAAGAAGTACAAGTCTGTTTACCACATTTATAAGTTCCATTATGGTATAGCCATGAGCTAGATTGTGCATCTCTAAGCATACTGGGGGGGAGATTATGTTACCTAAGGATGCAGCTCATTTAGCAACGAACATGCACCCTCCTTCCACCTTATTCCTCAGTTTGGTATCCCCCATAAGTATGGGGAAATTTTTCTCAACTATCCTACAAATCTCACTGTATTGATTGGAATAGGAAGTTATAAATTTTCCTCTTACCAGTTAGCAGAGTAATTCTATTAATTTTAATCACTTCGTTGTATGCTTTTTCCATCATCCCTCCAGGGTAGCCCCTCTCTTTGAGCCTGTTTTTAATGTCACTACTCTCCTCCTGAAAAACAGCCTCCCGAGTACAGTTATGCTGCACCATCATAAATTGGCCTTTAGCAATACCTCTAAACACATGTTTAGGGTGATTGCTTTTGGCGTGCAACAGGCTGTTGCAATAAATTGGTTTTCTCTATAATGAGGACACAACCCTACTCTCTTGGAGCAAGCCTTTGAGGGAGATGTCCAGAAAATAGATAGTATTACTGCACTACTCATAAGTGAACTGAATACCAACTTTGTTGGCATTAAGGTTCTTAACAAAAATCTTCGCATTTTCCTGATCAGCTGCCCAAATCATGAGCAGATCGTCAATGTACCGAATATATTTAATAATGTATCTGGAGGGACAGGTACCACTACCTCCATAGACGTGGGTCCTCTCCCACCACCCCATAAAGGGGTTGGCGTAAGAGGTGGCAAATTTGGCCCCCATAGCGGTCCCACATCTCTGGAGGTAGTAGCAACCTTGAAAAATAAAAAAAATTATGTTCCATAAGGAACTTAACTGCACAAACAATAAACTCCTTCATGCCTGATGTAAGGTCTGTATATAAATCCAAATAAAACTCAACTGCTTTCAGACCATATGTGTGTGGTATGGAGGAGTACAGTGAAACAACATCAATCGTTAACCAACTGTACTCCTCTTTCCATGCCACCTTCTCCATAACACAAATGGCCTGAGTAGTATCCCTTATATAACTTGGCAATCTAGGGACAAAAGGCTGCAGGAAATGGTCTACCCATTGTGATAGCGGTTCTAACATGGAACCGATTCCTGCAACTATGAGTCTACCCCTGACATTAGTTGTACTTTTATGCACCTTCGGGAGGTGGTGGAAGATGGGGATGACCGGATGTTTAACCATTAACTGGTTTGCTGTCACGCTGTCCATTCAACCCATTTTCTACCGCCTCATCAAGAAGGTGATTTAATTCTCTTGTAAACCTAGCTGTGGGGTCCCCCGAGAGACAAAAATAAGTTTCAGGGTCATTAAGTTGCCAACTGGCCTCAGCTTTATAATTGTCCTTGTCCATGACCACGACGCTGTCACCTTTATCAGATTGTTTGATGATTATACTGTCATTACGTTGCAAATTATTTAATGCTAATTTCTCTTTAACTGTCAAATTATGTGGCCCCGCCTTCGTATTCATGGACAAATTAGTGAGATCCTCCACCACTCTCTGATGGAAGACCTCAAGAGATTTACCCCTAACATGAATGGGATAAAAGGATGATTTCGGTTTAACTTTCGGTATGGTATGGTCGTAGGAGGATACCCTGATATGTCCCCTCCCTCATGTAGTAAACTCTCTAGTGATACCACAGCACATATGTCATCAAAATCCAAGCTATCATGTATAACTACATATTAGGTTGTATCTCCTCCTTGGTTGGTATATCCCAAATCAGAAAAATATTTACAGACTGTGAGGTCACAAACAAGTTTATTCACATCAACTATGGTCTGGAATAAATCAAAACTCTTTGATGGTATAAATCCCAGACAATAGTACTCTGTGTTCGAACTCAGTCAACTGGTATTTAGATATATTGATTACCATATCTACTGGTATTTGATTTGTCTTCTCTTTTCCCTTAGAGGGTACCTTGTCTGTTCTTGGTTTGTCACCTGGGGGTTTTTGGTAGTTGTAATTCTCTTCCCTCCCTCCTCAAATTGGTCCTGAGCCCTGTGAAAAACCTGGGGTTTAGATACTTGTAAAACAATAGGTCCAATTTTAACTTTGGGTTTCGCTCCCTGGTCATCCAAGCTCTAAATAATACATTTAGAGGAACTACCTGCCTCTATGTTATCATAAAGTTGCTCTATTTGTTCTTCCTCACCAGCTGTTAGGTTACCTCCTGAGGCCCCCTCTATACTTGATGCAAATCTATCTTTATCAGAAGGATCTACCTCTGAGTCTGAGAAGGTAACCTTATTGGGGGCCTCATGAGCTGAATCAACCTGATCGTTTTTATTTCCCCTAAAGTGGCGGTAGCCTCTCCTCTTATTCTTATTTTTATTCTGATTTTTACTGCTGTTCTTACTATTATGGCCGTCACCTAAAGGAGCATCCTGGTTACCAGAATTATACCAGGATTTGTTCCTTTGGCGTCTGCGCCATAAATAGACATTACCCAGTGTGTAGTCCTTTTGGTCACGTATAAATTTTGTATGTTTAGTTTGTATTAACATTTTTTTGGACTCCTCTAACGTTTTCTTAAAAATACTATCAAATCTTAGAAATATTTAATATTCTTTATATCTATCCATATCTGTCTGTATATTAGAAATTTTGGTTTTGACTTTGGCTAACAGCATATCCTTATATTCAATCAGAAGGGAAATTAAAGCAAGGGAACAGTCAGTAAGGGCCAAATTCCGGCGTTTAATAAAGTCTGTGGGGCCTATCTATCAAGCTCTGCCCCGTGTTTCACGAAGACCGCTGCTCCATAACCTGTCCGCCTGCTCTGAGCAGGCGGACAGATATAGCCAGAATTCAACCCGATCGAGTACGATTGGGTTGATTGACACCTCCCTGCTGGTGGCTGATTGGCAGCGAGTCTGCAGGGGGCGGCGTTGCACCAGCAGCTCTTGTGAGCTGCTGGTGCAATGCTGAATATGGAGAGCGTATTGCTCTCCGTATTCAGCGAGGTCTGGCGGACCTTATCCGCACTGTCGGATCAGGTCCGCCAGACTTTGGTAAATAAAGGCCCTGGTCTTTGACCTCGTAAGTAGGAAACGTATTCAATCGTAGACTTTTATATAGAGGCGTATGCTGGATTTCTTTTTCTCCTCTTTTTTGTTACTATATTTTGTGGAACACAAAAGAATGTCTGTTAAAGATGATTTGCAGAGAGAGAATGTTTGTTAACACCTATAAACTGAATATATATAAATTGATATTGGTATAAAATGGGAAACAGCAAAAACTGGATTGCTAAATGTCCACATAGCATAGAGCATATGTCATCTTGTTTCTGAACTGATCTTAAATCCCCCTTAAAGCATTTTGTAGTTTTCATTTTGTTATTTTAAGAGTAGTGTAACAGAACATAGAAGACTGAAGTATCCTAGAATAAGAGATTCACAGCTGATTCACCTAATGGTTCAAAGACAAAGAAAAGGGGAAAGAACACCATTTATGTTAGCTTGGCTGAATTTGGCTGATTTTCTAAGCTATTACAAACCATTAGGAGCAGTCTTTAGGACTTGTGAAACTTCTCACAATAGACAAATAATATGAACAGAAAATTCGGTAAAACAAAAAAAATAATCTATCACAAGACTTTTTTCACAGGCTTTTAAACATGTTATCTTGAGATTTTTCACAAATCCTTGTGCAAGCAAAAGATATTCAGCCAAAATGAATTTAAAATGTGACAACTATTTAATGAAATAATTATGTTGACTAATGTGTTTTTTTTTTTTATTAACAAAAACATCAATTCATGACATGCATGCAATTAATAATTTAGTATTATTATGAGTAATGTTATCATTATAGGGGCATGTCTTGAGCATCATATGACAGCAGTGTTTGCAATAAACAATGATCGAAAAGCAGTTACCTATAGTGCTCAATCGTAAGCAAAATTCATAACAGAAGTATATTAGATTTTTTTATATATTACATGTTCTGTCTAAATTTAAATGGTTAAGTTAATTTAATAATTTTTTTAACCCCTTAAGGACCACCAACCTTCCCTGGTCTTTCTATGGGGAATGCGTTCTTAATATTGCAGTCTTGCTGTGTGCTATTTCCGGTGACCAGAAGGGAGGAGGTAGGGTATAAGAGTGCAGTGCGCTATTATAAACAAGAAAACCCTTTGCGACCGGCCACATACATGGTATGTCGCGGTCATTTAGGAGTTAATGCACAAACACTTACTTGCAGACATAAATGAGCATTCTGGTATTTGTAATTATGTTTCATACAAGTGTAATTGTTTAAAAGCGGTATTTGAACAATCTTCTTATTTTTTCTATTAAACCAGAAAAAAGTTGTTCATTAATATGGGAACTGAGAATGAAATACACACTTGTGCAAACAGCAAAGTAATTCCACATGAATTGTTGGACTTATGTCGTACTCCTGTTGGACTTATAAGCATAAAACTGACAGGAGAACACTAATTATTCATGCATGCTAACCCAACATGAGTTATATTAAGGTGCGTTATGTATTTATTAAATATAATAATTGAAAAATATTAATAATTAATGTAAATAACTATTATAGATGTATTAAAATATTCTAAAAATACATAGGAAAATCAATATATATATATAAGCAAATGTGAGTACACTAAAAAAGGATAAATGTCCCAGGTAATCACGGTGGTAATGCTCAGCAGGTGAACCTCAGGGAAAAAAAGAAACACATATAGTGAAGTTCTGTGATTATATAAAAAATTGCTGAGGAGCCAGAAACGGTATTCACATTGTCTAGAGCTTCAAAATCAAGCTCTAGATATACAGGCACATGAAGCTCCTAATAGGAGACAAGGCAAAGAACGATGTTCCAGCTTCAAAGAATGAATCAGTGTCACACTCTGTGGCCGGGAGTTACGGCGGTTCACCTCGCGTGTCTGGTTGCTTGGCAATGTCTCGCTCTTCTGAGCCATCCCCTTCAGCTGACGTCAGGCTTGGCTTCTTATTCCAGTCATCCTGATGCTCTGGTGCCCGTTTGTTTGTTGAAACTCCGAGGCTGTTGTGAGTACTCAGTATCTTAGAAGTCTTCATTTTTGTTCATAAACCTTTGCCTGGATGACCTCTCTTTTGCTTAACCCTCAAACTGCCTGATAACAAGTTGCCAAACTCTGCATTACTGACTACGCTTGTGCTTAACCCTCAAACTGCCTGATTACCTGTTGCCAAACTCTGCATTACTGACTACGCTGTGTTTAACCCTCAAACTGCCTGATTACCTGTTGCCAAACTCTGCATTACTGACTACATTGTGTTTAACCCTCAAACTGCCTGATTACCTGTTGCCAATCTCTGCATTACTGACTACGCTGTGTTTAACCCTCAAATTGCCTGATAACAAGTTGCCAAACTCTGCATTACTGTCTACGCTGTGTTTAACCCTCAACCTGCCTGATAACAAGTTGCCTAACTCTGCATAACTGACTACGCTGTGCTTAACCCTCAAACTGCCTGATTTCAAGTTACCTACTCCTGCATTATTAACTGTTTATTGTTTAACCCTCCTTCTGTCTGAGATTAAGTTGTCTTACTCTGCAACTCGGGTACTGTGGAGGACTATTCCTGAACTGACTGATTATAGTTCCCTATTCTGAAGTTTATCTTGCTGCTATCAAGATTTCAATTACTCTTTCCAGAGGACTCAGACTAACACTGCTCCATATCGTGAGTACCTTTTCTTGTAGAAGTTGTCTTAGGGTCACGTCCTGGATTAAACTCAGAGTGCAAGGGTGTTGTTTTAGTTCGCCCTAGCATTTGGGTCTTCTGCTGGACTTTACCTAACCTGACATAACAAACGGGCCATATTATGGACCCGATGAGTTATCCAGGGCTGTGGCTCTACAAGGACAACTTCTTGGAAATCATTCTCCAACTGGTCTCAGTTATTGCTTTTAGCGGAATTAGCTCACAACTCATACTAGTGGCCAGGAGTTCCGGCGGTTCACCTCACGTGTCTGGTTGCCTGGCAATGTCTCGCTCTTCTGAGCCACCCCCTTCAGCTGATGTCAGGCTTGGCTTCTTATTCCGGTCATCCTGATCCTCCGGTGCCCGTTTGTTTGTTGAAACTCCGAGGCTGTTGTGAGTACTCAGTATCTTAGAAGTGTTCATTTTTGTTCCTGAACCTTTGCCTGGACGACCACTCTTTTGCTTAACCCTCCAACTGCCTGATAAGAAGTTGCCGAACTCTGCATTACTGACCACGCTTGTGCTTAACCCTAAAAATGGCCTGATTACCTGTTGCCAAACTCTGCATTACTGACTACGCTGTGTTTAACCCTCAAACTGCCAGATTACCTGTTGCCAAACTCTGCATTACATTGTCTTACTCTGCAACTCGGGTACTGTGGAGGACTATTTCTAAACTGTCTGATTATAGGTCCCTATTCTGAAGTTTATCCTGCTGCTATCAAGATTTCCATTACTCTTTCCAGAGGACTCAGACCAACACTGCTCCATATCATGAGTATCTTGTCTTGTAGAAGTTGTTGTGGGGTCACATCCTGGATTAAACTCAGAGTGCAAGGGTGTTGTTTTAGTTTGCCCTAGCATTTGGGTCTTCTTCTGGACTTTACCTAACCTGACATAACAAACGGGCCATATTATGGACCCCGATGAGTTATCCAGGGCTGTGGCTCTACAATGACAACTTCTTGGAAATCATTCTCCAACTGGTCTCAGTTATTGCTTTTAGCGGAATTAGCTCACAACTCACACTACAATTCCTCCTTACAGACCTCACCCTTCAAGGCAGCTTATGGCTTTGAACCTAGAACTTTTCCTATGATTACCAGTTCTACTGAAGTTCCTGGAGCAGATCACATTGTAAACAATCTCAGTAACCATTGGCAACATATTCATCAAAATTTACTCTCTTCTTCCATAAAACACAAAAAATATGCTGATCGCAGAAGGTGTAAGGCTCTGTTACTTCGCACTGGAGACAGGGTATTTTTATGCACTAGATTCATACGTCTAAAACAACCTTGTACAAAATTGGGTCCCAAGACATAGGACCTTTTCGAATTGTTTCCAAAGTTTGTTCTTCAGCATATCGCCTGGCTTTACCCAAGACCCTCAAGATCCACCCTGTGTTTCATGTATCCCTACTCAAGCCAGTCAGCTACAACAAGTACTCCATCAAAAGTAAACCTCCTCCTCCACTTTCTGTAGAGGGTACTTCGGAGTTTGAGGTCAGTCAGATTCTGGATTCCAAGCTACGGGGCAATCGGTTGTACTACCTGGTCCATTGGAAGGGTTATCCTATCACTGAACGATCTTGGGAACCTGCCTCTCATGTACATGCTCCTGCTCTTGTCAAGTCTTTTCACATGAAATATCCTGCCAGGCCTGGTCGGGTCCCCTGGAGGGGTCCTTGAGGAGGGGGCACTGTTACGCTCAGTGGCCAGGAGTTCCGGCGGTTCACCTTGCGTGTCTGGTTGCCTGGCAATGTCTCACTCTTCTGAGCCATCCCCTTCAGCTGACGTCAGGCTTGGCTTCTTATTCCGGTCATCCTGATCCTCCGGTGCCCGTTTGTTTGTTGAAACTCCGAGGCTGTTGTGAGTACTCAGTATCTTAGAAGTGTTCGTTTTTGTTCCTGAACCTTTGTCTGGACGACCACTCTTTTGCTTAACCCTCCAACTGCCTGATAACAAGTTGCCAAACTCTGCATTACTGACCACGCTTGTGCTTAACCCTAAAAATGGCCTGATTACCTGTTGCCAAACTCTGCATTACTGACTACGCTGTGTTTAACCCTCAAACTGCCTGATTACCTGTTGCCAAACTCTGCATTACGTTGTCTTACTCTGCAACTCGGGTACTGTGGAGGACTATTCCTGAACTGCCTGATTATAGGTCCCTATTCTGAAGTTTATCCTGCTGCTATCAAGATTTCCATTACTCTTTCCAGAGGACTCAGACCAACACTGCTCCATATCATGAGTACCTTGTCTTGTAGAAGTTGTTGTGGGGTCACGTCCTGGATTAAACTCAGAGTGCAAGGGTGTTGTTTTAGTTCGCCCTAGCATTTGGGTCTTCTTCTGGACTTTACCTAACCTGACAATAAGAAGTGGTGAAAAAGTATAACAATTTATTAAAAGCAAGTCACAAGGCATGAAATGAGTCCCAATCTTAGACTGCTGCAAGCAAAAGACTCTGTGTTTCACAATGTTTAATGAATGCTGTGTAAGTCCGGTAAGGAACAAGGTTCCGTCCCTTTTGTGACATCACTAAGCTCCGACGTACGTTTTGCCAATCACAGCTTGGCTTTTTCGAGGATGACTTCCAGATGGTTCTAGTAACCTTTTACAGTTGTAACTCCACTTCTGATTGGGTCCTGGATTCTTATGCAGGTATTAGAGACAGAGTAATCCCTATCTTATTGATACAATTTAGGAAAATACTTTGCCATATTACAATATACAGAATTCAGAAACATAAATAATGCAGCAATTTCTAAAATACAATACATTTGTACATAATTAATGCAATTGGAGAGGTGGGGACATTAATGCAACCTTAGGTAGATTAGAAATGAAATGGATCTTTGATCTGAATATCTTTATTCCTAATGGTTTGAATAAAGATTTTGAATTGTATCATTTTTAGACTAATATTCTCCTCTGGTTATAATCTTATAGTACCTTTAATAGCTTTCATAAACCTAAATAGCCTCGAGGGATATGACAGCAATATAACAATATTTTTGAAGTCTTAAGGTCATCAGTTCGATTCCAGGTCTTTTTATAAAGTATTTTTTATAACATACAGCTAGATTACAAGTTTTTAGCACTATAGGGAAATTAACAACCTTCACAAAAGCAGCGTTATTTCCCCTCCCTATAGCGCTGCTATTACAGGTTTACAAAAAGCAGGATTGCACAGGCGATATGGTTGTGTTGAGCTCCATACCTCACCCAAATACAAGCGCTTATTTGACGTGCTCGTGCACGATTTCCCCATAGACATCAATGGGGAGAGCCGTCAAAAAAGAAGCCTAACACCTGCAATCGCAGAAACAAAAGTTCCGTAACGCAGCCCAATTGATGTCTATGGGGAAAGAAAAAGTTATGTTTAAACCTAACACCCTAACATAAAAACCATGTCTAAACACCCCTAATCTGCTGCCCCTAAAAAGTAAATAGAGTCTTGATAAAGGCCTATCACGGGCCCGAAACGCGTTGACCGATTGGTAAGCCTAATTCCTTTACTTCTTCTATTGTGAGATGTTATTGCGCTATGTTGTTTTCTATTTACTTTTTAGGTTGAGATTGTTCGTTTTGCTACTAACTGAACTCGGAGTGATCAGGAAATCCACACTCTGCACTTTTTATAAATCCCAAAGCTGCTAGTACCCTGCTCATTACGTTATTTTGCCTTTTTGGTCATCTGTATTTTTTCACTATTTTGCAATTTGTATTTTTTCACTATTTTTTCACTATTTGCAGTTTTTTTCTCCACATCGATATATATATTTTTTTTTTCTACACACTTTTTTAACACAGCCTTTTTAAAGGTATATATATACACCTTCCGTGATCAATCGCCTGGACTTTCTGATTTATCATTTTATATCTGCACTCAACGTTTATCTTCTCCACATTCAACGTTTACTATATACACCTTTGGATGAACTTTATTATATCAGACTATTGACCATCAATTTTTCTTAACCCTCCATTGGATTTATTCACCTTAAGGATTATTTTTTCTCACTCACTTCTACATATATTTTTTCATCATTCTATCATCATTTTTTATCATAATTCTTTCAATTTTTTCACGGATGAACTATTATTGATTTCCCCAAGGCACACCGTTTTCTTTTGAGTGCCACATCACCCAATAGTGTCCAAAAGCCTATATTGTATACCACTGATACATTGCTTTTATTCTATTTTATGTGCTTGTTTTTATTCTATCTGCATTTTTTTGGTATTGCGTACCTGCATTGTTTTTATCATTGAATTTGCATTTTAGCTATAATTTAAACATGGATCCATGATTATTTATTGTGGACATAGGAATATATGATTTTTATTTTGTCACATTAAAGTAAAATATTTTTACACTGTAAAGTAACATTTACATTTGAGTGTTAAAGTAACTTTTTTTCACTAGTGTACAATTCCATAACTCTTCCATCCCCTTTGCCTCCGTTTGGTAGGCGCCTGGGGGGTCTTTTCTATTCTTACCTCTACTGTCTCCCCGGTGGTTAATAGGTGCCACTATCCTCAGGCCTATAGGGGTTTAGTTGGTGTGGGCCCACATTCTCTTTTTTGACCTAGCTACAATATAACTAGTAGTTATATTGTAGCTATCTTAAGTTTTATTTTTATTTCAAGAATACAGGATCCAATTAGAAGTGGAGTTACAAATATAAAAGGTTACCAGAACCATCTGGAAGTCATCCTCGAAAAAGCCAAGCTGTGATTGGCGAAACGTACGTCGAAGCGTAGTGACATCACAAAAGGGGTGGAGCCTTGTTCCTTACCGGACTTACACAGCATTCATTAGACATTGAGAAAACACAGAGTCTTTAGCTTGTAGCTCTAGACTATGTGAGTACCATTTCTGGCTCCTCTGCAATTTTTTTATATAATCACAGAACTTCACTATATGTGTTTCTTTTTTCCCTGAGGTTCACCTGTTGAGCATTACCACCGTGATTACCTGGGACATTTATCCTTTTTTAGTGCACTTGCTCACATTTGCTTTATATATATATATATATATATATATATCGGGTAAAGTCTGATATTGGGTAATCCTAAGTTTACCCAGGTGAAACGGACATTACCCAAGTGGCTGTGGGTAAAGCCCGGTCTATGATCATAAATCCCTTCAGAGTGTGGAGTCACCACATCAAACATATATCGCATGCACTGTAATTCATACATCTTCAGTATTTTCTTTTTTTGCCTCTGCCTGGGGGGTTCAAGGCATGTGAAGCCCCCCCTTGTAAAGTCATTCCCCAAGGTTCACTTGGGGTGGATGCCTGAGGATCAGTGGCACCTTCCTTAAACCCCCCAGGCGGAGGCAAAAGAAATAGTGTTGATAGGGGAATTACATTACATCAGTCTTTATCCACAGTCACTTGGGTAATGTCCGTTTTACCCGGGTAATTTTAGGATTACCAAGATTTCTTACTTTACCCGTAACATATATATATATATATATATACAGTATCCCACAAAAGTGACTACACCCCTCACATTTTTGTAAATATTGTATTATATCTTTTCATGTGAAAACACTGAAGAAATTACACTTTGCTACAATGTAAAGTAGTGAATGTACAGCCTGTATAACAGTGTAAATATGCTGGCTCCTTAACACACAGCCATTAATGTCTAAACCGTTGGCAACAAAAGTGAGTATTCCCCTAAGTGGAAATGTCCAAATTTGGCCCAATTAGCTGTTTTCCCTCCCCGGTGTCATGTGACTCGTTAGTGTTACAAGGTCTCAGGTGTAAATGGGGAGCAGGTGAGTTAAATTTGGTGTTATCACTATCACATGCTCTCATACTGGTCACTGGAAGTTCAACATGGCACTTCATGGAAAAGAACTCTCTGAGGATTTGAAAAAAAAGAATTGTTGCTCTACATAAAGATGGCCTAGGCTATAAGAAGATTGCCAAGACCCTGAAATTGAGCTTCAGCATAGTGGGCAAGTCAGACCATACAGGGGTTTTACAGGACAGTTTCCACTCAGAACAGGCTTCACCATGATCGACCAAAGAAGTTGAGTGCACATGCTCATCGTCATATCCAGAGGTTGTCTTTGGGAAATAGACGTATGAGTGCTGCCAGCATTGCTGCAGAGGTTGAAGGTGTGGGGGGTCAGCCTGTCAGTGCTCAGACCATACGCTGCACACTGCATCAAGTTGGTCTGCATGGCTGTTGTCCCAGAAGGAAGCCTCTTCTAAAGATGATGCACAAGAAAGCCTGCAAACAGTTTGCTGAAGACAAGCACACTAAGGAAATGGATTACTGGAATCATGTCCTGTGGTCAGATGAGACCAGACCAAGATAAACTTATTTCGTTCAGTTGATGTCAAGCGTGTGTGGCGGCAACCAGGTGAGGAGTAAAAAGACAAGTGTGTCTTGCCTACAGTCAAGCATGGTGGTGGGAGTGTCATGGTCTGGGCCTGCATGAGTGCTGCAGGCACTGGTTAGCTACAGTTCATTAAGGGAACCATGAATGCCAACATATACTGTGAAATACTGAAGCAGAGCATGATCCCCTGCCTTTGGAGACTGAGCCGCAGGGCAGTATTCCAACATGATAATGACTTCAAACAAACCTCCAAGATGACCACTGCCTTGCTAAAGAAGCTGAGGGTAAAGGTGATGGACTGGCCAAGCATGTCTCCTGACCTAAACCCTATTGAGCATCTGTGGGGCATCCTCAAACGGAAGGTGGGGGAGCGCAATGTCTCTAATATCCACCAGCTCTGTGATGTCATCATGGAGGAGTGAAAGAGGACTTCAGTGGCAACCTGTGAAGCTCTGGTGAGCTCCATGCCCAAGAGGGTTAAGGTAGTGCTGGAAAATAATGGTGACCACACAAATTTATGACACTTTTGGCCCAATTTGGATATTTCCACTTAGGGGTGTACTCACTTTTGTTGCTAACGGTTTAGACATTAATGGCTGTGTGATGAGTTATTTTGAGGGGACAGCAAAATTACACTGTTATACAGGCTGTACACTCACTACTTTACATTGTAGCAAAGTGTCATTTCTTCAGTGTTGTCACATGAAAAGATATAATGAAATATTTACAAAAATGTGAGGGGTGTACTCACTTTTGTGGGATACTGTATATATACATATATATATATATGTGTGTGTGTGTATATATATATATATATATATATATATATATATACACATAGATTGGAGTAGCCATGTTAGTCCAGAGATTTAGATATGATTGAGCAATGATACTTTTTTTTATTGGACTAACTATACATTTATAAGTTGACAAGCTTTTGGAAGAATAACTTCCTTTCTCAAGTCTGAAGCAATACACACACACACACACACACACACATATATATATTTATTATTAGTTTTTTTTTACAGTAACTATAATTATTTATTTTTAACATTAAAATAATGCTCCTAAAGATAACTCATTCTTTTTTTTTTTTTTTTACTTTTTTTTTCAATGAGAGACAATATATATACTTTTACTATACAGTAAAACATGGCAGAGACAAGCATAAAACAGATGGATAGATGTAGATAAACCTGGTATAAATGTATAGGATACCGTCATCAATCTTAGTAGTTGAAATAAAAAAAAAATATATATATATATATATATATATATATTACCTATATATTAAGTATCTACTAAACATCAGTCTGTACCAGAAGAATTGGGCATATATACAAACAAAAAAAATAAAACTCTCTTTTTTTTTTTTTTACTTATATCCAACATATAGGGCCACTCTTGGACCCCTGGCAACTCAAAGTATAATTCTATATAAAATATTATATCATAAACGCTTTTATAATAAGGTAATATGGATAAATAGTGAAACCAAAACTAGCTTCATGTATTGTATAGTGCAGAAAATAAGGGAAGGGTTATCAATGGCCGCAATGATAAAGCAAGTATATAATAAGCTTCAGGGAGAAGTTCTATGGAATCTGTGTTCCTTTGTTTAACCAGTAAACAAAAACTAGGGGAAGGCGGAGCTAAAATTAGAGGAATGATAGTTACAGGGCGGTAGAAGAAATGAGACATGATGTAGTCTAAAATCTACACATTTTCTCTTATACCAATAAATTGCCAAGCTAGTGTCTATCAGGCGTTAGCTTAGGCTATAAAGGAAAGAATTCTAAAGCTAGTGGGAATAATACAGATGTTGAGCGCATAGGTATAGACATTCCAGGACCAACCATAGTCCATTACATGAATGTAGAGGTACATCTACTTAGGCATCCACTAACACTCCAGTTATTAGTAGCAGGCTTATGCATTTGAGAAATAGAATGGAGTATGTAGTACCCAGTTAATCACATAAGATAAATAATATAAACAAAGAATCCTACAGTATAATAACCTATAAACATAGACATACTGTCGAGAGCATAACAAACACAAATATGGATATATACTATGGAGCTAGTGATTGATGTTTATGAATAATAAATATAAAAAATATAACTACAGTCTTGCCACACATATCTGTACGTACTGTAAGTGCATAGGTGTTCTTAGTTAACCATCCCCTATACCATTGACCTTGTGTCCTTAGCTGTTAGCAAAAGACCCAAGAAGTTCAACTATGTGTGAGTTTATAGTGTCCTATGGGCAGAATAATAAATATGTATCTGAGTCCTTGGTCTATATTATTAGAAAGGACCAATCAAAAGGTAAAGTTTGTTTGTGCATCATAATAGAAACATGTACTGTTGCCTCGGCCACCGGCAACCTTTTGTTTAAATTAAATATATTAGCACAAACAAACAAAATAACTGTATATAATACAACTGGGCCCAAATATCAAAATCCCTATATATATGGCAGTATTGTGTACCAAGGGGTGAAGCTTCATAAAGTAATGGATATTCTCCATACGGAAATCTTAGAAATAATGTGCCTTTGCTAATCTAATGGCTAGATAGTGATCTGAGTCAAAGGGACTGCTACACACATATATTATAGTGGATTGTGGGACTGTAGCTGTAAAAAGTTGCCACTAAAAAAAAAATACTCACAAACTAATATCCACTGTAATAAACGAGAACATATTCTGCTAAATAACATAACACTGAAAGATAATCTAAATACATCAATGCTCTCTAGTATCAAACAGTGTAGGATAAAACTATAAATTGGATCATATAGAGGGCGACTGGAAAATGATATATTATAAGTCATATTAAACCTGCGGATAGCAGTACCATACTAGATTATCATAGATTTATTAACATAAACCCTCATTTAAAATAGTATCTACAACTAGTAACAAGGATAATTTTAGCTCTTTGAAAATTTTAAAAGAACTCTGAAATGAGCTGCAATTGCTACCACTATAAGAATATATATCTGTATAACACACATAATCTGAAAGAATGAAAATGAGGAGAAGCGCTAAAAAAGCTAAAGGTGCTAAACAGTTTAAAAATAATTGCTATACAGACAAAATAGAAATAAATAGGATCAGTTTACTAGTTATAATTTAAAACAAACAATCACATTGATATATGTCCTAAAAAAGGAAAAAACATAGATCATTTAAGAATCGGACGTCTCCGATGTATAAAAAACACACAATAAAAACTGTTGTTGCCAATATACACCTTATCTCAGTATTATGAGGGAGAAGTCAGCATCAAATCTAAAGTCCTCAGATGATTCAAAGGAGAACCAGAGCCGGGTTAGTGTAGACCCGTTTTACCTTTAGGTGTACCGTCCGTGTATCAAGAGGCACCTCCGTGAGGCGTGTACGTGTCCCGTGACGTCACAAATCGGGAGGCGTCGTCTCTGTATGGGCAATCCTATTGGTCAGGATAGCTTGAAGGTGAACTATAGCGGCCGCTATAATAAAGATGGTGAACTCCGCTCTTAGTGCAGGATCGCACGCAGGGTCACAAAATAACCAGATTTCCTCTGTAGATCTAATAATAAAAGGACCATTAGTGTGTGACTTGAGACCGGCTTCAATTTAAGCGCCTGGCCCTTCACAGCGTAGTCCTCGTTTTGTCCGTGGGTAGCTGAAGAATCCTTCACTCCAAAAAAGAGAAATACAGTCCTTTTAGACAAGATGTGAAGTGTAAGGCAGCTGTAACTATCATCAACGCGTTTCTCCCTCTTACAGGGCTTTCTCAAGATGAATTAGCTCCAGTTACAGCCTCCTTTTAAACAGTGTGGACTCATAACCATTGGTCAGGTGAGATTAATTTAGGTGACAGGTGTGTTTACTAAAATTGGTCTATTGGCAACAGTACTGGCAACTAAGAAAAAATATATACATCTAAATACAATAGAAAACAAGCCACTTATATCTAGTTAAATATGAGAATGTATACAGAGATGCTAACATTTGGGGCATTTTGACGTAATTTGCCGTTAAAAAGAGTAAAGAAAATAAAAATAAAGGTTTAACTTAGGTTCAAAGATGTTTTCACAAAGTGCTGAAAGGAGGATTTAAAAGAGCGACAAAACATCCTCACTAGAGTGGTCATAAAGTGTGACTATGTGCTAAAAGTAATTATAGACTAGTGTGCTTATAGTAAAAAAATATAGGTAAAAAATTATTATTTACACTACAAACTAAGGAGAATTTTTTTTATATATATATGACTGCATTTTTCTGCCGTAATGAGAAATAATGTAGGTGCTTGCAATGACACAGTTAAGCTAATCGAGTTTAAAAATAGTGAACAATATTAAACTATGAATGAGTAGCAAAAATAGAAATTGAAAATTATATACCCCACAAAACTAAGAATATAGTTACCAAAAAAATATTGTGAGGTTAATTAGAAACTATTAGAAATAGGATAGTGCAAAGTCGTACTAAACCAAAATTAGTCTAAAACGAAAGGTGAGATGTCGAGTTCAGAGTTCAGACCAGCTGGATGTAAAGTGTTGTATTTGTATATGTACTCTGCTTCTTTTCTACATAGTAATTTATCTATGTTCCCTCCTCTCCAGTGACACTTAATGTGTTGTATTCCCCAGAAATTTAAATCCTTTGTCTGCCCTTTATGTACTTCTTTAAAATGTTTGTAGAGTCTAGTATCTTCTCTTTCTTTCTCTATACACAACAGGTGCTCCCTGATCCTATCCTTTAACATCCTTTTTGTTTCTCCAAAGTATATCAAATTGCAAGAACATTGGAGTACATAAATGACCCCTTTTGTCGTGCATCTTATAAGTTCTTTTATTTGAAATACATCACCTTTAGGTGGAATTATTAAAGAATTTTTCTTACAGCTATGCTGGCAAACCTTGCATGTATAACAGGGGAAAAAACCTGCCACTTTCTTTCCTGCAATATCTAATTGTGTGTTTAGACTAATTTTTTCTTGAAAAGTACTAGGGACTAGTATTTGTTTTAAATTTCTTGATTTTCTAAACACTAATCTTGGTCTATCAGTCAAATTCTTCCCTATGATGGGGTCTGCTTGTAGGATGTGCCAGTGTTTATTAAGAATTTTTCTTACAGTACCATGATCATTACTGTAATCAGTGATAAATGGTGTATCAATAGTATCTTTTTCGTTAAGATTGTCTTTTTCTTTATAGGTGAGCAGTGTTTTCCTATTAGATGATCTAGCTCTACTAGTAGCACTTTGGACTAGCTCCTCATCATAGCCCCTATCCTTAAATTTCTCCATTAGTGTCCCTATTTGCTCCTCAAAGTCCATTAGTCTAGAGCAGTTCTTACGTATCCTTAAAGCTTGACCTACAGGGATATTTTCCTTCCACCGTTGAAGGTGACAACTATCTGAATGTATAAAGCTGTTAGAATCTACATCCTTAAAGTGTGTTCTTGTCTCAATAGAGTCATTTATCACCATGATCTCTAGGTCAAGGAAAGTAACTTTTTCTTGACTATAATTAGATGTAAATTTTAGGCCTTTATCATTGGTATTCATGTTCGTGAGCATGTTATTCAACTCCATTTCGGAGCCCCTCCAAATCATCAGCATATCGTCTATATATCTGCCATAGAGCACGAGGTTTGCACCAAAGCCACTCTCCATGAAGAAATTTTCTTCCCAGTGGCCTACAAACAAATTGGCATAACTTGGTGCAAACCTCGTGCCCATGGCGGTCCCCTCAACCTGGAGATAGAAGTTTTTATCAAACGAAAAATAATTATTGTGTAATATGAAAGATATACTCTTTAACAAAAAGGAGTTTTGTTCTAATTCAATGTCTGGGTTTGCATCCAGATATTTTTTTACAGCTGATAAACCTTGTTGGTGATCAATCACCGTATACAATGAGGTGATGTCACAGGTTACTAGAAACCAGTCTTTCTCCCATTTGATTGTATCGAGTATGTTTAAAACCTGAGTTGAATCTCTTAAATAAGAGTTCAATTGCCTTACATACTTCTGCAAGAATACATCCACATACTGTGAGAGATTAGATGAAAGAGATCCCACTCCGGAGATAATTGGCCTTCCAGGGGGGTTCCTAAGATCCTTATGGATCTTTGAAAGGAAATAGAACACCGGGACCCTAGGGAATTTTGGGTCCAGGAAATCTACCTCCTTATTATTCAGAATTCCTAAAGTCTTTCCTTCCATAATAATCTTTTTAAGATTGGCTGCAAATTTGTTAGTAGGATTCAGTTCTAATTTTTTATATGTTTTTTTATCATTGAGTAGTCTTAGGGCTTCAGATTTATAATATTTCGTGTCCATGACTACAATCCCACCGCCCTTGTCGGCGGGCTTTATAGTCACGTCACCATTCTTCTTTAAACCTTCCAAAATTAAAAGATCTTGTTTGCTCATATTTGATCAAACCAAAAAAGAGAGAGTCCCAACTAGACTTTATATACTAAGCCCCACTGTGGTTTGGACTGGAAACACAAACTTTAAATGTGGAACTCTGGATTTTATCAAGCAGTTACACCTTAGGATTCATAAGTAAATTGTTGACTTATTCCAATTCATGCCCATTTTACATTTCTTTGATAGAGATTAAATATCTTTATAACTACAACCGCCAGATGATAATAAGAATGAATCAAATAAGATATCCAGTTCTATAAACCTTTCCGTAATGCACACTCTCACAATGACAAAATTCTTTTCAATCAACAGTTCAAAGTATCACTCCACGGCTTTATATCACCCCAGAAATAAAACAGGAGAAGCTAAACGTATCTCACCAGATATTCGCACGCTCTTCCAGACCTCAGTCTGTCCACCACCGCGGATCGAGCGGCGTCCTTCTGCTGACGGGGAATACCTGTGGCTTGTAGCGCTTGGTTGTTCAATCAAAACAGTTCAGTTGCGTGTCCAACGTGTCAACCCGGCTCCTGTCCAATGAACGCCCAGTATAGTGACGTATCCTGCGTGTCACCACCGGCACAGGCCAGGGGCGTATTCAAGATATCAGGGGCGTACTGGCGTTATCCTGCAGTACCCCAAAGGCTGCAACTGATCACCCAAGGCAAGGAACTTGTATTGACAGTTGAAAGCGGGGGCATAAACGGAAGGTTTAAAAAGTCATATAGTACTGGCAAGGTTGTGTTATATAGGTAGGGTTTCAAATTACCATAGGTGAAACTTCCGAAGAGGGAAAAACAGCTTTCCTTTACCTCCTCACAGATAGTCGATCCGATGGGCTTATGCAGAAAGTGCTGGCTAGTGGTAAAATGGCATTATCAAAAAAATCAGGAAATAAGCCAAGCACCAATAAGTAAAAATAAAACTTAGAACTTTATTTTGACATTTAAAACGAAGAATTAAAGCGATAGAGAGTATGGGTAACCCCCAAAAAAGACTAACGCGTTTCGGCTAGGAGAGCCGTACTCATAGTCCCTAAAACCATTGAAAACACACTGACTTAAATACCCAGTGTTACATCATGATAGGTTGGACAGTTAATTGAAATTTAAAGGTATATTCTCTATCATAGTTTCACATCATATAGTGTTTTATTAAGCATATTGCTAGATATTGGAATTACCTTACAAAATTCCTTTAAGTGTCCAAAAAGGGGGGGATTTAGGTAATATGATACCAAGGGGACTAAGAGTTAACAAATTCCCTACTTTTGAAACTGAGGACTCTGAATTTATAGATATGTGGAACACTGTGCTTAATGATTGCTCTTTCAGGTTGATGAAATTGTTGATTACTTATAAGTCCAAAATGTTAACATCTGTAAGATCTGAGATTGTGGAAGTGCAATTGTTGTTAAATGCCTATTCTAGCACAGTGGATTATCCTAATTTTGATAAGGTATTACAGCGTACCATACAAGAAGTGAAAAATGAGATAGTTAAAATTAAGCATACCAAATTCATCAGGGACAAGGCAGATTATGACAGCAACAAAATCTATATTTGGAACAAGAGCCAAAGATCCCAATTTAGGAGATCTCAAAATTTCAACAGAGGGGGTAGACGGGGTAGGAGGAGAAGATCCAGGGGCAGAAGAACTGTAACTTTTTCTGAAAGTGAGGCAGATTCTGGTGGAGATAGTACACAATCAGAGAATGAGGATGGGAGTAATTTTTCTCAAGAAGTTGTGAGCATGAATACTGAATTTAATAGGAATGGGGGTCACACATATCAACAGCATAGGATGGGTGGTAGGGCAGGATCAAGGAGAGGTAGAGTAATATATAACTCTTCTCGCTCTAGGGGTCAACCAAATCAACAAATAAGATACCAACCCACAGTTGACCATCCCTACCCCCCTGCCCAATCTGCAGCAGCTCAGAATAGAGATGATGAGCTGGTACAGTTGGAGCAGGTTTTTCAGGTAGGACACCATCCCCGGGAAGGGGGAGGTACGAATCCACAGGGACCCCAACAAGGGAGATACCCATCCCGCCAGACAAGAGCCCCGTCGAAATACATACCGTCATAAACCTATCTAACCACATCTTAAGTAATTACGAGGAAAGAGTGCTATCACTTGGTCTGGGATTTGTACCCACAGTAAACTTCAATTTATTTAAGACAATGTTGGATTTAAATAAGTTTATTCGTAATTTGACATTGCGTAAACATTTTTCAAGGGCAAACTCAGACCAAGAGATAGCAACTGGATTCACACCAACTCAGGGGGGTCCTCTTCAGGAACTAGATTTTTTGGAAACATGTGATCTAATTACCTTAAGGGAATTAGAGGGAGAGGGAACATCAAATATGGAACAGCAGAACCCAGATAGGGTTAGAAAATACAGAAATCCCTCCACATTCTACCCTATCCAAAGTAGGGGTAACATCATAGAGACCTTTTATAGAAGGGTGGAATCAGACTTAAGGCAATTAACCTTGTCACAGGTAAACACTCCGAGTAATATGTCACTGAATGAAAGGAAAGCCCTTAAGGCTTTGGAAGAGAACCCAGATGTGGTTATCAAGCAGGCGGACAAGGGGGGCTCAGTGGTCCTCCTAAACAGGTCTGACTACATTAAGGAAGCCCTGAGACAATTAGAAAATGTAGAAAATTACGAACATTTGAAACAAGACCCCACACACACTTTCCAGAGAGAACTTGTGCACCTTCTGGATGGAGCAGTGGAGGATGGACTGTTAGATGACAAGACTTCCAAATATCTTTTTGTAGAACATCTGGTCATCCCCTTGTTCCATCATCTTCCGAAGGTGCACAAGTCACTAGAGAATGTCCAGGGTAGACCCATAGTGAATGGCATAGGGTCTATGCTGGAACATCTCTCTGAGTGGCTGGACGGAATACTCCAACCCCTGGTTAAGTCTCTCCCCAGCTATGTCAGGGATTCTAAACAAGTATTGAACTTGGTAGAAAAGGTACCCTGGGAGCAGGATTTTGGGTGGCTCACTGTGGATGTTGTGTCCCTATATTCAATGATACCACACGAATGGGGTATTCAGGCAGTCGCATATTTTCTGGAAGAGGGAACTACCCACAGTGAGCCATTCATCTCCTTTGTTCTTAATGTCACTAAATTCCTGCTCTCTCATAATTATTTTCGGTTTGAGGGGGAATTCTACCTGCAGAGACGTGGGACTGCAATGGGGGCCAAATTTGCCCCCACTTACGCCAACCTGTTCATGGGTTGGTGGGAGCGGTCCCACGTCTATGCGGCTACGAACCCCTTCAGATCGAAAATTAAACTGTATATTCGCTATATAGATGATCTTCTATTTATATGGAAGGGTACTAAAGAACAAGCGCAGGATTTTGCTGACTATTTGGGCCTCAATGAGGTGAATCTAAGATTCACATTCGAGTATAGCCCAACCTGGGTACACTATTTGGATTTGGAATTAAGGGGCTGGTCCTCTGGGAGGGTATCCTCACAGGTGTATAGGAAGCCCATCTCAGGAAACAGCCTCTTACACGCCAAAAGTTGCCATCCTAAACATATGCCCTATTCAGTGGCCAAAGGCCAGTTCGTGCGTATTAAACGCAATTGTACCTTATCCCAAAGTTATGCCACACATGCGGATGATCTGGAGAAACGTCTGCAACAATGGGGGTACAATAGAAAAGTCATCAAAAGAGCCAGAAAGGAAGTAGATAGCATCCCACGAGGAAGTCTCCTTCAAGACAAACAAATTCCTAATAAAAGTTCTGAAAATACACTTACCTTTGTAACAGATTATTCAGTCCAATACCCACAGATCTGCAACATAGTCCGAAATCATTTTCGGTTGTTGGTGGCAGATGATGCCCTCACAGAGACGGTGAAGAAAGGCTGTAGGTTTTCCTACAGGAGAAATAAAACAATAGGTAATCTTGTTTCCCCTTCCCAATTAAAAAGAGCTACCCCAGCTACAGGTACTTCTTCCTGGCTTAGACACAGAGGAACATACAGGTGCGGATACTCACAATGCAAAGCATGTGAACACGTACAAGTAGGTAACACTTTTTCCTCAATGGTCACAGGGGAAATTTTTGATATTTCCTCTTGTGTGAACTGCAAGTCCACATACTGTGTTTACCTCCTCTGGTGCGAGGAGTGTAATCTGCAATATGTGGGTCTGACCACCAGGGATGTTCGCTCAAGGATACGCAAACATTTGTCCACTATCCGGGTGGGCAAGAGTAGTACCACACTAGTGACCCATTTTGTCCAAAAACATGACAAGGATTGTAGTTCACTTAAGTGGACGATTATTGAAAAAGTCCAACCCCAGAAGAGAGGGGGAGACCGCTTTAAGGTCCTTTCAAGGCAGGAAATGTATTGGATTTTCAGGCTCCAAACTAAGAGACCTGGGGGCCTGAATTCCGAATACGACTTTATCAACCATTGGTCATGATAACATTCCAAAAGGATATGTATCCCCTGTGAGTGTCCTTGTTAGACTTATTTTCGTTTTACTTTTGATCGGTCTAGAGATCAATTGTCAATATGTAGTATAGTTTCTAGTCATAGGCTCAGTTATAAAAATATATAAAAAAATACAAATTAGTACATATGTACACAACTTTGGTTCTATTTTTCCATTCACATATTTCTCAATCTTTTAGGTATTGAAAAACAATTAGATAAATTTGGACTTTTTGGCCATATCTCTTGTCATAGGCTCAATTTTGGGATTTGAGAATATATATATAATTTTTTATTATTATTATGTACAGACACTTTTGGATATTTGTTAGGGTGCATTAGGATCCTTTGGATGGTGTATACACATAGAATATACTTATTTCATTATCATTTTTCATGTATCTTTATTATATTTTGTATATCTAGGTTCATGATGCAGTTTGTAAACCATATGTATACTGATCTTTTTACTGATGTAAATAATCCTATAGTAAGGTACAATTTGTTGTTAATACTTTATAAATGAATTTAAATTTATACAAACATGATCAACCCTAAATCCCCCCCTTTTTGGACACTTAAAGGAATTTTGTAAGGTAATTCCAATATCTAGCAATATGCTTAATAAAACACTATATGATGTGAAACTATGATAGAGAATATACCTTTAAATTTCAATTAACTGTCCAACCTATCATGATGTAACACTGGGTATTTAAGTCAGTGTGTTTTCAATGGTTTTAGGGACTATGAGTACGGCTCTCCTAGCCGAAACGCGTTAGTCTTTTTTGGGGGTTACCCATACTCTCTATCGCTTTAATTCTTCGTTTTAAATGTCAAAATAAAGTTCTAAGTTTTATTTTTACTTATTGGTGCTTGGCTTATTTCCTGATTTTTTTGATAATGCTCATATTTGATCTCGTGTATTGTGAAGGTTTACTCTTTTTGAGATCCCTAAGTACCAATAACTCAAATGTTTCCAAGTTACTCCCTTTGCAAAAGGTGGGATTAAATGTAGATTTATTTTTCAAATCTGTATGGATAAATTTTTCTTGTCTCACCTCAGTTTCTTTAGTCCTATCTAATGGGTCTTTTAAGAAATAGCGCTTGAGCGTTAAATTTCTTATGAATTTCTTAACATGTACATGTGTGTTAAACTTATTCATTTTAGAGCTGGGTGCAAATGAGAGTCCATGACTCAAAATTCTTGTTTCATCCTCTTTTAACTGAATACTACTAATATTAAACACCCCATTTGTGTCTATTTTATTCTCTTTGCCTCTTTTGCTCGTTCCCCTTCCTCTTGCTCCTCTAGAGGTCTTTTTCTGTTGCCCCAGACTTTTTCCAGATTTTCTTTTTGCAGATTTCTGGATGTGCCCTCCCTTGGAGGGCTTTGTCCTAAAAAATGATTGTTATTACCTCCAGATTTAGGGGTCTCAAAGTGCTGGTATGTCTGTCTATAATTATTCCTCACAGGTGTTTGCCATCTATCATTATTTTCCCAATGTCTGTTTGTCTTATATCCTGAATTTCCTCTATCATAATTGTATCCCCAGTCCCTATTTGTGTTATACATTGATTGCCTTTTATCATGATGGTAGTTCTCTCTTGGGTTATTCGCTCTATAATCCATATGTCTGTATGTATTATGTTGATAGTAACCATTATATTGTCTATTGTGTATGTCTGGCCTCCATGAATGATTTGTGTTCCTATCTCTATAATCCCGATCTCTATGGTTGGGATAATTCCTTTTTTCTTTCTTTTTATAACTAACTTTTGTCCAATTATTTTGAGACGCAGTTGGATCCGTCTCTTCATTTTTATTTTGTTCTGTTTGTGGTTTAATTGTATCCCTGTCTAATTTCTTCCATTTTGTTTTCAAGAGATCTTTACTTAAATTATTTATTCTCTCAATCATTACTTTTTGTTTTTCTATGTATTCTTTAGTCTTTTCTTCCTTGAGTTTATCTTTTATTTCTAAGATTTCTTTTTCTAAATCTAGGAGGGTATCTTTCCTAGATCTCTTAAGGATATCTATTAGGTCCAAAGAGGCCTTATTAAGGACGCCCTCCCATTCCATTTGGAATGTTTCTTTTAATGGGAATGCACATTCTTTATTTAAAATTAGCCCTTTCGGTACTATTCCTTTAAGTGTGTATTTATTTAAAAATAAAATCTCAGTTTTTTGTTTCAGTTCCCTAGTGAGCAATTTTTCTAATTTACTCATTATATCATCTAAATTTTCAAAGTCAGAATATATGGCAGTTTCTCCTTCCTTATTCCCTGACATAGTTTTGTAGAAACTTTCTCTAAATTCAAAGATATCATCCATAATGGAAAAACGAAAAAAACTCTGCTGCAGCACTAACAAGAGACTAAAAAACAGGTGTGTGTAAGTGTGTTAAAGTGTGCGCAAGAGGCACCAGGCTACTCCAACCCTAAAGTCCCTCAAATTAGGGAAAAAGGATAAGTGAAAGAATGAAAATGAGGAGAAGCGCTAAAAAAGCTAAAGGTGCTAAACAGTTTAAAAATAATTGCTATACAGACAAAATAGAAATAAATAGGATCAGTTTACTAGTTATAATTTAAAACAAACAATCACATTGATATATGTCCTAAAAAAGGAAAAAACATAGATCATTTAAGAATCGGACGTCTCCGATGTATAAAAAACACACAATAAAAACTGTTGTTGCCAATATACACCTTATCTCAGTATTATGAGGGAGAAGTCAGCATCAAATCTAAAGTCCTCAGATGATTCAAAGGAGAACCAGAGCCGGGTTAGTGTAGACCCGTTTTACCTTTAGGTGTACCGTCCGTGTATCAAGAGGCACCTCCGTGAGGCGTGTACGTGTCCCGTGACGTCACAAATCGGGAGGCGTCGTCTCTGTATGGGCAATCCTATTGGTCAGGATAGCTTGAAGGTGAACTATAGCGGCCGCTATAATAAAGATGGTGAACTCCGCTCTTAGTGCAGGATCTTAGGAACCCCCCTGGAAGGACAATTATCTCCGGAGTGGGATCTCTTTCATCTAATCTCTCACAGTATGTGGATGTATTCTTGCAGAAGTATGTAAGGCAATTGAACTCTTATTTAAGAGATTCAACTCAGGTTTTAAACATACTCGATACAATCAAATGGGAGAAAGACTGGTTTCTAGTAACCTGTGACATCACCTCATTGTATACGGTGATTGATCACCAACAAGGTTTATCAGCTGTAAAAAAATATCTGGATGCAGACCCAGACATTGAATTAGAACAAAACTCCTTTTTGTTAAAGAGTATATCTTTCATATTACACAATAATTATTTTTCGTTTGATAAAAACTTCTATCTCCAGATTGAGGGGACCGCCATGGGCACGAGGTTTGCACCAAGTTATGCCAATTTGTTTGTAGGCCACTGGGAAGAAAATTTCTTCATGGAGAGTGGCTTTGGTGCAAACCTCATGCTCTATGGCAGATATATAGACGATATGCTGATGATTTGGAGGGGCTCCGAAATGGAGTTGAATAACATGCTCACGAACATGAATACCAATGATAAAGGCCTAAAATTTACATCTAATTATAGTCAAGAAAAAGTTACTTTCCTTGACCTAGAGATCATGGTGATAAATGACTCTATTGAGACAAGAACACACTTTAAGGATGTAGATTCTAACAGCTTTATACATTCAGATAGTTGTCACCTTCAAAGGTGGAAGGAAAATATCCCTGTAGGTCAAGCTTTAAGGATACGTAAGAACTGCTCTAGACTAATGGACTTTGAGGAGCAAATAGGGACACTAATGGAGAAATTTAAGGATAGGGGCTATGATGAGGAGCTAGTCCAAAGTGCTACTAGTAGAGCTATATCATCTAATAGGAAAACACTGCTCACCTATAAAGAAAAAGACAATCTTAACGAAAAAGATACTATTGATACACCATTTATCACTGATTACAGTAATGATCATGGTACTGTAAGAAAAATTCTTAATAAACACTGGCACATCCTACAAGCAGACCCCATCATAGGGAAGAATTTGACTGATAGACCAAGATTAGTGTTTAGAAAATCAAGAAATTTAAAACAAATACTAGTCCCTAGTACTTTTCAAGAAAAAATTAGTCTAAACACACAATTAGATATTGCAGGAAAGAAAGTGGCAGGTGTTTTCCCCTGTTATACATGCAAGGCTTGCCAGCATAGCTGTAAGAAAAATTCTTTAATAATTCCACCTAAAGGTGATGTATTTCAAATAAAAGAACTTATAAGATGCACGACAAAAGGGGTCATTTATGTACTCCAATGTTCTTGCAATTTGATATACTTTGGAGAAACAAAAAGGATGTTAAAGGATAGGATCAGGGAGCACCTGTTGTGTATAGAGAAAGAAAGAGAAGATACTAGACTCTACAAACATTTTAAAGAAGTACATAAAGGGCAGACAAAGGATTTAAATTTCTGGGGAATACAACACATTAAGTGTCACTGGAGAGGAGGGAACATAGATAAATTACTATGTATAAAAGAAGCAGAGTACATATACAAATACAACACTTTACATCCAGCTGGTCTGAACTCTGAACTCGACATCTCACCTTTCGTTTTAGACTAATTTTGGTTTAGTACGACTTTGCACTATCCTATTTCTAATAGTTTCTAATTAACCTCACAATATTTTTTTGGTAACTATATTCTTAGTTTTGTGGGGTATATAATTTTCAATTTCTATTTTTGCTACTCATTCATAGTTTAATATTGTTCACTATTTTTAAACTCGATTAGCTTAACTGTGTCATTGCAAGCACCTACATTATTTCTCATTACGGCAGAAAAATGCAGTCATATATATATAAAAAAATTTCTCTTTAGTTTGTAGTGTAAATAATAATTTTTTACCTATATTTTTTTACTATAAGCACACTAGTCTATAATTACTTTTAGCACATAGTCACACTTTATGACCACTCTAGTGAGGATGTTTTGTCGCTCTTTTAAATCCTCCTTTCAGCACTTTGTGAAAACATCTTTGAACCTAAGTTAAACCTTTATTTTTATTTTCTTTACTCTTTTTAACGGCAAATTACGTCAAAATGCCCCAAATGTTAGCATCTCTGTATACATTCTCATATTTAACTAGATATAAGTGGCTTGTTTTCTATTGTATTTAGATGTATATATTTTTTCTTAGTTGCCAGTACTGTTGCCAATAGACCAATTTTAGTAAACACACCTGTCACCTAAATTAATCTCACCTGACCAATGGTTATGAGTCCACACTGTTTAAAAGGAGGCTGTAACTGGAGCTAATTCATCTTGAGAAAGCCCTGTAAGAGGGAGAAACGCGTTGATGATAGTTACAGCTGCCTTACACTTCACATCTTGTCTAAAAGGACTGTATTTCTCTTTTTTGGAGTGAAGGATTCTTCAGCTACCCACGGACAAAATGAGGACTACACTGTGAAGGGCCAGGCGCTTAAATTGAAGCCGGTCTCAAGTCACACACTAATGGTCCTTTTATTATTAGATCTACAGAGGAAATCTGGTTATTTTGTGACATTGCGTGCGATCCTGCACTAAGAGCGGAGTTCACCATCTTTATTATAGCGGCCGCTATAGTTCACCTTCAAGCTATCCTGACCAATAGGATTGCCCATACAGAGACGACGCCTCCCGATTTGTGACGTCATGGGACACGTACACGCCTCACGGAGGTGCCTCTTGATACACGGACGGTACACCTAAAGGTAAAACGGGTCTACACTAACCCGGCTCTGGTTCTCCTTTGAATCATCTGAGGACTTTAGATTTGATGCTGACTTCTCCCTCATAATACTGAGATAAGGTGTATATTGGCAACAACAGTTTTTATTGTGTGTTTTTTATACATCGGAGACGTCCGATTCTTAAATGATCTATGTTTTTTCCTTTTTTAGGACATATATCAATGTGATTGTTTGTTTTAAATTATAACTAGTAAACTGATCCTATTTATTTCTATTTTGTCTGTATAGCAATTATTTTAAACTGTTTAGCACCTTTAGCTTTTTTAGCGCTTCTCCTCATTTTCATTCTTTCACTTATCCTTTTTTCCCTAATTTGAGGGACTTTAGGGTTGGAGTAGCCTGGTGCCTCTTGCGCACACTTTAACACACTTACTAACACACATAATCTATCACCCCTAGGTAGAGAAACCTCAATTTCTTGTAAAATGTATATACATATCTTACAATAGGGAACTACGTGTTACACATATCTAATATTATAAGAAGCCATTATGCAAGGACAACATATGCAAACAATTTAAAGGTATAAAGTGACAACATAAGGTTCATTGATCAAACTAGAAGCACCAGCACAGTATCTATAGAGGAGCTAAAGTATAGGTTCATATAATACTTTACATCTTCCTCAATACAATCATAAACAATTCTTCTTAGTGGTCTAGTGTCTATGACCCATGGGCATAGTAGCATGTCAGCTTAACAAAATGAGCTACCATCTGTCAAATATTAGGGTCTTCTTGAAGAGGAATACTATGCGTTGCTCGAGTAGCTTTATTAGACCAGTCTAGCAAGGGAACTAATAGTCCACTTCTTTGCTGCGTATAGTATTTTAATCATGCCTTGTCAGCTGCGAGCCGCAGCCTGGGTCTACTATCCTCTCCCAGAACTTTAACCTACTCCCACTTTCCAGAAGCAGTGAAGGTGTACAGCTTCAACGCCAGCTCCACAGAGCTGAATGGGTAATTGAGGTTCTGCGTAAATAGAGTGCTGAGCAGATGAGCCCGATTGGAGGAAATACCTTAGCAACTTCCTGGTACTATACAGAAGAGCAGGGCGGCTTCTGAACCCAGATGTGAGAGTGCCCACTTTTAGATCAGCGAATTCCCTGGCTGCTGGGCTCTCTGATGTAATCCCACTAAATGTGTCTTCGCCACTCTCTGCGGTCTTGTCAAATTCATGTGTGCAGAGGGTGACATCGGCAAGTGTGGGACGGCCTAAATGGCGGCCTGTGCCTTGTCTTGAGAGATTTGAAAATACTCCCTTCCAGTGCTGTAGCAGACTATCAAAGTGGTTGTCAATGAATTGCAAGGGCTGATGTCTCTAATGGTCGATCCACTTTTTGATCTGTTCAAGAAATGGCCATCTTAGCTTGCTCACTAGCGTCATCGCACATGTCAATAATAAACAGTGCTAGTCAGTTGCACGTCTTCAACACGGTCTCAGTGCCTCCTGATAGTGTCTAGGAAATGATGTGGGTCTTTTGCCCAAGATTAAGGGTACTTAATTACAGTTTAGCCCCTATTATTAAATCTTAATGCCAGGAGCGCCTTCAAAACATGTCCGGCCGCTTCTGTGGCTGGTTCCGCCCCCCTAAAGATAACTCATTCTTAATGTGAGCTAACCCGACACTACATTAGACCTAAAAAAAAAGGTTAGTTTTATTTTTAAATATATATTTTTATTTTTAAATATATATACTGTATTTCTATATGCATCTGGTAATGTTTATTTAAAATATATATACCTATATATCTATATAAATATATATACAGGTATAAGTATACATAGATATATAGAAATATTTATTTAACATAAAAATAACATTCTCCTTTATGTGAAGAACATTGGAATTGGAAATATTAATAACAGGTTAGCGTGCAAACTATATGAGTTAGTTTTTTCTTCTTCTGCACTCTCCATTAAAGTCTATGGGCAGAATAAGGCCTAGATTTGGAGTTTGGCGGTAGCCGTGAAAACCAGCGTTAGAGGCTCCTAACACTGGTTTTAGGCTACCGCCGGTATTTGGAGTCAGTCAGGAAAGGGTCTAACGCTCACTTTTCAGCCGCGACTTTTCCATACCGCAGATCCCCTTACGTCAATTGCGTATCCTATCTTTTCAATGGGATCTTCCTAACTCCGGTATTTAGAGTCGTGTCTGAAGTGAGCGTTAGAAATCTAACGACAAAACTCCAGCCGCAGAAAAAAGTCAGTAGTTAAGAGCTTTCTGGGCTAACGCCGGTTTATAAAGCTCTTAACTACTGTGCTCTAAAGTACACTAACACCCATAAACTACCTATGTACCCCTAAACCGAGGTCCCCCCACATCGCCGCCACTCGATTAAATATTTTTAACCCCTAATCTTCCGACCACCACCTACGTTATACTTATGTACCCCTAATCTGCTGCCCCTAACACTGCCGACCCCTATATTATATTTATTAACCCCTAATCTGCCCCCCTCAACGTCGCCTCCACCTGCCTACACTTATTAACCCCTAATCTGCCGACCGCAAAGCGCCGCTACTTACGTTATCCTTATGTACCCCTAATCTGCTGCCCCTAACACCGCTGACCCCTATATTATATTTATTAACCCCTAATCTGCCCCCCACAACGTCGCCTCCACCTGCCTACACTTATTAACCCCTAATCTGCCGACCGGACCGCACCGCAATTATAATAAAGTTATTAACCCCTAATCCGCCTCACTAACCCTATAATAAATAGTATTAACCCCTAATCTGCCCTCCCTAACATCGCCGACACCTAACTTCAAACATTAACCCCTAATCTGCCGACTGGAGCTCACCGCTATTCTAATAAATTTATTAACCCCTAAAGCTAAGTCTAACCCTAACACTAACACCCCCCTAAGTTAAATATAATTTAAATCTAACAAAATAAATTAACTCTTATTAAATAAATTATTCCTATTTAAAGCTAAATACTTACCTGTAAAATAAATCCTAATATAGCTACAATATAAATTATATTTATATTATAGCTATTTTAGGATTTATATTTATTTTACAGGTAACTTTGTATTTATTTTAACCAGGTACAATAGATAAAATAGTTAAAATAATTACAAAATTACCTGTAAAATAAATCCTAACCTAAGTTACAATTAAACCTAACACTACACTATCAATAAATTAATTAAATAAAATACCTACAATTACCTACAATTAAACCTAACACTACACTATCAATACATTAATTAAATACAATACCTACAAATAAATACAATGAAATAAACTAACTAAAGTACAAAAAATAAAAAAGAACTAAGTTACAAAAAATAATAAAATATTTACAAACATCAGAAAAATATTACAACAATTTTAAACTAATTACACCTACTCTAAGCCCCCTAATAAAATAACAAAGACCCCCAAAATAAAAAAATGCCCTACCCTATTCTAAATTACTAAAGTTCAAAGCTCTTTTACCTTACCAGCCCTGAACAGGGCCCTTTGCGGGGCATGCCCCAAAGAATTCAGCTCTTTTGCTGTAAAAAAAAAACACATACAATACCCCCCCCCAACATTACAACCCACCACCCACATACCCCTAATCTAACCCAAACCCCCCTTAAATAAACCTAACACTAAGCCCCTGAAGATCTTCCTACCTTATCTTCACCATACCAGGTTCACCGATCGATCCAGAAGAGCTCCTCCGATGTCCTGATCCAAGCCCAAGCAGGGGGCTGAAGAGGTCCATGATCTGGCTGAAGTCATCATCCAAGCGGGAGCTGAAGAGGTCCATGATCCGGTTGAAGTCATCATCCAAGCGGGAGCTGAAGAGGTCCATGATCCGGCTGAAGTCTTCTATCAACGGCATCTTCAATCTTCTTTCTTTCGGATCCATCTTGCAGACCTCCGACGCGGAATATCCTGCTGGCCCGACGGACTACCGACGAATGAAGGCTCCTTTAAGGGACGTCATCCAAGATGGCGTCCCTCGAATTCCGATTGGCTGATAGGATTCTATCAGCCAATCGGAATTAAGGTAGGAAAATTCTGATTGGCTGATGGAATCAGCCAATCAGAATCAAGTTCAATCCGATTGGCCGATCCGATCAGCCAATCAGATTGAGCTCGCATTCTATTGGCTGATCGGAACAGCCAATAGAATGCAAGCTCAATCTGATTGGCTGATCGGATCAGCCAATAGGATTGAACTTGATTCTGATTGGCTGATTCCATCAGCCAATCAGAATTTTCCTACCTTAATTCCGATTGGCTGATAGAATCCTATCAGCCAATCGGAATTCGAGGGACGCCATCTTGGATGACGTCCCTTAAAGGAGCCTTCATTCGTCGGTAGTCCGTCGAGCCAGCAGGATGTTCCACGTCGGAGGTCTGCAAGATGGATCCGGAAGAAAGAAGATTGAAGATGCCGTTGATAGAAGACTTCAGCCGGATCATCTTCAGGGGCTTAGTGTTAGGTTTATTTAAGGGGGGGTTGGGTTAGATTAGGGGTATGTGGGTGGTGGGTTGTAATGTTGGGGGGGGGTATTGTATGGGGGTTTTTTTACAGGCAAAAGAGCTGAATTTCTTGGGGCATGCCCCGCAATGGGCCCTGTTCAGCGCTGGTAAGGTTAAAGAGCTTTGAACTTTTGTAATTTAGAATAGGGTAGGGCATTTTTTTATTTTGGGGGGCTTTGCTATTTTATTAGGGGGCTTAGAGTAGGTGTAATTAGTTTAAAATTGTTGTAATATTTTTCTAATGTTTGTAAATATTTTTTTATTTTTTGTAACTTAGTTCTTTTTCATTTTTTGTACTTTAGTTAGTTTATTTAATTGTATTTATTTGTAGGAATTGTATTTAATTTATTTATTGATAGTGTAGTGTTAGGTTTAATTGTAGATAATTATAGGTATTTTATTTAATTTATTTATTCATAGTGTAGTGTTAGGTTTAATTGTAACTTAGGTTAGGATTTATTTTACAGGTAAATTTGTAATTATTTTAACTATTTTAGCTATTAAATAGTTCTTAACTATTTAATAGCTATTGTACCTGGTTAAAATAAATACAGTTACCTGTAAAATAAATATAAATCCTAAAATAGCTATAATATAATTATAATTTATATTGTAGCTATATTAGGATTTATTTTACAGGTAAGTATTTAGCTTTAAATAGGAATAATTTATTTAATAAGAGTTAATTTATTTAGTTAGATTAAAATTATATTTAACTTAGGGGGGTGTTAGTGTTAGGGTTAGACTTAGCTTTAGGGGTTAATACATTTATTAGAATAGCGGTGAGCTCCAGTCGGCAGATTAGGGGTTAATGTTTGAAGTTAGGTGTCGGCGATGTTAGGGAGGGCAGATTAGGGGTTAATACTATTTATTATAGGGTTAGTGAGGCGGATTAGGGGTTAATAACTTTATTATAATAGCGGTGCGGTCTGGTCGGCAGATTAGGGGTTAATAAGTGTAGGCAGGTGGAGGCGACGTTGTGGGGGGCAGATTAGGGGTTAATAAATATAATATAGGGGTCGGCGGTGTTAGGGACAGCAGATTAGGGGTACATAGGGATAATGTAAGTAGCGGCGGTTTACGTAGAGGCAGAATAGGGGTTAATAATAATATGCAGGGGTCAGCAATAGCGGGGACGGCAGATTAGGGGTTAATAAGTGTAAGGTTAGGGGTGTTTAGACTCGGGGTACATGTTAGAGTGTTAGGTGCAGACGTAGGAAGTGTTTCCCCATAGGAAACAATGGGGCTGCGTTAGGAGCTGAACACGGCTTTTTTGCAGGTGTTAGGTTTTTTTTCAGCTCAAACAGCCCCATTGTTTCCTATGGGGGAATCGTGCATGAGCACGTTTTTGAAGCTGGCCGCTTCCGTAAGCAACTCTGGTATCGAGAGTTGCAGTGGCGTTAAATATGCCTGTACGCTCCCTTTTTGGAGCCTAACGCAGCCATTCTGTGGACTCTCTGTGGAAAAAGCCAGCGTTAGCTACGCGGGTCGTTACCGACAAAACTCTAAATCTAGACGAAAGTATCTATATCATAAGTCCTGAAGTTAGTGCGTGTCGAGTTTCACTCGCACATAAAAGTTGTACTTTCAACTTGTAATACGCATTGTTTCTTCCATTCCTCATGTTCCTCCAATTCCTCTCGTTCCTTCCTTTCTCTCTTCCTTTCCTGGCTCTTTTCTCCCTTCAATCCTGTCCTCTCTCTCCTCACCCTGTTTTCTCTATTCTCCCTCCCTGGCTTCTTTCTCCATCCCTTTTATGGCAACAAAATGCTACTAAATGATACAAACCACTAAAGGCTAAATTACAAGTGGAGCGCTAAATTAGTGCGCTCCCGAAAATTTGCCCATTATAATAATAATTAACCAGCCATTACAAGCGGCTGGTTATTGCTACCGCAAGCTCGCTTATAAAATTAACCAGAGATCAGATCTCTGGTTAATTTTATAAATATGCCCCAAATGGCCCCAAAATACTGTCTAGTGTAGTTTATTAAAAATAAAGATGGTAGCATCTTTATTTTTTAATAAATGTCCTGCACTGGGCAGTATTTTAAAATTAAAGTTGGTGGGCGTGGGGTGTTAGGAAATAAAGTGCCTTTACATTGTGGTCAATGGAACTGTGTGTTCCCAGTAAATATATATGCAAATGCTTATTTACATATACATTTATGTGTTAATATGTCTATATATACATTTTAACACATACATATATATGTATATCAGCATGTACATATATATTTATATTTGCTGCCATCGTTACGAGACTTACCCCCTTCGCTGGTGCTGAAGTTCTGATGCCATCTCTGACGGAGCTTATAGAAGCGTGCTCTCGTGAGCGCAATGCTTCCTAGTAATACAAACATGAGCTTGTGTTCACATTGCAATTAATTTGTAATATCAGCGCACATTATCGTGCACTGGTATTACAAAGTGGAGCGCTAATATCGCTTGCATGCAAGCGTTAATTATCGCTCCATTTGTAATCTGGCCCTACATGTTTTGTTCAAAGTCTGAATATGCGCTATATATCATTAACTCTAATGTTTTACAGAAACAGAGAAGTTGATGCTAGCTTTAATTGAGTGTGAGATTGATTTAAATTGTGATGCCATTTTAGTGGTCAGGGTATATGCAATGAAAGCCTTAAAAGACATTCATTAGGCAATAATATATCATCCTAAGTGCTTATTTAAAAGATTTCTAGCCAATTTTTTTCATAGGGACTGAATTTATATCTCAGAGGACAAAAACTTGCCTAAATCACAAAGCAAACTCAATCTGATCCAACTTTAATAGGACTCTAAGATTCATTGCTGACATTTTTGGATATTTTTTTCCCTGCAAATGAAATCACGCAAAGATCTGATGATTTATTTTGAGTTGTTATGGCTATTTGTCTGTATTAACATTTCACACAAGATGAATGGAAATGTACTTATAAAATCCTTTTAAAGTTTGATTCACTCTAAACAAATATGTACTGTCACAACACATTGAACGTAATCCATCTTAGGCAGACTTGTTTCAGCAGTATGCAAAGTAACCCAATCTGTTTTGAAAGGCAAAACTTGGGCATTCAACTAGATTAATAAGTGTCTCGGAAGCAGAGGCACAAGAAAAAAACAAATATTTTTACAATTACTTACTAAAGTTGACAAGAAACGTCAATTATTTTTTGAGGAGTTTTCAAATGGAAAATATGTGTCTCTTATCAACAAAAAAGAGACATAAGAAACACGTTTGGACTTTAAAGCACAATTTGTGTCTGCTCAGTAAGCTGTTTCTTCAAAGAGCTGCAAACGGCTGTCCCTTAAAATGACAAAGTGACAATGAATTTTATAATGAGAAAAGAAAAGTACATGTTTTAAACTATAGAAAGTTTTAAGCATGTTAGATGTTTATAGAACAAATTTAAGGAAATCATGGGGAATGTTCAGGCCTGCCTCTTTAAATGTATTCACAGTGGTCACACACACATGCTTGGGTTTACAACCTCTCTGTTAACCAGATATAAAACATTAAAGGCATTTTATACTAAAAATGTATATGAAAAAGCAATATTTAAACATGTTATAATAGTTTTGTCTGAAAAAAATAAATTGGAAATGGTTAAAATAAATTTATACTTCAGTATGACTTATATACTTCCTAACCTGCAAGAAAACAATGTTTTATTCAGGACAAGGACATGCATTAAAAAATAAAGAAAATCCGTAATACTTTTTGTGATGTTCTCTTCTAGACGTAAGAAATAGAAAATTGACTACTGTTTGGTACTTTGCTTTATTTCTGACCCCCACCTGTTTAGTGCGGACAGCAAATGTGGATATTGTACCTGGGTCTTGTTGTCTGTATTGCTGAAGCCTTACCATTAAGTCACAGATAGGCTTCGGCAAGTACCTCAGTTATTTTTGCGTTTTTGGACACTATGGTTCCACCTGCCTGCCAGCTGCAGCAGATCACCATTAAACTCCAGCCCTTAAATACCCTGAACTTCCTGTGTTCTAAGACCATTTATTGGCTACATTTCCTGGGTGTGCTGTTCCTGTGTTTACTGCTGGATTTTTTTGTGACTTTTTGCCAGATTCCTGACTACTCTCCTGCCTGGCAATTCTGTACTTTGCTGCCAGTTTGTGTCTAGACCCCTGCCTATGCTCGACTATTCTCCTGGATCCTGAGTTTGGGCTACACTGCCTGATTGTTGACAACTTTGCTTTTAGGTGAAGGGACATTAAATAGACTATCATGATTCAGATAGAGCATGCAATTTTAAAAAACTTTTAAATTTACTTATATTGTCAAATTGCGCAGAATCTTTTTTATACACACATTTTCTGAGACACTAGCTACTACTAAGCATTTGCAAAAGTTCACAGTGTATATGTGTCCGTGATTGGCTGATGGCTGTCACATGAATTCTGACACTTGTCAGAAGAAATCTACTGCTTATTTAAAATTCAGAGTAAGCGCTATTCCATTGTCTTATTATGCACTTGATGATTATGCAATTCTACCACATTTTATGGTCCTTTAAGCCAGCTGTCGCCAACCAGTGGTCCATGGACCACAGGTGGTCCACGAGAAGATGTTGGTGGTCCTTGACACCATTAAGCAGGAATTAATCTCCTCTGATGGTGTCACCCCCGTCGCGCCACAACTCCCTACAGTGCCTGGCTGGACATCAGTGAAAACCGACAGAGGAGAAGTTAAATTACAATCTCCCTACGCACGTTGCGTAGTACTGCACAACTTGCGTAGCTAGATTGTATTTTTAACTCCTCCTGCCCAGCATGTGCTGCTCAGAGAAAGATGCTTCAATTCTAAAGCCAGCAGAGGTTGGTATAGTCTTGGCTTGAAATAGTGGCATTAAAATATAAAAAAAATAAAATCTTTCAAAAAACAATTTCTCTCTTATATTTCATTTATTTTCTTCCATTTACCTGTCTCTTTGTAGTTTGTGGTAGTTTTTCTAATTCCTTCAGATGGACTTACATCACTGTTTGTCTTCCTCCCCTCTATCTTCTTCTTTTTTGTATTTATTAAATATTAATTATTTTTTTATTCTAATATTTTTCTAGCACACAAAGCCATTCCACCTGAATTCCAGTAATTGCCATCCAGCAGATCAGCCATATCCCACCAGTATTATAGTAATTGCCAGTAGCATCAGTCATGGTTAGCTCACATCCATATTGAGAACTTTCTGATATAAACTTCATTTATGACTCCAATGTCTGTCCATGACCATAAGTAGTTTTGAATAATTCCTAACTGGGGAGGTAACTTGGAAGTCTTGTGATCCTTTTAAACATAATTCTTTTTTTCCCACTTTGTGCCTCTCTGTTTCCAGCTCAAAAGTTGGCACTCACCCTTCATCTGTCACTTGGAAGTATTCTCTCAGTTCTGTCATTCAGTTATTTAATTCCAAAAAATTATTCTTAAATATTTGTAAATATATACATAATGTAAACTTAGCTATGGTCATACTTGTTATGTACACTACAGTATATATATATATATATATATATATATATATATATATATATATATATATATATATATATATAGATGTATATATATACTGTATACACACATAGAAGATTGTACCATTTAAAAAAAAAATCATGTTAGTGGTCCACGGATTCATAATTGTGAGTTTAGTGGTCCCTAAGGTCCGAAAGGTTAGCGACCCCTGCTTTAAGCTACTCTTATTATTTTGTACATCAGAACCCTTGTCAGGCAGCAAATATTTCTCGTCTTACCCTGTAGAAGTAAGATAGCAACTATTCACATTTTAGATAAATGTATTATTTTTTTTTTTTTAATTATTTACGTACGAATATGATACCACCTGCAGTTATAGTGGCCCTTTAAGGAAATAGCAAACTTTGCTGTGTTTCCTACTAGTAATCTTTATTGCAGATATCTCTTGATTGTTTCTTTGATTTTCTCTATAATTTTGTTCCAGGAGCCTTTAATAATTGCTCATTGTGAATCATAAATCACAAAGAAAGCATAATAAATTATAGTAATAAGTGGTCAGAAATAATTTCCCTGAAGGTGCCAGTATTTTATTCTGTGAGCAGTATTCCCTTTTCTATGCAATTAAACAAATCAAAACATTGACATTTAAATTTTGTATTGGATTGTTTTCTTTAAAAATTATGTTTATAACACAGATTTACGTCTCCATGTACGAAACAACGAAAGCTGCTCCGGAGCCCTTGCGGGGCAGGTTCGCATATGCAAGCCTGCTTCCCGCAATGTAAGAAGCAGCTTCTTACACCCTATGCCACCTCTGAGGTAGCGAGGGAAAATCACTGAGAGCTTGTTTGCTCTCGGTGATTGACAGCCCCTTCAGTCGCGTGATTGAAGGGGTGGCATTACACACGCCGATGAGTGTGTAATGATACATGTCGGCAAGTGGATCAACAGATCCGCTGTCCGTGTGTAGTGAAGGCGGGCAGACAGATTTGCGAGTTGAGAAGCTGTCCGCCCGCCACTTAGTACATGGAGCCCTTTGTATGAGGTTTAGAAAATGTACAATAAAGGAGCTTACTATAGCTAGCCATTACCTGGCTAAATTAACCACCTCAGGCCTACAAGGTGTAAAGGAACAGTCAACACATTTCTATTATGCAAATAACAGAGAAGTATATAAGCATACTTAAAAAATTGCTAATGAAAACTTAAGCTAAAGACGTTTACTTTGATTTTTAAACAAAAAAAAAACACTATCTCTCTCTCTGCCTCTGGAGGTACTTGTAAAGCGTGGCTAATCACCCGTAAAGGTCTCAAGGCGCTGCTCATTTTATCGACCTCGGAAGAATGAAAGGCTGAGTGGACCTTGCCGGGGATCAAACTTGCAACCCTTGGGTTGCTACAGAGCTCAGCCACAGTGCCTTAGCATGCTGAGCTATGTGTCCAGCTTTAGCTTTGTTGAAGAAAAATGAAATGACTCATAAGCTAAGAACAAAAAATGTTTATTTTTCAAAAAAGGATAATCTTTCAATGTGTGTGTGTGTGTGTGTGTGTATACTGTCCTCTCTTTCTCAAGAGTTAAGATGTATTTGTACACAAACTCACAAATTTGAAAGAAAATCAAGAACTATATTTGATCTGCTGTAATAATTTAAAAAAAAAAAACATTCAGGAGTTTTCAGAACATTTTTACTAGATTTGATAAAATCTTAACCTATTCTATTCCTAGCTAAGAATTAAATATAAATATTTTTAAAATATTAGCAATGACTGACTTTTACTAACTATTTATTAAAATGTAATCTTGTGCAACTTAAATCAATCATTAGAAGAACAAAGGGAGAACATAACACTTGACTAACCTGTGTATTTGTGTCTCTAAAAACAGCTCTCCATTTCACTGTACACAGAATTGAAGAGCTGAGGAAATGACTTGGTAGTGGGAGCTGACCTGAGATGTGATTGACAGGCTTCTACTATTGCATGCTGGTAGATGTAGTACTCTCCTGTTTTATTTTTTAAGGCTGTGGACTACAGCTGTCCATGTCTTTTTTTTTTTTCTTTGTTTCTCTTTTTTAATTTTTTCATTGAAAAGTAAATACAACATTATCATAAATCAAATACTTGTGACATTACATCATGAAAACAAATATCAATCCAGCTTGAATTATATATAAGCAGACAAACAAAGAGCAATTTATAGGCCGACCAATGCTGAAGTATCTACACATCAAACAGAATCTAAAATCATAACATCAATCTTATCTCCATTGTTATATTAATTTATGTTATATAATGAAAAAAAGACAAAAAGAGAAAAAAACTGTGCAAGGGACAAGACAGTTGACAATTAACATCCTTTCCCTACAGCGATGATAAATGAGTAATGACAAGTAAGTAATGAGTAGAGGAGGATGGAGGAGCTGTCCATGTCTTAATTATACGTTTAAAATGGAAGAGGAGGGTCTACAAATAATATTGTTGCATGGGCAGTTTAAGAGTTGCCCATAAATTGTGAATGGAGAAAATGAAGTAAGAAGTGACTTTTTAAGGTGATTCTATTTAGAAAAGCATGGACATCAAATTAAATATGGGACGGCTCGTAAGCTTACATTCCTGCTATTTCAGATTAAGATATCAAAAGAACGAAGAAAATTGATAATAGGAGTAAATTAGAAAGTTGTTTAAAATCACATGCCCTATCTCAGTGTTTCCCAAACCCAGTCCTGAGGGCCTTTACTGAGGCCAGATATTGATTATATCTTAACTAGAGCACAGGTGAGACAATCAGCGCAACCATCAGCTGATTATTTCACCTGTGCTCTAGTTAAGATATAATGAATATCTGGCCTGAGTAAGGGTCCTGAGGACTGGCTTTGGGAAACACTGCTCTATCTGAATATTGAAAGAAAAAATGTGCGTTCAGTATCCCTTTAAAGTGTCAGTAAACCTAAAAAATAATGTTATATAATTCTGCACATAGTGCAGAATTATATAACATTATATTAACCTTATCGTTATAAAACCTTATTTCCCCTTAGAATTTTTTAAAAATATGACAGGTTCTTTCTCAGAAGAGTGCAGAGAGCGGGTCTGTTTTTAATACACAGCGCATCGGGCCAGCTGTATAGTCATAGCCCGGCCCGACCGCGCCATTACACTAAGTGCAGCTCCCTCCTGCTTCTGTCTGTCTCAGAAGAGCGCAGAGAGCGGGTCTGAAAACCTGTCATATTTTTAAAAAATTCTAAGGGGAAATAAGGTTTTATAACGATAAGGCTAATATAATGTTATATAATTCTGCACTATGTGCAGAATTATATAACATTATTTTTTAGGTTTACTGTCCCTTTAAATCTAAAAAATCCCTCCAGAGCTTTGTCTATGTGTCCCACAAACTCTCTCTATCAACACAAATGATTATATTACAATTATCAATCGTGTCATATAGGATTGATCATTTTAGCGTTTAGTGATGTGTAAATTTTCTATTGATTAATTACTATGCACATCAGATTAAAATTTAAAAAAGAGATATTTTATTTCCAGACTCATTGATGAACCTTTTCAACACCAGAATATAAAAATACTAAGAAATTATAAAAAAAAATAACAATACAAAAGATTTTGTTTACCCAATAATATTTAATTTCAAGCAATAATATTTCCCTTTACCCAATACTAGTTATAGTTTACAATTTAGTAGCTATTGTACAGGAAATCAGATTTTTATAGAAGCATTGTATATGTAAATCTCTCTGATTTATATTCACTCTTGTCTAATGGGATAATGGGATCTTTCCTGGAGAAAAAATGATCTAACAATGTAGACTAGCATCATCTAAAAACTACCCTGTGACAAGCCTGTAGTATTGACAGTGGGTTCCACATCCACATTATGATAAAATCAGAATATATTTTGTTTTCCATTTTATTCTGATTAGGTGTGTTCTCCCTCTGTGCCATCAGCACATAAAGAACCTTGTTAAAAGTATAGATTAAAAAACGAATCTATTTCATAATGACTTAATTGCAGATGATTCAAAACATCGAGAGGTTTGAAGACTCCTGTGAGAATGTTTCAAGAAGGGTCATTCTAATTAGCAGACATTTTTCCATTTTCCATTTTGCCATAACATCTTGCCATGATTAAAGTCCTTTGATTAAATGCTGTGATACAGGGCAGAAGCCGAGCGTTAGATTGGATGCTAACGTTTTACATGACATGAATAAAAATAACACTTTTCAGCGGTCCTCTGGTACTCATGCAATCGAGGCAAATTAAAACAAATGAGAAAAAAATCTAAGGATTGTCATAGATCAAAAAGCAAAGAACAGATGTGATCTACATTTTGTCTGAAGTCTTTTTACTCAAAGGAACTTATTCAATTACAGCAGTGAGATAGTATAGACATTGCAAGGAATATTTTGTACGAATTGTATGAGAAAAATGAACTATTTTGTTGTTTATTTGATATTTTATTGATAGTTGAGAGATGCCTGTGTACATAGTATAGGCAGTGGCAGATTGTTACTGATTTTTACCACCCCCGATCCTCAAAGGTTTTAATAGTCAGAAATTTAGTAGTCTTTTTTTTCTTTCAAAATAAATCTTTTGAGAGGTAAATTGAGAGGTAAAGTTAGGAAAAAAGATTTAAAGGGACAATTAAGTATAACAATAACATACTCTATTAGCTTAGAGCATTTTATTGTTAAAAAATATAATTTTGTGCTGTTTGTGTAACCTTTGGAAAGGGATTAACTGCATAGATGTGCCACTATGCCACTACGAGAATACACATATAAATGAGAAACAGGCATTCATGCATATGCATACCTCTCATTCTTCCTGGATACTTAGATATTGTCACAGGTTGGAAGATCTGTCAACTGTCCTTCCTGAAATCAAGACAAATTTCCTGGGTTCCAGAGACCGCCCTGGCATGCAATATGCAAGCCCAACTCTTCTCAACCCCACTTAAAAGGGACATTCCAGCTCAAACTGGAATCCATATGGATGCATTTCATAGCAAAAAAATTTCTATTAAAAGCTATAGCTGTTTTAAACGTGTTTTTTAAGGATCATTAACCTTGTCTTTTCAACAACGTATAAAATGTTTCATTATTGCAAGTGAAACATTATTGCAATATACATTCATTATTTCTTTTGCTGTAAAATACAAATAAAAATTTAGCTTGTTTCGTGTTCTCCCTGGGAGTTTGGGTTAATACTTTTAGGCAATTTATGTAAGCTTTTGTTTACTTCACCCTCCCCCTAAGATTCTCAGCAGTCACATGTTTGTAAAAGGGGGAATATCAGTTTTGCATCAGCAATCATGATAATAGAAGCATTGTTTGCAATAGTAACTAAGTTGAATTAGTGCTAAACCACCTTAAGCGAAGAGATAAGGGCAGTTTTCCCCAGTATCTTTCAACTGCACATGTGCAAAAAGAGGGCTAGTTTCCATTGAGCCATAATTAGGTTTGTGTGCACTCGCAAACCGTTAAATAAGCTGTCGGAAGCAATATTGTTCACCAACTGCTTCCAACAGCCCATTATAACTCAATTTCGGCAACCAGACTTCGGCTGCCGAAAACATTTTCCTGCCCCATACAAAGTATCAGAAGCCGCTAATCTTTAAATTATACCAGTTTTCCAAAGACCGTGCAAACCTTTACTACATTGTCGGAGGCTGCCGGTACATTAGCAAGAATTATACCCAGCTCAACTAGGTGTAAAATAGGAAAAAGGTACTTTTATTATTAACCACTAAACCATAAAAGTTATTATTTTCAAATCAGCCCATAGGATGAGAGCTACTTATTTGGGGTTAGACTTAGGTTTTATTTAAATTTTTTTTTTTTTTTGGTAGTTTTTCTAATTCCTTCAGATGGACTTACATCACTGTTTGTCTTCCTCCCCTCTATCTTCTTCTTTTTTGTATTTATTAAATATTAATTATTTTTTTATTCTAATATTTTTTCTAGCACACAAAGCCATTCCACCTGAATTCCAGTAATTGCCATCCAGCAGATCAGCCATATCCCACCAGTATTATAGTAATTGCCAGTAGCATCAGTCATGGTTAGCTCACATCCATATTGAGAACTTTCTGATATAAACTTCATTTATGACTCCAATGTCTGTCCATGACCATAAGTAGTTTTGAATAATTCCTAACTGGGGAGGTAACTTGGAAGTCTTGTGATCCTTTTAAACATAATTCTTTTTTTCCCACTTTGTGCCTCTCTGTTTCCAGCTCAAAAGTTGGCACTCACCCTTCATCTGTCACTTGGAAGTATTCTCTCAGTTCTGTCATTCAGTTATTTAATTCCAAAAAATTATTCTTAAATATTTGTAAATATATACATAATGTAAACTTAGCTATGGTCATACTTGTTATGTACACTACAGTATATATATATATATATATATATATATATATATATATATATATATATATATAGATGTATATATATACTGTATACACACATAGAAGATTGTACCATTTAAAAAAAAAATCATGTTAGTGGTCCACGGATTCATAATTGTGAGTTTAGTGGTCCCTAAGGTCCGAAAGGTTAGCGACCCCTGCTTTAAGCTACTCTTATTATTTTGTACATCAGAACCCTTGTCAGGCAGCAAATATTTCTCGTCTTACCCTGTAGAAGTAAGATAGCAACTATTCACATTTTAGATAAATGTATTATTTTTTTTTTTTTAATTATTTACGTACGAATATGATACCACCTGCAGTTATAGTGGCCCTTTAAGGAAATAGCAAACTTTGCTGTGTTTCCTACTAGTAATCTTTATTGCAGATATCTCTTGATTGTTTCTTTGATTTTCTCTATAATTTTGTTCCAGGAGCCTTTAATAATTGCTCATTGTGAATCATAAATCACAAAGAAAGCATAATAAATTATAGTAATAAGTGGTCAGAAATAATTTCCCTGAAGGTGCCAGTATTTTATTCTGTGAGCAGTATTCCCTTTTCTATGCAATTAAACAAATCAAAACATTGACATTTAAATTTTGTATTGGATTGTTTTCTTTAAAAATTATGTTTATAACACAGATTTACGTCTCCATGTACGAAACAACGAAAGCTGCTCCGGAGCCCTTGCGGGGCAGGTTCGCATATGCAAGCCTGCTTCCCGCAATGTAAGAAGCAGCTTCTTACACCCTATGCCACCTCTGAGGTAGCGAGGGAAAATCACTGAGAGCTTGTTTGCTCTCGGTGATTGACAGCCCCTTCAGTCGCGTGATTGAAGGGGTGGCATTACACACGCCGATGAGTGTGTAATGATACATGTCGGCAAGTGGATCAACAGATCCGCTGTCCGTGTGTAGTGAAGGCGGGCAGACAGATTTGCGAGTTGAGAAGCTGTCCGCCCGCCACTTAGTACATGGAGCCCTTTGTATGAGGTTTAGAAAATGTACAATAAAGGAGCTTACTATAGCTAGCCATTACCTGGCTAAATTAACCACCTCAGGCCTACAAGGTGTAAAGGAACAGTCAACACATTTCTATTATGCAAATAACAGAGAAGTATATAAGCATACTTAAAAAATTGCTAATGAAAACTTAAGCTAAAGACGTTTACTTTGATTTTTAAACAAAAAAAAAACACTATCTCTCTCTCTGCCTCTGGAGGTACTTGTAAAGCGTGGCTAATCACCCGTAAAGGTCTCAAGGCGCTGCTCATTTTATCGACCTCGGAAGAATGAAAGGCTGAGTGGACCTTGCCGGGGATCAAACTTGCAACCCTTGGGTTGCTACAGAGCTCAGCCACAGTGCCTTAGCATGCTGAGCTATGTGTCCAGCTTTAGCTTTGTTGAAGAAAAATGAAATGACTCATAAGCTAAGAACAAAAAATGTTTATTTTTCAAAAAAGGATAATCTTTCAATGTGTGTGTGTGTGTGTGTATACTGTCCTCTCTTTCTCAAGAGTTAAGATGTATTTGTACACAAACTCACAAATTTGAAAGAAAATCAAGAACTATATTTGATCTGCTGTAATAATTTAAAAAAAAAAAACATTCAGGAGTTTTCAGAACATTTTTACTAGATTTGATAAAATCTTAACCTATTCTATTCCTAGCTAAGAATTAAATATAAATATTTTTAAAATATTAGCAATGACTGACTTTTACTAACTATTTATTAAAATGTAATCTTGTGCAACTTAAATCAATCATTAGAAGAACAAAGGGAGAACATAACACTTGACTAACCTGTGTATTTGTGTCTCTAAAAACAGCTCTCCATTTCACTGTACACAGAATTGAAGAGCTGAGGAAATGACTTGGTAGTGGGAGCTGACCTGAGATGTGATTGACAGGCTTCTACTATTGCATGCTGGTAGATGTAGTACTCTCCTGTTTTATTTTTTAAGGCTGTGGACTACAGCTGTCCATGTCTTTTTTTTTTTTCTTTGTTTCTCTTTTTTAATTTTTTCATTGAAAAGTAAATACAACATTATCATAAATCAAATACTTGTGACATTACATCATGAAAACAAATATCAATCCAGCTTGAATTATATATAAGCAGACAAACAAAGAGCAATTTATAGGCCGACCAATGCTGAAGTATCTACACATCAAACAGAATCTAAAATCATAACATCAATCTTATCTCCATTGTTATATTAATTTATGTTATATAATGAAAAAAAGACAAAAAGAGAAAAAAACTGTGCAAGGGACAAGACAGTTGACAATTAACATCCTTTCCCTACAGCGATGATAAATGAGTAATGACAAGTAAGTAATGAGTAGAGGAGGATGGAGGAGCTGTCCATGTCTTAATTATACGTTTAAAATGGAAGAGGAGGGTCTACAAATAATATTGTTGCATGGGCAGTTTAAGAGTTGCCCATAAATTGTGAATGGAGAAAATGAAGTAAGAAGTGACTTTTTAAGGTGATTCTATTTAGAAAAGCATGGACATCAAATTAAATATGGGACGGCTCGTAAGCTTACATTCCTGCTATTTCAGATTAAGATATCAAAAGAACGAAGAAAATTGATAATAGGAGTAAATTAGAAAGTTGTTTAAAATCACATGCCCTATCTCAGTGTTTCCCAAACCCAGTCCTGAGGGCCTTTACTGAGGCCAGATATTGATTATATCTTAACTAGAGCACAGGTGAGACAATCAGCGCAACCATCAGCTGATTATTTCACCTGTGCTCTAGTTAAGATATAATGAATATCTGGCCTGAGTAAGGGTCCTGAGGACTGGCTTTGGGAAACACTGCTCTATCTGAATATTGAAAGAAAACATGTGCGTTCAGTATCCCTTTAAAGTGTCAGTAAACCTAAAAAATAATGTTATATAATTCTGCACATAGTGCAGAATTATATAACATTATATTAACCTTATCGTTATAAAACCTTATTTCCCCTTAGAATTTTTTAAAAATATGACAGGTTCTTTCTCAGAAGAGTGCAGAGAGCGGGTCTGTTTTTAATACACAGCGCATCGGGCCAGCTGTATAGTCATAGCCCGGCCCGACCGCGCCATTACACTAAGTGCAGCTCCCTCCTGCTTCTGTCTGTCTCAGAAGAGCGCAGAGAGCGGGTCTGAAAACCTGTCATATTTTTAAAAAATTCTAAGGGGAAATAAGGTTTTATAACGATAAGGCTAATATAATGTTATATAATTCTGCACTATGTGCAGAATTATATAACATTATTTTTTAGGTTTACTGTCCCTTTAAATCTAAAAAATCCCTCCAGAGCTTTGTCTATGTGTCCCACAAACTCTCTCTATCAACACAAATGATTATATTACAATTATCAATCGTGTCATATAGGATTGATCATTTTAGCGTTTAGTGATGTGTAAATTTTCTATTGATTAATTACTATGCACATCAGATTAAAATTTAAAAAAGAGATATTTTATTTCCAGACTCATTGATGAACCTTTTCAACACCAGAATATAAAAATACTAAGAAATTATAAAAAAAAATAACAATACAAAAGATTTTGTTTACCCAATAATATTTAATTTCAAGCAATAATATTTCCCTTTACCCAATACTAGTTATAGTTTACAATTTAGTAGCTATTGTACAGGAAATCAGATTTTTATAGAAGCATTGTATATGTAAATCTCTCTGATTTATATTCACTCTTGTCTAATGGGATAATGGGATCTTTCCTGGAGAAAAAATGATCTAACAATGTAGACTAGCATCATCTAAAAACTACCCTGTGACAAGCCTGTAGTATTGACAGTGGGTTCCACATCCACATTATGATAAAATCAGAATATATTTTGTTTTCCATTTTATTCTGATTAGGTGTGTTCTCCCTCTGTGCCATCAGCACATAAAGAACCTTGTTAAAAGTATAGATTAAAAAACGAATCTATTTCATAATGACTTAATTGCAGATGATTCAAAACATCGAGAGGTTTGAAGACTCCTGTGAGAATGTTTCAAGAAGGGTCATTCTAATTAGCAGACATTTTTCCATTTTCCATTTTGCCATAACATCTTGCCATGATTAAAGTCCTTTGATTAAATGCTGTGATACAGGGCAGAAGCCGAGCGTTAGATTGGATGCTAACGTTTTACATGACATGAATAAAAATAACACTTTTCAGCGGTCCTCTGGTACTCATGCAATCGAGGCAAATTAAAACAAATGAGAAAAAAATCTAAGGATTGTCATAGATCAAAAAGCAAAGAACAGATGTGATCTACATTTTGTCTGAAGTCTTTTTACTCAAAGGAACTTATTCAATTACAGCAGTGAGATAGTATAGACATTGCAAGGAATATTTTGTACGAATTGTATGAGAAAAATGAACTATTTTGTTGTTTATTTGATATTTTATTGATAGTTGAGAGATGCCTGTGTACATAGTATAGGCAGTGGCAGATTGTTACTGATTTTTACCACCCCCGATCCTCAAAGGTTTTAATAGTCAGAAATTTAGTAGTCTTTTTTTTCTTTCAAAATAAATCTTTTGAGAGGTAAATTGAGAGGTAAAGTTAGGAAAAAAGATTTAAAGGGACAATTAAGTATAACAATAACATACTCTATTAGCTTAGAGCATTTTATTGTTAAAAAATATAATTTTGTGCTGTTTGTGTAACCTTTGGAAAGGGATTAACTGCATAGATGTGCCACTATGCCACTACGAGAATACACATATAAATGAGAAACAGGCATTCATGCATATGCATACCTCTCATTCTTCCTGGATACTTAGATATTGTCACAGGTTGGAAGATCTGTCAACTGTCCTTCCTGAAATCAAGACAAATTTCCTGGGTTCCAGAGACCGCCCTGGCATGCAATATGCAAGCCCAACTCTTCTCAACCCCACTTAAAAGGGACATTCCAGCTCAAACTGGAATCCATATGGATGCATTTCATAGCAAAAAAATTTCTATTAAAAGCTATAGCTGTTTTAAACGTGTTTTTTAAGGATCATTAACCTTGTCTTTTCAACAACGTATAAAATGTTTCATTATTGCAAGTGAAACATTATTGCAATATACATTCATTATTTCTTTTGCTGTAAAATACAAATAAAAATTTAGCTTGTTTCGTGTTCTCCCTGGGAGTTTGGGTTAATACTTTTAGGCAATTTATGTAAGCTTTTGTTTACTTCACCCTCCCCCTAAGATTCTCAGCAGTCACATGTTTGTAAAAGGGGGAATATCAGTTTTGCATCAGCAATCATGATAATAGAAGCATTGTTTGCAATAGTAACTAAGTTGAATTAGTGCTAAACCACCTTAAGCGAAGAGATAAGGGCAGTTTTCCCCAGTATCTTTCAACTGCACATGTGCAAAAAGAGGGCTAGTTTCCATTGAGCCATAATTAGGTTTGTGTGCACTCGCAAACCGTTAAATAAGCTGTCGGAAGCAATATTGTTCACCAACTGCTTCCAACAGCCCATTATAACTCAATTTCGGCAACCAGACTTCGGCTGCCGAAAACATTTTCCTGCCCCATACAAAGTATCAGAAGCCGCTAATCTTTAAATTATACCAGTTTTCCAAAGACCGTGCAAACCTTTACTACATTGTCGGAGGCTGCCGGTACATTAGCAAGAATTATACCCAGCTCAACTAGGTGTAAAATAGGAAAAAGGTACTTTTATTATTAACCACTAAACCATAAAAGTTATTATTTTCAAATCAGCCCATAGGATGAGAGCTACTTATTTGGGGTTAGACTTAGGTTTTATTTAAATTTTTTTGGGTGTTTTTTTTTTATTAGGACTTTGTTATTTTAATGGGCTGCAAAAGTTGATTGTCCTTTTAAGGGCAATGCCCATACAAATGCCCCTTTAGGGGGCAATGGGTAGCTTAGGTTTTTTTTGTTAGGTTTGTTTATTTTGGGGGGTTTGGTGGGTTGGGGGGTTTACTGTTAGGGGTTTATTTGTATTTTTAAGTAAAAGAGCTGATTGCTTTAGGGCAATGCCCTACATTTTTTTTTTCTAAGACTCAATTTGCTGACATGATACAAGCCCCACTGGTGCCCTGAGCAGCTGCGTTATTTAAAATACTGGTGCACTGAGAATATCTAGCTATGCTTCACATGCACAAAAAATGTTAACTCTAAAACAGTGATAGCTTTTACTAGAATCATTTATGCCAATACATTTATACTGCAAATATGTTTCTATTCAAAGATGTAATTCATCTATGCGCATTTAAATTTTTACTGGAATGTCTCTTTAACGCACATCCGAGGCCGCCTCTTCTTTTCATGGTTCCACCCATAAAAAAAATCACTTAGAACCTACTTGTCTTGGAAAGCCTTGATGAAATATTGGGAGGTATGTGTTAGCACCAATCACTGTATCCTTATCTGGAGCAAAACTTGAAAAGAATTGGAAACACCAAGGCCTAGATTTGGAGTTCGGCGGTAAAAGGGCTGTTAACGCTCCGCAGGCTTTTTTCTGGCTGCACCATAAATTTAACTCTGGTATCGAGAGTTCAAACAAATGCTGCGTTAGGCTCCAAAAAAGGAGCGTAGAGCATTTTTACCGCAAATGCAACTCTCGATACCAGAGTTGCTTACGGACGCGGCCGGCCTCAAAAACGTGCTCGTGCACGATTCTCCCATAGGAAACAATGGGGCTGTTTGAGCTGAAAAAAAACCTAACACCTGCAAAAAAGCAGCGTTCAGCTCCTAACGCAGCCCCATTGTTTCCTATGGGGAAACACTTCCTACGTCTGCACCTAACACTCTAACATGTACCCCAAGTCTAAACACCCCTAACCTTACACTTATTAACCCCTAATCTGCCGCCCCCGCTATCGCTGACACCTGCATATTTTTTTTAACCCCTAATCTGCCGCTCCGTAAACCGCCGCAACCTACGTTATCCCTATGTACCCCTAATCTGCTGCCCTAACATCGCCGACCCCTATATTATATTTATTAACCCCTAATCTGCCCCCCTCAACGTCGCCGACACCTGCCTACACTTATTAACCCCTAATCTGCCGAGCGGACCTGAGCGCTACTATAATAAAGTTATTAACCCCTAATCCGCCTCACTAACCCTATCATAAATAGTATTAACCCCTAATCTGCCCTCCCTAACATCGCCGACACCTACCTTCAATTATTAACCCCTAATCTGCCGAGCGGACCTCACCGCTACTATAATAAATGTATTAACCCCTAAAGCTAAGTCTAACCCTAACACTAACACCCCCCTAAGTTAAATATAATTTACATCTAACGAAATTAATTAACTCTTATTAAATAAATTATTCCTATTTAAAGCATAATACTTACCTGTAAAATAAATCCTAATATAGCTACAATATAAATTATAATTATATTATAGCTATTTTAGGATTAATATTTATTTTACAGGCAACTTTTTAATTATTTTAACCAGGTACAATAGCTATTAAATAGTTAAGAACTATTTAATAGTTACCTAGTTAAAATAATAACAAATTTACCTGTAAAATAAATCCTAACCTAAGATATAATTAAACCTAACACTACCCTATCAATAAATTAATTAAATAAACTACCTACAATTACCTACAATTAACCTAACACTACACTATCAATAAATTAATTAAACACAATTCCTACAAATAAATACAATTAAATAAACTAGCTAAAGTACAAAAAATAAAAAAGAACTAAGTTACAAAAAATAATAAAATATTTACAAACATAAGAAAAATATTACAACAATTTTAAACTAATTACACCTACTCTAAGCCCCCTAATAAAATAACAAAGCCCCCCAAAATAAAAAATTCCCTACCCTATTCTAAATTAAAAAAGTTACAAGCTCTTTTACCTTACCAGCCCTGAACAGGGCCCTTTGCGGGGCATGCCCCAAGGATTTAAGCTCTTTTGCCTGTAAAAAAAAACATACCATACCCCCCCCCAACATTACAACCCACCACCCACATACCCCTAATCTAACCCACACCCCCCTTAAATAAACCTAACACTAAGCCCCTGAAGATCTTCCTACCTTGTCTTCACCATACCAGGTTCACCGATCCGTCCTGGCTCCAACATCTTCATCCAACCCAAGCGGGGGTTGGCGATCCATCATCCGGTGCTGAAGAGGTCCAGAAGAGGCTCCAAATTCTTCCTCCTATCCGGCAAGAAGAGGACATCCGGACCGGCAAACATCTTCTCCAAGCGGCATCTTCAATCTTCTTCCATCCGGTGCGGAGCGGGTCCATCTTGAAGCAGGCGACGCGGATCCATCCTCTTCTTCCGTTGTCTCCCGACGAATGACGGTTCCTTTAAGGGACGTCATCCAAGATGGCGTCCCTCGAATTCCGATTGGCTGATAGGATTCTATCAGCCAATCGGAATTAAGGTAGGAATTTTCTGATTGGCTGATGGAATCAGCCAATCAGAATCAAGTTCAATCCGATTGGCTGATCCAATCAGCCAATCAGATTGAGCTCGCATTCTATTGGCTGATCGGAACAGCCAATAGAATGCGAGCTCAATCTGATTGGCTGATTGGATCAGCCAATCGGATTGAACTTGATTCTGATTGGCTGATTCCATCAGCCAATCAGAAAATTCCTACCTTAATTCCGATTGGCTGATAGAATCCTATCAGCCAATCGGAATTCGAGGGACGCCATCTTGGATGACGTCCCTTAAAGGAACCGTCATTCGTCGGGAGACAACGGAAGAAGAGGATGGATCCGCGTCGCCTGCTTCAAGATGGACCCGCTCCGCACCGGATGGAAGAAGATTGAAGATGCCGCTTGGAGAAGATGTTTGCCGGTCCGGATGTCCTCTTCTTGCCGGATAGGAGGAAGAATTTGGAGCCTCTTCTGGACCTCTTCAGCACCGGATGATGGATCGCCAACCCCCGCTTGGGTTGGATGAAGATGTTGGAGCCAGGACGGATCGGTGAACCTGGTATGGTGAAGACAAGGTAGGAAGATCTTCAGGGGCTTAGTGTTAGGTTTTTTTTAAGGGGGGTTTGGGTTAGATTAGGGGTATGTGGGTGGTGGGTTGTAATGTTGGGGGGGGTATGGTATGTTTTTTTTTACAGGCAAAAGAGCTTAAATCCTTGGGGCATGCCCCGCAAAGGGCCCTGTTCAGGGCTGGTAAGGTAAAAGAGCTTGTAACTTTTTTAATTTAGAATAGGGTAGGGAATTTTTTATTTTGGGGGGCTTTGTTATTTTATTAGGGGGCTTAGAGTAGGTGTAATTAGTTTAAAATTGTTGTAATATTTTTCTTATGTTTGTAAATATTTTATTATTTTTTGTAACTTAGTTCTTTTTTATTTTTTGTACTTTAGCTAGTTTATTTAATTGTATTTATTTGTAGGAATTGTGTTTAATTAATTTATTGATAGTGTAGTGTTAGGTTAATTGTAGGTAATTGTAGGTAGTTTATTTAATTAATTTATTGATAGGGTAGTGTTAGGTTTAATTATATCTTAGGTTAGGATTTATTTTACAGGTAAATTTGTTATTATTTTAACTAGGTAACTATTAAATAGTTCTTAACTATTTAATAGCTATTGTACCTGGTTAAAATAATTAAAAAGTTGCCTGTAAAATAAATATTAATCCTAAAATAGCTATAATATAATTATAATTTATATTGTAGCTATATTAGGATTTATTTTACAGGTAAGTATTTAGCTTTAAATAGGAATCATTTATTTAATAAGAGTTAATTAATTTCGTTAGATGTAAATTATATTTAAGTTAGGGGGGTGTTAGTGTTAGGGTTAGACTTAGCTTTAGGGGTTAATCAATTTATTAGAATAGCGGTGAGCTCCGGTCGTCAGATTAGGGGTTAATAATTGAAGGTAGGTGTCGGCGATGTTAGGGAGGGCAGATTAGGGGTTAATACTATTTATGATAGGGTTAGTGAGGCGGGTTAGGGGTTAATAACTTTATTATAGTAGCGCTCAGGTCCGCTCAGCAGATTAGGGGTTAATAAGTGTAGGCAGGTGTCGGCGACGTTGAGGGGGGCAGATTAGGGGTTAATAAATATAATATAGTGGTCGGCGGTGTTAGGGGTAGCAGATTAGGGGTACATAGGGATAACGTAGGTGGCGGCGCTTTGCGGTCGGAAGATTAGGGGTTAATTATTTTAAGTAGCTGGCGGCGACGTTGTGGGGGGCAGGTTAGGGGTTAATAAATGTAATACAGGGGTCGGCGGGGTTAGGGGCAGCAGATTAGGGGTACATAAGTATAACGTAGGTGGCGGTCGGCAGATTAGGGGTTAAAAATTTTAATCGAGTGGCGGCGATGTGGGGGGAGCTCGGTTTAGGGGTACATAGGTAGTTTATGGGTGTTAGTGTACTTTAGGGTACAGTAGTTAAGAGCTTTATGAACCGGCGTTAGCCAGAAAGCTCTTAACTCCTGCTATTTTCAGGCGGCTGGAATTTTGTCGTTAGAGCTCTAACGCTCACTTCAGAAACGACTCTAAATACCGGCGTTAGGAAGATCCCATTGAAAAGATAGGATACGCAAATGGCGTAGGGGGATCTGCGGTATGGAAAAGTCGCGGCTGAAAAGTGAGCGTTAGACCCTTTAATCACTGACTCCAAATACCAGCGGGCGGCCAAAACCAGCGTTAGGAGCCTCTAACGCTGGTTTTGACGGCTACCGCCGAACTCCAAATCTAGGCCCAAAAATGTTATTATTTAAAAAAATAGATAATCCATTTATTTAGCATTCCCCAGTTTTGAATAACCAAAGTGTTATAGAAATATACTTTTTACCTCTGTAATTACCTTGTATCTAAGCTTGAGCAGACTGCCTCCTTTTCTCAGATCTTTTGACAGATTTGCATTTCTTAAATAGCTTCATGTGCATGAGCAAAATGTTATCTATATGAAACACATGAACTAACGCCCTCTAGCTGTGAAAAACTGTCAATTGCCTTCAGAAAAGAGTCGGCCTTCAAGGGCTTAGAAATTAGCATATGAGCCTACCTAGGTTTAGCTTTCAACTAAGAATAACAGGAGAACCAAGCACATTTGATGATACAAGTAAATTAGAAAGTTGTTTAAAAGTACATGCCCTGAGAGAGGAGTTCCGGAGGGGGAGTTCAGGTGTGTGGTCACGAGTTGCACCTGCTCTGCATTACCTTCCTTCCAAGCTTGTTTGGCGAGATACCTGTGCCTAAAACCCCAGACCACGGTTTGCTTGGAAAGCCGAATATATTGCTACTGGGACTTCTATGGTGCTATAACACCGCACCTGAGCTGTATGCTACTGCCTTGGGAAGGACTCATTCCTTTATTGGAGTAATTAAAGACTGCTTAAACCTGAAATGGGGACTCTGTACCTGAGATAAAGTACACCGTACACTCTTTCCCTGCTGGGCAAACACCTGGGAGGATTTCCTTACCCAAGGGGGGTTCTCGCTTGGACATCTCACCCAACCGGCGGGGAAGGTCTGCCAGTGTGGAGGGACGTGTTGTTCCGCTGTTCAGAATTGCCGCCCGTTTCGGGAGGGGTTCCCTGCCGCTGAATTTGTGCGGGGCTTGATGCGATACGCTGCTTGTTAAGAATCCCTATACCCGTGGTGTAGAGGTTGGAGTCAGAGCTCTCTGCTGCAACGCTGGTTCTGTGTGCACGGCCGAGATCTTCTGAGTCACAGCACTCCACACAGTTACAGTATTTTACAACTCTATCCCCCCTCCCACCAGTGCTGCGCGAGGGGTGAGGTATGTGAGTGTTTGCTGGGCTGCTCCTGCATTCTCGGTGTGGAGTTCTCTTTACCAAGCGCACATGCTTCAGTGACAACTAACAACGGGGCTAGCTTGTCCGGATCCCCCCCTCCCACCGATGCTGCGAGAGAAGGGTAGTCACGGAGAGAGGCTGTCTTGATTTCTACTTCGCATCTGTCAATAAGGACTGGTAAAGTACCACTGGCTATACTGATATTTCTCCCTCCCATCTCTGCCTTAAATGTTTTTTTTGCCTTGTGGTGGAGTAATAACTTTATTCCCGTCTGTATTTACCTGAACAGTGATCTCTAAATTGGGACGTTATATGACCTCTCCCCCGGTCAATTCTCCCTGTGTAAGGGTAGTCAAATAAAGCTTGTAACTGGGGGAAAAGGAAAGAGGCGAAGAACAGGATACCTGGACTCTAACCATTCAGCTGAAAAAGTGTTAGGCTGAAGTACTATATTAGAAAGTTTTATGTGCAATTGTTCAATTTTGATTCTTTTGACCCTTTGACTTTTTTTGTGTTTTCAGCCTTAGTGGCATAAAAGGTAATCAGGTTCCAGTCTAACAATCATAGAGATTGCTGTTGTTAGGGTCCAGGAAGGTTTACAAAAATATGTCTGGAATTGTTTGGTTTAAGCTCTAGTACTATTATACATTCTAGGCAACCACATTACTATCTATATTATAATATAAGATAGGTATTACAGTCGGACTAGCTTTTTTTTCTTTTTTCTGCTAGAGGCTTTGGATAATTAAAATTAAGCCAACAAGGAAGGAAGAGCAAGGGGCTCAGTGGATAAGTTAAATCAGCTAGTCTGGTTAGCCTAGTAATTCCCTCACCTGAGATTATCTTTAAACGGTTTTGGAAGGGGGGAAGGAAGGAAGAAGGGGGAAAGGGAAGGAAACACTTATGGATGAGATGCTGGAATATGATTTGTGAGTGTTTAGGTAAAAGGTTTTTGCAAGGAACTTTCTTTACGTACACCATAATATACAGAGTTTCTTAGATCAAGCCCATCTGGTTATAGATTTATTCTGAGCAATCCTACTGTCTATAATTGCTGAACCATTGAATTTCCGCACTAATTTATCTATATAGTTTAAATCAAAGGGGAGATTGTTCAAAGTATTGAGACATATCATGGATAATTAAGTAAGGGAGGAAGGGCTAGGATATACAAAAATAACTAGCTGACTTTGACTCTGTTAACTATATCTTATTTTTCACAACGGTACGTTTCCTCAGGTTAATCACAAGAAATGTTATTTTAGAGTTTCTGTACTATAGAAGGCTGTGAATATAACTGTGTAACTGATTATACTGTAACTCCTTTAGGGTTGGGAAACCATTAAAAATAGTATTCAAATTTAAACTCTTCTGAAAGAGTGGTACTGTTTAAATCAACCAAGAGGTTTAGGGTGCCCTCAGGTTAGGCACCTGGATTATTGAGGTTTATCCCAGTTAAGGGTCAACGTGAACCATCTAGGATAAAGCGGGCTCTTCTTTTTTCTTTTTTTTCCCCCTTTTTTTTTTTCTCTCTCTCTCTGAATATCACCTCTTAAGTAACCTAAACAGCCTCAAGGGTAATACTAAGCTAAGCTTAGGAGACAGGGATTCTTAATTAAATTCACTAAATTAACACTTTGTTTCCCCCTCACCTTTTTTTTTCCTTATTCTCTCTTCCTTTCCCTCTCCTCACCTTAATCACTGAACACTTCACTTAGCACTTTCACTTTTTCCCCCCTTCCCCCCCCTTTTTTTTTTTCTCCACCTTAGCCACTAATCATCCAATCAATTCACTGAATACTCACGCTTTCTCTCCTTCTTCCCTCCCCCCTTTTTTTTTTCTTTCCCCCCTCTCTTCCCCCTTCCTCCTTTACACGAGTTATTAATTGAATCACTATTCCTCATCACTTTAGTACACGGCACATGGATAAGTTTCTTAATAGTCACGGTAAATCCCTGTCTCCAAGTATGGCAAATAAACAGAGAGATAGGAAAACTAAAAACACAATTGATACCCCTATAGATACACATACAGCTGAGCCACTAAATACCCAAGCCTTAGTAGACAGTATTTCCGAGGCCCTAGCTCCAAAGTTTGATACCCTTAGATTGGAGATCAAACAAGACATCATGTCTCTCACCCAAGAACTCAAACAATTCTCAAACAGGGTGCAAGAAGTCGAACAGAGAGTCTCGGATCTGGAAGATCTTACCACAATACATAGTTCCAAATTGGAAACTACTGACTCTATGTTGGGGAAAATTCAGTCTAAACTAGAGGAGTTAGAAAACCGTTCCAGAAGGAACAACTTTAGAATTATAGGGGTGCCAGAAGGGAAGCAATATGAAGATCTGAATAAATTTGTCTCTGAAACATTAGTACAGTTACTCAAAATTCCACAAACATACCCCAAAATTGTTATTGAAAGAATACATAGACTAGGCAGATTCCCCCTGGACAGTACAGGGAATGCTAGACCCAGACCAGTTATAGTTAAAGTCCTGAATTTTCAAGACAAAACTACTATTTTTCAATATTATCGTAAAAATCAGCCTGTTGCCCTGGGGAGTTCAAATATCCTCCTGTTTCAGGATTTTTCTACGGAAACAGCAATAAAGAGAAGGGAGCTCTCGCCAATTTGTACTAAACTCATCAATTTAGGTATTCGAGCTACCTTAATCTATCCTGCGAGACTTAAAGTCTGGATCAAGGATGAAATTTATTTTGCTGAATCCGCTAAAGATGCAAGGGAACTCTTAGCTAAACTCAACCTCCCTGCTTAGTTGAATGGCTCCTAAACATGGTAGAGTATGGGTTATGGGGCAACTTCGTGTCCCTCCCCTCTTCCCACTTCCCTCCTCCCCCCGCTGTCCCCTTCCCTTCTCTCCCTCCCCCCCCTTTTTTTTTTTTCCTCTCTCTCTCCATCCCCCCTCACCCTCCACTGATATTGGTATGTTTAAATTTCGAATATGCAAGGGGTAGATAGTATTAAATTTGCTTCGTGGAATATTGGAGGCCTGACATCCCCCATTAAAAGAAAAGCAATATTAAATCAGCTAAGAAAGATAAACACCGATATTGCATTCCTTCAGGAAACACACTTGAAAATTGATGAAGTTTTGAAATTAAAATCATCATGGGTGAGGGAGGTATATGCATCCCCAAGTGTAGATAGAAAAAGAGGGGTTGCTATTTTACTTGGAAAAAAGATTATGGTTAATGGTCTGCAAGTTCTAAATATCAAAACAGACCCTGAAGGACGATTTATTATGCTGAAAATTAGAGTGGCAAAAATAACATACACACTGTGTAATGTTTACGCTCCCAATGTGATAGATTCAATATTCTGGGATTCCCTACAAACTAAAATAATGTTTTTTCAGGAAGGATACCTGATTTGTGGGGGAGATTTTAATATGACCCCACAATATCCATTAGATAGGTTAAGAGCTGATTCGAAACAGAGGAAAAATAAAAAAGATAAATTGGAAACTAAAATTATTAAAAAGATCACCCAGAATCTGGCTGTAAAAGATATATGGAGGTTACAAAACCCTGATGTTAGAGACTTTACATGCCTCTCTAAGGCACACAAGTCACTCTCCAGAATTGACCTATTTCTTATGGATGACAGGCTTCTTAAATTGAAAGTAAAGGCAGAAATTCTACCTATATCTCTTTCGGATCATGGTCCTATTTCTCTCCAAATCCAACAGGTCAAGATGAGGACTAGACAATCTCGTTTTTACTTCCCAACTTACTTATCAAAAGATTTAAAATTTAAAAATTGGCTCAAACTTAAATTTGAAGAATATGCAGAACATAATTGTGAGTACCTAGACCGCCCGGTGGTATTTTGGGAGGCGGCGAAGGCAGTCTTAAGAGGGGAAATAATATAATTTAGTTCCAATATAGCTAAAAAACTCAAAGCTAGAGAGAAAGAAATGCTTAGGTCATTGTCCAATTCTTACAATCAATATTTGTTAGCAAAAACGCGGGTAAACTGGTTAAGATATACAAGATCTAAGAAAGAGAGAGATACTTACCTTATTTACCAAGCAACTCAAAAAGATATAAAAACCCAAGCTAAATTTTATAGATTTGGCAATAAATCAGGGAAACTTTTGACTAAGTTAGTAAAAGGAGCGAAAGGCTCGACGATGATTGAATCAATTCAGAGTGAGGGGGGAACACTAACCAGGACCGAAGAGATTTTGATGAATTTTACAAAATATTATCAAGACGTATATTCATTAAGAAAATCAGATAAGAGTCAATCTGATCAATTCTGGAGTAATTTGATTTTCCCAACTATTACAATAGAAGACAGGGAAAATTTAAATACCCCTATTTGTGAGTCTGAAATTGAGGGAGCTATCTCTAAACTTGCACTGGACAAGACACCGGGTCCAGATGCGTTACCCAACGAATTCTACAAAATTCTCTCCCCAGTGATAGTACCGAGTCTCTGCAAAGTGTACAATGCCATTTATATTGATGGGGTTCCAATTCCATCTTCTTTTTCTGCTTCAAATACAACCTTAATACCCAAGCAGGGGAAAGATCCCAGTCTGAAAGGTTCTTACAGACCTATAGCTCTCCTGAACACAGATTATAAAATCCTAACCTCTGTGTTAGCAGATAGGCTACAACCCATATTAACTTCTATTATTCATATCGATCAAGCAGGTTTTCTCTCTAAGCGTAATTCATCTGCAAAGATAAGAGAGATTTTGTTACTTGTGGATTTTTTTTCACAAGGGCGGGAGGAGGAGGAGGACACCCCCGACATGGCAGTTATTTCAATAGATGCTGAAAAAGCATTTGATTCAATACATTATGATCATATAATTCATTCTCTGTCTAAATTTGGTTTTGAAGGTAAATTTCCTCAATTTATAAGGAATCTTTATAATAAACCTGCTTTTTGATCTCTCGATAGAGCCTTTGGCAATTGCAGTTAGACACCAGTTAGAAGGCATAAAAATTCGAAGAAAGGAGCTTAAAATTGCCTTATATGCCGATGATATTCTCTTATATTTATCTAATATTAAAAAAATCTGCCGATATTATTATCTATTATTAGTCAATTTGGATCCTTTTCAGGGTATAAAATAAACAACTCAAAATCGGAATTTCTCTGGTTAAGGAAGAAAAGAGACTCACCTTTAAACATACCTTTTAAAACAGTCTCTGATTCATTCAAATACTTGGGCGTCTTAGTACCATCAAACATAGAAAATCTCTATGATCTTAATATTCTCCCAATACTTGCAGATATCAAGCAGAAATTGAAAAATTGGCAAAATCTCCCGCTATCTATTTCAGGTCGGATAGCCTTATTTAAAATGGTTTTGCTTCCAAAATTGCTGTACATTTTACAAAATGTCCCGATTATACTCAAGGGGAAGGATATTCGGACACTGAATACTCTGTTGAGAAACTTTATATGGCAAGGCAAGGTCCCAAGAATTGCTCTCTCAAAGATACAATTACCTCGAAGTTATGGGGGCTTTGCACTCCCAGATCTGCGTCTTTATAATTATGTTTTCTTAGCACGCATAGTAGCAGATTGGATCTTGTCTAAGGACTATGTTACAAACAATGAATTAGAAAATAATATTTGCTACCCGTTTCTACCAACGGCTTTGACACATTGCAAATTAAAATCAATACCTCAAGAACTGAAAGGGTTTAAAACTATATACAATCCCATGCAGAGCTGGTGGAAAATAGGTAAACTAATGGACTTGGACTGCAGGGTGTCAAAGTTCCTTTCTTTTGTAGGTAACCCTCAATTTTTAGCGGGTATACACTCAGCAGTGTTCCAAAGATGGCACAGTTTAGGGCTGGGTAGGGTCATCCAATTTATTGATAATGAGAACCACTGCGTGAAAACTTTTGAGTCATTAAGACAAGAATTCAACCTGCCAAACAAAGAATTCTTTGCGTACCTACAGGCTAGACACTTTGTAGAAGAGTTACTGAAGGAAGCAAATAGACCTTGGTCCTGGGGGAATTTTGAGGGGTGGTTAAATATGGTGGAAAAGGGACGTATGTCTATCACTCCATGTTATCAGTTACTTATTTCCCTTAAGGGCCGACTAAACTTGGAGAAACTTTCAACAGAGTGGAACACTTTAGCACATGATGGAAACATCAATCCACAGCTTGTGCAGGGTTCGTTTACTAGAATAGCACAAACCACACAATCTTCTACCTGGAGGGAGTCACATGTTAAACTCCTTTATAGGGCATACTTTACCCCAGAAAAAGGTCTCAGGTGCGGAAATTTAGATTTTAATAAATGCCCAAAATGTTCGAAACCCGCAGCTGACCTTGTTCACATGATATGGAACTGTCCTAGAATAGGTCAATTCTGGATGAAACTGGAATATTGGTTGAAGAACTCCCTTAAGATCCTCCCTTTAGAATTTTCTTTGACTTACAATGTGTTCTTAAGGAAAGATAAAGGGAAGTTACACCCACAACATAAACTAATCGATATGACTATTATTGCAGCTAGATATTTAATATTTAAAAGATGGAAAACGAATGTAACTCCCACTGTTATGGAAGTGAAAAATTGCTTAAAAAAACAGTGTATACTAGAACAGAGGGACACTGACATGAACAACGAAGGAGATATTAGAAAGTTTTTCCTAAAATGGTCGCTATTTATAAAGATCCTTTCTATAACTGAGATTGATTATATGATCTTTCCATTTAGAAATTCGGAATTGGTATTACTGGGAGTATGGTAAAAATCTATCCCAATCAATATGTTCTCCTCATTGGAGTGGGGCTGGGGGAGGGAGAGAGAGGAGAGTTCCATCCTACCCTTTAATTTTCCGATCCCCTTTTTTACATGGGGTTTTTTTTTTTTTTTTTTCTTCTTCTTCATCTTCTCAGTTCGGAAGCGGGGGGCTGCGGGGGGAGGGGGGGACGGTTAATATAAATGATGTTATGACTAGAGGTGAATATAAATAGAGGTGATTTTGAAATATATTAGCACAAAGATTCAAACTGAAGATAGGCCAATTTCAAGACCTAATTTATAAAGTAATTTTTTTAGGTATACTGGATTGAAAGTTGCGGTCTATGGAATATGTGTAAATTTTATTCATATTTGTTAATTGCATGTTATAATAAGGTAATTACCTTTGTTTTTGTTTTTTGTTGTACCTCTAAGTGTGATATCAATAAAAATTATTTTGGAAAAAAAAGTACATGCCCTATGTAATGTATGTTAGGTTCAGTTCCAACACAGGCAAAAAAAAAATCGACAAAAATATAAATTTTTCAATGTCCTAGATTCCATGAAATGATTATCCTACTGAAAAAAATTTGCTCCAACATCTCACATTTTTTTACTGTCCTTGTCCTTTTAAATCTGTGGTCTGCTTTTAACTCTGATAAGTTAGCACAGAATAAAACCACTTGTACTGACAAGGATACCGACATCACAATTATTAAAAAAAACATCAGTCTACATTAAGGTAAAGTTCCAAGTGGAAATCATACTCAGAGTGCAATAACAGGCCAATATTTCAAGATGAAAGGTCCAATAAACAGGAGTCCAAAGCGGTACTTCTATGTTTAACCCCATTTGCAGGGGTTAAGTACACAATAGCGCAGGGTTGATAGTCTCTAGAGCATGTACTTTTTTAAATGTTATGGCCTTTTAAATACAGTCAAATCTTTTAGTGATAGCACAGGTGCTCCAGTACCCAATGTATGGTTATAGAACATTCCAATTAATCCTTTAATTGGTAACATTTGGTTAGATGCAATTAAAAAATTTTACATTAAAGAATATACTTAAAATGAATCAACAGCACGCATAAAACAATACAATTATCAGCCTGACAAGAACTCCTACTATGAAAATGTTTAATTAGAGATAAGCGACCCTGAAGAAGTATATAGGGCCGGTTACCTAATACACCTGAAGCAATGTAAATGCATCTAATTACAAGTGTGAAACCTTGATCTTCATGTAAGAGGCAGATTTACAGTATTAGCAGTATTTGCTTCAATGACTTGTGTTTATCCTGTTATACTCTCAAAATCCATTGTCATTGCAACCCTCAGAAATGATTTAAAGGGACAATAAACCCAATTTTTTTATTTTCTGATTTAGAAAGAGCATGCAATTTAAAATAACTTTCTAATTTACTTATATTATCTTATTTGCACCATTCTCTTGATATCCTTTGCTGAAAAGCATATCTAGATAGGCTCAGTATCTGCTGATTGGTGGCTGCACATAGATGTCTTGTATGATCGGCTCACCATGTGCATTGCTATTTTTTCAACAAAGGATATCTAAAGAATTAAGCAAATTAGAAAATAGAATTAAATTGGAATGTTGTTTAAAATTGTTTTCTCTATCTGAATCATGAAAGAAAACACGTGGGTTTAATGTCCCTTTAACCCTAACAATAATTAGTATCCTTGAACCCCTATGGGTTGTTATCTCTAACAATTACCTTGCTGTTGAGATTAACCCTTACAGCCATTGTCCCTTATATTACTAACTCTAAGTGCAGGTCATTTCCACTTTGTGGTCTAAGATTTCCATGGGGTTTCACTATATTTATAATACCAAAACCAATTAAGCAGCACAAAAATATGACAAAAGCGGTGTCACTGATAATATTCAGTATGTGAGATGGCAAATGCAAAATAAAGAGAGTCTTTTACTCCACCAAATACGTTCAGAAAACAGACTCTCAGTCGACTGAGTTAAACTGAATTCCTCTTTCCCATAAAACGCTGTTAGCTTGAACACTTGGGGGCAGCTCATGCCCTGAAGTATCATTGTTATGACTTCCAAAGTAGTATAAAGAATGTAAAAAAGAAGCGCAAAGCGTCACCCCGACACTAGTCTCAAACTGGCACAAATATCTACGTACTAGACTACACTCATGAAACTGCAACATATGCTAGACACTGGAGTCTGGATACCGTGGCCCTTAACACAAAGCCATATCGCTGGCTATTGCAGGTTCTCCATCCCTCTCCTGATTAGTAGAGCTTGCAGCTGTGGATCTAGTGCAACCTAGTATCGCTTATTCTCCACTGCTGATGTCTATTAAGGGGACATTTGTGCCAGTTTGGAATAAAACATATGCTGCTATCAATAGGGGTTGCGCTATATGCTTCTTTTTTAGATTCACTAAACAATTCAGATTGGTTAATTGGATTACCAACACAGCACAATTGGGCTCAAAGAGGCTGGCAATATGCCAGAGAACAAGCTATTGAGCTATTGTTCATTCCTGGTTGAGTGCTTCTACTTGTTAATATGTAAAATATGACTCTTAGGGGTCTCTTTGGAATGACAAGGTCCTTTAGAAAAATTTAGAAACACAAATTTTATCTGGAGAAATGTTTATGTTGCTATTTAGTGTTCTTTATGTGAATACAAGACTCCTAGATTACAATACAAGGTCTAAAAAAACCCCAAATATTGTGTTATTTTTTCCCCCATGCCAGTGATGTTTTGAATACCATATCCTGGTCTGGGGGAGAACAGACGTGGACTCATTTCTTAATGTGCATAGATTTATATGGCTGCACCTCACTGACGAGACCCAAGGAAGGCCAAAATGATCACCTGGGGTTGCCGTGTTCCTCACTCAGAGGAGAATTGCTTGGACTGACTTGTATAGGCAGGTTCAGACATAGGTATATTTAACAAATGCCAGACGGACATGCTACGCTGCAGTGAATCATGACCGCCCGGCATCGCTAAATGCATACGCTGTCAGCATTTAACATTGCACAAGCATTTCTTGTGAAATGCTTGTGCAATGCTACCCCCTGAACATTTGACGCCAATCGGCCGCTAGCAGGGGGTCTCAATCATCCCAATGTGGTGGACAAGTTAAGGAGCAGAGGTCTTATGACCGCTGCTTGTTAACTTAAGTTTCTGGCTGCTTATTAAATCTACCCCATATACTTCAGGAAGGTTCATCTCTGTGAAAGCACTATTGGGCTAAAAGTGTCTGTTCCCGGGTGACAATTTGCCAGAGGACAAGCTATCAATCTATTGTTCGTTCCTGGTTGAGTGCTTCTACTATTTGTTAATAAACAAAAAAAATAATAATTGGCTCATTTTTGAATACCCTCATACTTTTTATGTTTTAGTTCTTTTTATACTTTTCTCATCTATCTTTGACATACAGTCACTTATCTACTTCAATATTTCAATTTATTTTCACCCTTATCACACCTTCTTCCCCCTCAGCAAACTCAATTAATTTAGGCAGATGTCTGTGCATAGAAATACATCAATTTTAAAAACAACAGAAAAGATCCCTTTTATTTCAACTATATATCAAACATATAGAGTGACATAAAATATTAAAGCATAAAACTGCTGCTGTTCATTTTCATAACTATTATTTTTAAAGATTATTTCTAAAGACAGCAATAAACAACAGTGATGATTTCTTTAGTTCTGTGAAATTCAGAGCTGTGCTTTGCATCTTCTATTGTATTGTGCTTTTAATACACTATATCAGGTATAATTACATGCAATTTTATTGAAAGGGATACAGATAATTAGTGATCACTCTATGGTCGTAGCTGCCCTGGTATTACAATAAAATAAAGATAATCTAGGTAAAGTGGAAAACAGCAGTGTAGTCTCAATGATTACAGCTTTTTGTTCAGAGTGATTTCTTTTTTGACAGTAAATTATTTTCTAATCCTATGAACCTTATGAATTATCATGTTATACCCAATAAAACTGTGAAGACATAGTTCAAAGCTCTGTCAAATTCTCTTTTAAAGTCAGCGTACCTTTTAATATTTTACCGTTTTTCTCTGCAGCAGATACATACCAAATCAGTCTCTCTGAACAGAAACATTTTCATGTTCTCTTGTCTCAGTTGTATCCGACTTCTGCAAGATGTCTCGGGGCAGCATTAAAATTTTACTTGTTCTGAAATTAATAATTTTGTATAGTTCTTATTACACTGCTATTAAACCATCATGTAAAAAGGATTATTTAATAATACAAGGGTGTAACAGAAGCCCCATTAGTCTACAGCAGTGAGGGCTAACCTCCTAACACATGGGGTCGCAGGTCATTATGTTAGAAGACATAGGGGCCGAATTATCAAGCTCTGAGGCTGCGGACATCAATCCGCTCGATCCTATACAATCGGGCTGATTGACACCCCCTGCTAGCGACTGATTGTCCTGCGAATCTGCAGGGGGCGGCATTGCAAAAGCAGTTCACCAGAACTGCTTGTGCAATGATAAATGCCAACAGCATATGCTGTTGGCATTTATTGATTTGCGGCAGACATGATACGCTACATCGTATTATGTCCGCTCGCACTTTCATAAATCGTCCACTTATGTGGCAGGGTACACTCTCCTGCTGTTTATCCCTTCAGAGAACTCATTTAAGTTTGCCCACTAAACAGAAGTCCCCAAAGCACATATTTTTAGTTCCAGTTATTTTTTATGGGACCACAAAATCTATGGTAGATATTCTCAGTTCTACTTTTTCCTTGGGAAGGCAAAAACTATTGCAGAGGGCTGCATGTGGCATGCCGGCCCCCAGTTGGCCATCCCTGGTCTACAGAATGTCCTATACATCTACCTGGATATTGTAAAATTAAGTAAAGGGATATTGGGGAATATGTTAATCCACCATTAAAATCTAGAAGAATTATAATAGAGTATTAGTGTTTCTAAAAGATTACAATATAACCCATTAATATAAATATAAAATACATCACATTAATATATATAGTTGCCTGTTATTTCAGCTAGACTGACCTTGATAGACGGGATCAGACTGATATACTACAGGAAAGTTATACTCTGTGAAAAGCATTACTAGACTAAAAAGAAGCTGCACCCATGTGGAAAATCACCATAGAACAAGCTAACAATTTATGGAGCTGGTTGTGTGTTCCTGAGAGTACGTTTCTCTGTGTGTGTGATATATAAACCATATACTGTATATGAATAATGGTATTAAGAAGAAATGGAACAGAATAGTCTTAGTTTTTGAAAAATATATATTTTTGTACTAAAATAACTGCCTTCCTGCATGAGGAGGTGTGTCACATCAACAAATAGAGATGAGTGGGATGTTCTTATATGCCCGTGAGCATCTGATTAATTCATTTGGTTGTGTATAACCATGGATGATTGTTAAGGTAATTGGATTCTTAAAATGGTCGCTATTTAAGTCAGTGAGGGATTTTTACAAAAAAATAAAATGAAAATGGATTCATAGAGTAGTTTTACTTCAGATGAATGAAATAGACGTAAAGATACTCTGGGGTTAGGGTAGATTTAACAATGTCTGTCCGACATGATAAGCTGTAGCGTGTCATGTCCGACAGACACAGCTGAATGACGACAGTATACGCTGTCAGAATTTATCATTACACAAGCAGTTCACCAGAACTGCTTGTGCAATGCTGCCCCAATCAGCCGCTAGCAGGGGATGTCAATTATCCCGATTGTATAGGATCGGGTGTATTGAAGACTGCAGCCTCAGAGGCAGTGGTCTTTAGACTGCAGCTTCATAACTACTGTTTCCACCGAGTCTGAAGGCTCGCGCAGAAACAAGGGAAGCAAGGGCCATTCAGCCCTTGTTAAATCTACCCCAATGACTCTGCTAGGGAGGATACATCACAATAATGGCTGTAGCCCTCATAACCATTAGTGAGGATACATAACGTCTAGGGAGGATACATCACAATAATGACTGTAGCCCTCATAACCATTAGTGAGGATACATAACTTCTAGGGAGGATACATCACAATATTGACTGTAGCTCTCATAACCGTGTTACGTGTAGTGATCTTCCCAGCTTTCTTAAAGTTGCAGATCAGAACTGGGACTGTCACTGATTTAGAGTTCTGAACACTGTCTCTCCCTCAACTTTCTCAAAAAGGGCAAATGTAAATTTTTCTAAGGACTGCCCAGCTCTGTCCTTGACACCCACACTCACTCAGTCCAACTCCATAGACTGCATGCACACATGGCTGCACAACGTGCTACAGTTCTGCCTACCAAACCCTGTCAACAATTCCTTTACCCCTCCCTGTCTCATAAAGTTTGGAAAATATTAATAGGTAACATGAGCAGACATAGCACTTAACTTTCAACATTTCTACAATTTCCTTGGGCCGGGAATCTCATTGGTGGAACTATGGCAACCTGGAGGTGGAGTCAAGATGGGCCAAGAGGGCAGTCACTGTGTAATGTGGGGTAGCCTAAATGAGACATGGGGGCCGATTTACTAAAGTGCGGACGGACATGATATGATGTAGCGTATCATGTCCGCCGCACATCGATAAATGCCGACAGCGTACGCTGTCAGCATTTATCATTGCACAAGCAGTTTTGGTGAACTGCTTGTGCAATGTCTCCCCCTGCAGATTTGTGGCCAATTGGCCAGTAGCAGGTGGTGTCAATCAGCCCGATCGTATAGAATCAAGCGGATTGAAGACCGCAGCCTCAGAGGCAGCAGACAAGTTATGGAGTTGGAAACTACTGTTTCCAACGAGCCTGATAAGCTTGATAATTCAGCCCCTATGTCAGATGTGTTGTGGGTCATGATTTTAAGAAGTCATAGGTAAGATATGAGACACATAACTCTTTTTAGCATGACTTTATCCTCAGGGAAGGAGGGAAATGTTAAAGGGACAGTCTACACCAAAATGTGTATTATTTAAAAAGATATACAATCCCTTTATTATCCATTGCCCAGTTCTGCATAACCAACACAGTTATAATAATATACTTTTTACCTCTTTGATTACTTTGTATCTAAACCTCTGTAGACTGCCCCCTTATTTCAGTTCTTTTGACAGACTTGCATTTTAGCCAATCAATGCCCTTTCATAAGTAACTCCAAGGGAGTGAGCACAATAGTATCCATATGGCACCAATGATTGGCACCTAGCTGGGAAAAACTGTCAAATGCACTGAGATAAGAGGCGGCATTCAAGGGCTTAGAAATTAGCATATGAGTCTACCTAGGTTTAGCTTGTAACAAAGAATACCAAGAAAATGAATTAGCACATTTGATGATAAAAGTAAATTGGAAAGTTGTTTAAAATTGCATGCCCTATCTGAAGTTTAATTTTGACTAGACTGTCTCTTAAGGCATGTGCTAGATGGAGAAGGTAGGTTACTATGTGCATTTACAAGCACAGTAATGAAGGACAAAGGGAGCAGGAACAAATGGAAGGGGATTTAATAATTCAGAAATGGTACAAGGAAATGATGTCCTAGCAGTGCCAATGCCATACACCACTCATTGATATTCACATTTACTTACATTAGCACAAAAAGATGATTAGAACTATTAAATGGACAGTCTTCTCCAGAATTTGTATAGTTTAAAACAATAGCTATTCCCTATATTGTTCATTCACTAGTTTTGCATAACCAACACTGTTATATTAATATACTTTTTTTTATCTCTGTGATTACCTTGTATCTAAGCCTCTGTAGACTGCCACCTTATTTCATTTCTTTTGACAGACTTGCATTTTAGCCAATCAGTGCCCTCTCATAAGTCCACGGGAGTGAGCACAATGTTATCTATAAGGCACACATGAAATAATGCCCTCTAGCTGTGAAAAACTGTCAAATGCATTGAAATAAGGCATATGAGCCTACTTAGATTTAGCTTTCAACTAAGAATACCAAGAGAACAAAGCAAATGTGATGATAAAAGTGAAATGGAAAGTTGTTTATAAATTGCATGATCTATCCCTTCAGTCCCTTTAATGCAAGGAGTACCGGATTGTAAAACTTTAACATTTATGTTTAATTTTAAGTGTTTGTGCATACTCATGTGTGTGTGTTTGATAAATGCACACGCATACTTGTATGCGTGCATGCTTATGTGTATATGCGCATGATTGTGTGTGTGTATGTGCATGGTTGTATATGTGCATGCTTGCGTGTATGTTTGTACATGCTTGTATATGTGCATGTTTGTGTGTGTGTGTATGATTGTAAAAGTACATGCTTGTGTATGTGTGTGTGTATGTGCATGGTTGTATATGTGCATGCTTGCGTGTATGTTTGTACATGCTTGTATATGTGCATGTTTGTGTGTGTGTGTGCATGATTGTAAAAGTACATGCTTGTGTGTGTGTGTGTGTGTGTGTATGTGCACTGTTGTATATGTGCATGTTTGTGTGTGTGTGTATGATTGTAAAAGTACATGCTTGTGTGTGTGTGTGTATGTGCACTGTTGTATATGTGCATGTGTGTGTGAGCATACTTATATATATGCATGTGTATGTGTTTATCTGTATTCTTGCATGTACATGTGTGTGACAGTGGGGTGTGCATTCTTGAATTTGCATGTGTGTGACCTTGGCATGTGTGTGCATGTGTGTGACCGTGGTGTGTGTGTGCATGTGTGTGACTGTAGTATGTGTGTGACTGTGGTGTGTGTGTGTGCATGTGTATGACTGTGGTATGTGTGTGACCATGATGTGTGTGTGCATGTGTATGACTGTGGTATGTGTGTGGGCATGTGTGTGACTGCTGTGTATGTGTGCATGTTTGTGACAGTGCTATGTGTGCGACCGTGGTGTGTGTGTGCATGTGTGTGACTGTGCTATGTGTGCATGTGTATTAGAAATTGGAGTACAAATAAAAATAAAACTTTGTTTTTCCTAGCTAATAATTAGTTGAGTTTAAATCTTCTTGTAACATCCGGCATGTTACAAGTTAAAAAGATAAGGTTTTTTTTTAAAAGTTTTTTTTTACAAGCCAAGTAAATATTGAGCAAAGTCCAATTCATTCAATATTTGCCCTTTAATAAGGCCAGATTTGGTAACAATAGAGCAATTCTCCTGTGTGTCATAGACTTGCAAGCAGTGGTTTTCGGTGTAAAGAGCCTGAACAGGAAAGATAAGCTCCCACGTTTGAATAAATGAAAAAGATGCATTTATTTACTCAGCTCAGTAGTTTTCATGACCTGGCTCTGACATTGAAATTGAAAACTTTTAAGATTCACTTTATATAAAGAAGCAGATTGCTTTAGGCTGAGAGTTAAGAAAGAAAGAAAGAAATATAGGGCTAGATTACAAGTGGAGACTAATTTTTCATGCATCCGCACACAGGCAAATTTGGCTTTAATAAAATAAAAAATATTACAATTTTTAATTTAAAAAAAATGACTGCACTAAGCAGTTCTTGGTGGCCAAATTTGGTGGGTGGTCTATGGGGAATGTGGTCTATGGGGAATGTGTGATCCCAGTAAATATATACGTATATGCAAATATCTTTATATTTGCTGCCAATTGCTATGCAACTTACCCCATTCTCTGCACTAGTTCTGATACCGTGTCTCACAGTATGAGAACGAGGCTCCTATTGGAGCCTATGGAAGCGAGCTTTCGTGAGTGCAATGCTTCCGTGCAATGCAAACGTAAGGTCGCATTCGCATTGCACCTCACTTGTAATAGATTGTTATTACTAAGTTAAGTGCAAATGTTGCTTTTGCGGAAGCGATATTTTACGCTCAGCTTGTAATCTGGCCCATAATAACAGAACCACAGCAAGCCCACAGAAAACACTGTGGGCTAGATTGCACTCAATGGTAAGAGCACTCGTATTACAAGTTGAAAGTAAATGAGATCATATTTTACATTCATTGGGTTAGTGCAGCTGAAAACCTCTCATAAAGGGTAATGCATATAAAACACAAAATAAATACATTGAAATTTACAATTACACTTATAAATTAAAGGGACACTGAACCCAAATTTTTTTCTTTCGCGATTCAGATAGAGCATGAAATTTTAAGCAACTTTCTAATTTACTCCTATTATCAAATTTTCTTCATTCTCTTGGTATCTTTATTTGAAATGCAAGTTTGGATGCCGGCCCATTTTTGGTGAACAACCTGGGTTGTTCTTGCTGATTGGTGGATAAATTCCTCCACCAATAAAAAAGTGCTGTCCAGAGTGCTAATAAAAAAAAGGCTTAGATGCCTTCTTTTTCAAATAAAGATAGCAAGAGAACGAAGAAAAATTGATAATAGGAGTAAATTAGAAAGTTGCTTAAAATTGCATGCTCTATCTGAATCGCGAAAAGAACAAATTTGGGTTCAGTGTCCCTTTAAGCTGAACTTCCTCCTCAAAAGAAGAAAAAGTAAAGAAGAGGGTGATGACCCTCATATAAACACTATCTGATAAAAATGAGTCATATAAATATTAAATAAATAAGTTATAAGGATTAAAAGGTATATACGACAAAGTGTGTTTGACTGGGACTGCAAATGAATATATTGTATATATACATACATGTATATATATACATACATGTGTACATGTATAAATAAATAAATATATATATATATATATATATATATATATATATATATATATATATATGTGTGTGTGTGTGTGTGTGTGTTTTACTGTATATTTACTGTACATTTTCACATTCCACATACAGGAAAATATGGAAATATTTTTTACCGTATGCATAATGTTCTTTACATAGAAAACGTTCTATGTTCTTCACGTAGATTTTTTTTATAATTAAATAAATATATATATATATACTCGATAATGTTAATGTAAAATAGATTTCAATACATATATATCTAGATAGATATACAGGTATAGGTATATATATATATATATATATATATATATATATATATATATATACAGTATATATATATATATATCCACATCCTAAAAAGGTACTCATTGGTCTTTGTTAAAATAAAACAATATTTATTCAACAAACGTTAAAAAAGACATAACATTTCGGCGCACATAGCGCCTTTGTCAAATGTCTCAAATCAGGTTCAACAATGCAAACCTAAAAAACAATTTTTGTTTTTAGGTTTGCCTTTTTTTTTAATGTGGATTTGTAATTTGAATCGAAGTGCACCTTGGCACTAAAGAAAATAGTTTGAATGTGTTTTCCCTTTCTGGATTTATATATATATATATATATATATATATATATATATATATATACCTATATACAGCATATATATATATAAATATGCATTTACAATATAAATGACATTTTTCTGTATGTCAAGAACATTGGAATGGGAAATATTACAACTCCTGTCGGGTTAGCACACAAATGATAAGTGTTAGGTTTTTTTATTCTGTGCTCTCCATTGAAGTCTATGGGGGAGATTACGCTAACGCAGTTGCAATATTCAAAGACCATTGGTTAGTGTGCTTCGGGTTTTTCTTGCATATAAAATTTATACTTTCAACTTGTAATACACATGCTACCCGACGCACAAAAATCTTACTTCTAGCAAAGTTTACGCTTGAGTGAAATCACTAAATATAACGCCACTTGTAATCTAGCCCTGTGTGTATGTTTTTTTTTAAAAAATATTTGTTGTTATTAAATAAAATATTGATTTAAAAAAAAAATATTTGATGAAAGTTTCATTTAATATTTAGGGATATTTAATAATTTTGTAATGAAAATAAAGCAACATTGCAATATACATTCTTTATTTATTTATTGATGGCTTTTGCTGAAAATACCTCTAAAAAGTGTTCATATTTCATGCTCTATAAAGAGGTTGGAGATCAAATTATAGATGCTGCAATTTGTCTGACCTGGCTACATAATACACTATGGGGCTAGTCCACTGGTTTTTAAACTGTGGCATTATATAATACATATTTTCCAAACAAATGTATAGAGTCCTCTCTAGAAACCCATGCAGCATAATAATTAGTAGAAGGACATACATCCCCTATATCTTCCAGAGGTTTTTTTGTCTAAAACTGGAGATGAAGGAGACATACAGGCAGTGGCCAATGTGTGTTGTGTAGACAAAGCTGTGACTGCAAACTCAGAAAAACAAAAAAGCTATAATGTTATCTTTAGTAGGTGCAACACTTTTAATTAACCCCTTAATGCCCAGGGGAAGTGTTTAACATTGGAACGAAGTTCCGATGTAAACACTTATTGCTTGAAAAATTAAATCACATGAACGTCGATGCAATCACGTGATGGGCACGCCCTCCCAGTCCAATTTCCCATTAAACAAAAGGAGGAGGCTGCAGGACGTCAGAAAAGGTAGAATGTTCCATGCCGTCCTAAGTGCAATAAAGCCCAGCACTGTTCGGATCGCACGGAACGTACTAAGGGTGTGAAGAGGTTAAACAGAAAACAACTTTGCAATATGCTAATTTGCCTGCTTCTGTTGTATATGCTGTATTTTCTGTGTATTACCCACTCTAGAGAAGCTTGAGTGCCACCATATTACTTATGTATAATGAAAGTAACCTGTCCCTGCAACATTCTATCCATCAATTGTTTAGAACAGCACACAAGTTCCTAACTAAGCACAGCAAGGGTGACCAGAAAGATGAACTCCATAAAACTTTTCAAAAGCTGTATCCCTGGGCCTATCTTTTTTTTTGAGGATCAGATCAAGCCACTAAAAAAAATCAAATAAAAAAATGTCCATATAAAATAAAAAGTCAGATTAAATCACATACTATAATCAATATGTAGTAATAAAAAGAAATATAATGCGTGCTTAAAGGACATATTTCAAGATTATTAGTGTGTAGATAAATTGCCAATCAAACTGGAAACATTCCAAATGTTATATAAGGCCACTCATGGACCTCTTAAAAATATGAAAAATAGGAGGTTACAGAAGGTAATGCAGAACAGATAGGAAACCACTTTTGGATTTCATAGGATGAACCTCCTTTTAGTTTTCTTTATATTATATATCGAGCTTTCATATAAAACAAACTTAGCATAAAACATCATATAGGATTCTAGGAAAAGTTTATAACGTTAACATTAATACCCCTGAAGTTTTATTGAACATATATTAGTGCATAGTGATCTAGCAATAACCAACATGCTATTATGAAGGAAGTTATATATCGCAGGCTTATGTAAGACTATCCTTGAACCTAGCCACTTAACAGAGGTTATAGTATAATTAGAACCAAAGTTAACTGCTCAATGAACTGGAATGTCAAGATCATATACTATATCACAAGAGAAATATCTATTTTGGAATATGGCATGGATCAATATTTAGGTAATGGCTCAATTGAACAACATAAATTGGGGCCAGAGAACATATCTTCCTGAATAACCTACTGAGTAAGTATCATTGAGGACTGAAAGGTAGGTAATCTGACTAGGTATTTTAATAGTCGGTAAGCTTGCGGTATCATGACACCTTAGTAATACATGGATTGATGGGGTGGGAGATAGTTTACAAAAAGTCGGACTCTTTTAAAATTAAAAGTACTGTGGAGTCAATTTATCATTGCGTCAACTATGTTGCATTCGCCGGCGTCAACACGCTCGCCAGACATCGCTGCCGCAAACCTACATACGACACTCTTATTTATCAAAAAACATGTTGAAAACTCGCACGTCAAGTCCTGACGCGATGAGCATTGGACTGTTGTTAACTAACAGTCATCAATGTCGCGGTTATTCCGTTTTTTCCCAACTTTATTTATACCATTTCATTACTGTCCATGAACAAGCACATTTCTCTAAAGCTAATCTTTTATTTTTCATCTGTTAATGTCCAAGAAATAGATAGATTTATACCTCAACAAACAATATCTCATAGAAAGTTACTTTTATATTTATTTGTTATATGATACTTTCACATAAATTAATATGTATTTGTATTTATAGAAGTCATGATATGCTTTTTTATAAATGGTTATTAATGCTAGAATTTGTACATATATCTTTGCACATACTTGTATATATGTGTGTGTGTGTGTTATGTCAGAAATCTTTTGCAAACATATAAACATGTCCCTAAGTTCCTTTTTTTGTTCTAAACAATGTTGTCTTTCATATCTCTGTGTTTATTTATACCACTATATGTATATATTGTAAATGTATTATTATTCGGAGCAGGAATAATTGCGAATATAGCATGTAATCAGGGTATCATATGTATTTATTTGCAATTAATGGATCTTTTACAAGCTGGGACAGTTTTCTCTCTGTAAGTGGGCAATGTGCAACCACTACAGCTGGCATTCTGCTGGAAAAAAGGGTGTCGTAAGAAGCTGACATCATCAATATGTTGCCACAAACTAGGCCCTAAACATCAGGCAAGGTGCAAGCCCAAGGAAGCGGGAACCAACCTCTAAGAACAACTAGTACAGAAAAAGGCTGCACAACAGGTCAAAATAAAGAAAACAGGTTTATTATAAATATAAGACCTAGACAGACATGGACAGGTAGGTAGTCTACCTACCTGTCCATGTCTGTCTAGGTCTTATTTTTATAATAAACCTGTTTTCTTTATTTTGACCCGTTGTGCAGCCTTTTTCTGTACAAGTTTTCTCTCTGTACCTGTGTAACCCCTCCTGATTGCAATTTAGTTTTAAAAACCACCCCTACACAGATGTCATAAAATGGGCTGGCATATAAGATGACATTTCTTACTGGAAAAGAAATTCAAGAGAAGGAAGAAATACACTGAAAATAGCTTGACAGTAAAGAGGTGATTTTAATTCCTGCTGTATCTGAATCATGAAAACTTAATGTTAGGTGGGCTATCCCTTTGAGCTATCAGCTGAAGATTATAGTGAATCAAACATCAATTTGAATTTTAAAATCATTGTCTAAAATATTACACTGTGTGTCCTAATGTCAGCATCAATGTAGAAGGGGGAGTGCTGCTGCAGTGTGCTTCCGCTGGGTAGAAGGAAGAGGAGTAGAGCAGACCAACTCGTGAGAGAAGGGGTAGTGTGGAGCCAACCAAACAAAGCGCAGGACTTCCGCAAAAGCATGTGAGAGAAAAACGGATGGCTACTGAGCAACAGTGAAAAGGTATATTTATTCCAATAAAAGAATACACGTTAGTGAACAAAGTCACAACAAACAAAGGAAGGGAACAGCGATCTTACATGTTTCACGCACACTTGCGCTTAATCATAGATGCTGAGGACAAGTATAGACAGCTGCTATATTTAAAGGGGCAACAAACCAATAGAAAATTTCAATCAATTTGAATCATGCAATCAATGGGTGTCACATAGACATCCAATTAATAAAGTGTGTGTCCACAATAAATACAGCAGATCAGATAAAAAGAAAAACATATTCAATATACTTGTGAAGGAGAAACAATATCTGCCACATATTGAAAAACAAAATAGCAATGCATATGTAATCATTTTTAAACATTGATTCACAAAGAATATTTAGTAGAAAAAACACACAAAAAGCAGAAAACTAAGTGTCAGGAAAATTTTGAAAATTTGAAAATTGCTGTAAATGCTTAAAAAACAGACAAAAGTGTCACAAAATGCAATCTTTGTATCCTAAACATCAACACAGATATTACACATCATTGGCATTTACATCAATGAATATGGTTTGAATTAACTGGGTTTTCAACCCTAATTTCTGTCTGCCTTTATTGTTAGAAATAATAATATGTGTGTATTGGTTTTTATTAATTCTATATTAATTTCATATCTAGGATATATGCTTATGTATGATTTCATGGAAAACAATAATTCATTTACCACTTTCTGTGGTTTCATGTTGATTGTAGACACTGCATCTGATTTATTTTCTTTCAGATTCATTGTGATACCATGCCAAATGATGTGTAATATCTGTGTTGATGTTTAGGATACAAAGATTGCATTTTGTGACACTTTTGTCTGTTTTTTAAGCATTTGCAGCAATTTTCAAATTTTCAAAATTTTCCTGACACTTAGTTTTCTGTTTTTTGTGTGTTTTTTCTACTAAATATTCTTTGTGAATCAATGTTTAAAAATTATTACATATGCATTACTATTTTTTTTTCCAATATGTGGCAGATATTGTTTCTCCTTCACAAATATATTGAATATGTTTTTCTTTTTTTCTTTTTATCTGATCTACTGTATTTATTGTGGACACTTTATTAATTGGATGTCTATGTGACACCCATTGATTGCATGATTCAAATTGATTGAAATTTTCTATTGGTGTGTTGCCCCTTTAAATATAGCAGCTGTCCATACTTGTCCTCAGCATCTATGATTAAGCGCAAGTGTGCGTGAAACATGTAAGATCGCTGTTCCCTTCCTTTGTTTGTTGTGACTTTGTTCACTATCATGTGTATTCTTTTATTGGAATAAATATACCTTTTCACTGTTGCTCAGTAGCCATCCGTTTTTCTCTCACTAATGTCAACATCAATGTTTATCTTTAATACTAATTTCACATATACATACTTTCAAAGTATAATACATAATGTAACAAATGGCACTTACAAGTTCTAATGAGTGATCAATGACACAAGAGCGATTCGTTAGTGGTAGTTTAAAATGTATATTTGAATCAGATTGGCTGATGTCATAAATCATGTGATTATACATATTCCAATCAAAAGTGGTTGAAAAATTCACTAGTGTGTGGGTTGTTTAGAAGTTTGTGTCATAATTGGTGCAAAAAGTGTTGCGTCAAATTTGGTGCAAAGTGGAGAGTGGGACTTGTATTACATAGCTTAAATATGGTGCAAATAGATTTTTCCCAAAAAATAAGAAGGAAGTTAGCTATATTATGTTGTGTATTTATTTCGTTTTTATCTCTATATCTATAAGTGCGACAAGCTTGGGGTAAAACTTTGCAACAAATTTGGAAAAATAATATTGTCCCCTTGCTTTGTAATGAGAGACAAAGTTGTAACATAATCCATAAGTAGTAATGTATTTTTCATTTTTATCCCTATATCTACTAGTGCACCAAATGTGGAGCAGTCATATTGTTTGATTTAGAAAGGGTATACAATTTTAATGCAGTTTCTAATTTACTTTTATTATGTAATATACTTCATTCTCTTGCAGCATCGAACATAAGCTTTCTGTGTTTTCAGACTCCCATTGCTTCCTAGGGCCTCCACAGCCTCAAGTGTGGCGGATTGAAAACTAGGTACGCTGCGTCGGAATAGATGCGAGCGTACCTGTTAAATGTTTGATAAATTGGGAAAATGGTCAAATAGAGTCGAATGTGAATTTGAAACATCTGTAATGACGCAAGCATCGATCTGCATCGGATTCAGATCGCGGGAGAGTATATTTCGTCACACATTTCAACATTTTACGATCTTGACGATTTGATAACTACGGCGGATCAATCTCGCAACAAATACAATGCGGGATTCAAGCGTATTTTCAGTTGACGCTTTGATAAATATACCCCTGTGACTTTATCTTTGGTTAACACTGACCTGAGCTCAAAAATGACCTCCACATGTTGTGGGAGCATTATAAATATGATATGGCACATATAAATGTGCTGCCTCGGCTGCTGGCAGTCTTGAATTTGATCCAATAGAGTAGCCAGTGTTAGACTACTGGTAAAAATATTATTTATAAACTTCGTATCTCCCTCCATAAAGTAACCGTTTACATTTTTGAGCAGCAAGTATCTTCTATTATTAAATACAACAATTCTATATACACCATGGTCTACCTATTGGCCTTCTATAATTCACTATAGGTATCATATATTGCAAATAAACAGTATGTTCTACATTTCAGAAACTGTGCTATACAGATTATCAAGGTTATTGTCATGTATAACTAGTGAGAACTAGTTAAACTATATGAAGAGGTAAACTGTAACAGAGAACATTTTAAGTATACAACAAAAGGTTATATTGATATGGAGATATCAGATCGAACAATAGAACCTGTTCAAGTCCTAATCCACAATTGTCAAATGTAAATGATAGGTGCTGGACAACTATGCCAAGCAATGTGACTATCCCTGAGGGGTTCATCCTATACCAGGGGATATCAAATGCAAAAATACAGCCATTCAGGAATAGATTTGCGACAGTCTTCAGTCTGATATCTAGAGAACTGGCCATGGACTTTGACATCCAAAATGATAAGGCTGGCCGGCTGTTTTAGCCTGTTAAAGAGCCCTAGACCACTCTGGACGGTGACACCCAGAGCGATGTTGTTGTTTTCAGATAATGCTTGCAGATAACAGCAGGTAAGTTTTGCCCCGAGGGCACCTTCTCAGTGTTCAACCCACCGGCTTTCTCATTGTAGTTGATCTCGGTCTAGTTGAACAGTGCCTTCACTCTGGCATCACAGCCTCCTTCAATGTAGATAGGATATCACTCACTGCAGCATCCTCTGTCTTCACAGGCAGCAGGGGCTCTCGACTGATTGACCAATCTATAAAGGATGGCGCAGCTAGTAAGGCCGGCAGCATGGCCACGCAGTTGTCACCATAGGCCATCTTCAACCTAGAATTGAGTTATACTCCTCCAGTCTCATCTGTCATTTGCATAAAAAGAAGATTTTTAATGGGCTCCCATGGTTGTGTGTATTGCCATTCTAATGCATGTGTGCAATCGTTAAGAGCTTCTGAAAGGGCTAGGTTCTGTTCAAGCTTCAGAAAGTGGTTGTTAAATATCTCCAGCATTGACGTTTCCCAGCTTTGCACCAAAGCCATTTTAGATACAAGATAATAAACTGTGTATTAATTCAAGTCACTACCACCACTATAATATTTGCAGAACTATTGTCTTTAGGGACTATCTTTTGACAAAAATGTAACTATCGCTATGTTACCCGGGTTAGGTAGAGGTCGGTCTTGTAAAAGGTTTCAGCTGTGAACCTCTCCGTTCCAGTACCTCAGAGCTGATGTTGGCAATAATATTTATACCAGAATAATCAGTGTACCTAATAGAAGCAAAGTAGCCAGGAATGAATCCTTGATGGTTTATTTTGTGAGTGATACGCAGCAGATATACCAGCTCATCAGCTCATACTCTGAAATAAACGGCCATCTTGGTCGCCGCCCAGAAGCATCCCCCCCTGGGCTTCTCTTGATTTGCAAAAACTTTTGCATTTGGCTAACAAAATGACAGATTCGAATGCTTTTCAAATATTTCTTTTAAATTCTTTTTTTTTTTTTCACAGCCCAGGTTTTATTTACAAGTATATACTATGCTGTATAAAAAGATGACTTTAATGCCTCTTCAGTCTTAAATATACAAAACTTGTGCACTGAAGATTTGAATCGTAATTTATTCCAAGTATTAGCATTGATTTTTGTTCTTTACTCAAAGTCAAATAGTTCGCCAATCAGTTGTACAAAACATTGTATGCATTGTGCTTGGGAGAAATGGTGCAGGAACAGCCAGCTGTAAGCTAAATAAAAAAAATTAAAGAAAAAGGGATACAGGAACGTGAACCACACAGCGCGTATTTATATATTTCATAGCTTCACATTTGTGTATATGTTTGAAGACTTTGGTTAAATCCCTTTAGATATGGGAAATCTCACTGTCTCTTTATAAAGTCCTGAGTGTGAAATGAATTGGAACTCATTTTCTGGCATCGCTGTAAAATTGTTAATGGGAAGACTTCATAAAGTGATTTTTATCTGAAGGAATTGCTGAGTATGTCTTTTTATTTTTAATTTCCCAGGTACTTTCCAAGAAATAACTGGTGCAACATGCATATTTAATTTTTGGAAAGGAACCAGAGTTATCAATATTCTGCTATATTTTTATTTAACGACATGACATCACTCTGTGTCAGCATTTTATAGATATTAAAACCTCTGTCAGTTAATTCCAGTCTCTTTAATGGAGAAATATAAGATTGAGCAGGATTTTTTATGACTACTATTCAAATATTTAAAGGGCCACTGTAAGTAAATATTTTCTATGCCTGTTACTAACTAACTACCCAAAATACGCTTTTTATCAATAGCATTTCATTAACATATCTCTACCGTATATCAGAAATCTTGTCTGCAAATTTAATTGTTTTCCAAACCCACTCCGTGGGTATCCTTTGCTCTGTACCAATCCGTTTACAATACCTAGGTTTCAAAATGGCGCTTTAAACACAAAGTTATAGGTTTAAGTATTTTGAACATGCAGTGCTGAAAATAGTGGGCAGGATAACGTGACATCATCGGCGAATAAAAGATATAACTTTTAGAACGTTATGAAACTTCGTTTTGGAGAAAATATAGGTCAGTAGGTTTTAATTAATGTTTATTAACTTTAATATGTTAGTTGTTTAGCTTAAAAATTATAACAGAAAGTAATCCTTTAACACAAAAAAATATGATTAATAATTCAAATTTTTTTTTTATGTCATTTTTATATTACTATATTTATACTGACAAGATATTTTATTAAAATAAATAATTATGGAATAACAAGTTTCCATGAAGATATAGGGGCCTATTTATCAAGCTGAAGATCGTTGCTCCATAACCTGTCCACCTGCTCTGAGGCGGCGGACAGACATCGCCGAAATTCAACCCGATCCAATACGATGGGGTTGATTGACACCCCCTGCTAGCGGCCGATTGGCAGTGAATCTGCAGGGGGCGGTATTGCACCAGCAGTTCAGCAGAACTGCTGGTGCAATGCTAAATGCCGAAAGCGTATGCTGTCTGCATTTATTGATGAGCAGCAGACATGATCCGCAATATCGGATCATGTCCACTCGCACGTTCTTAAATAGGCCCCATATAGTTTTCTTAAGGAATATTTTAAAACAACTTTCCAATTCGCTTCCATTATCAAAATGTTCCCAATCTGTTAATATGCACACTGAGGCACCTTCTCCTACTGAGTATGTATATGCATAGGAAATATAGAATATATGTACTGTATATGCATTTTGTGATTGGCTGAGGGCTGTCACATGATGCAGGGAAAAGGAAATGGAACTAACTTTGAAATTCAGAAAAAAATCAGACTAAGGGCCGGATGATCTAAACTTTCCCGTATAAGACTGGGTTTTTCTCACCAACACTAACAGGGGCTGCCCTCATGGAATTATCTTTAAAATGGTCAGTTCTATAGAAAGTAACAGAGTTTGCTTGAAAGAGAAACTTCGCTAGATAGAGCGCAATTAGCAGTGAGCAGGGGCATACTTTAAAAATTAAATCCTGCATCAAAAATAAATCACATTACGCTGCTTTCTGCATATAGTATATTACTATTTCCTCTATTTTAGTATGCATGTGTTTTTCTATTAGTGTATTAAGTATTTTGCATATTTTTTTTTCACAACCTTGCCACCTTTTATTGTGCAAGAAAAAACAGAGACATCTGAAGGGTGGAAATGTTTAGATAATTATGCTGGGATTTGAGAGCCAATTTCATACACACCCATGGAACGATAATGTTTAGTCTATTTTACGATAAAACAACTATTACGTTTTCTATTTTGTACTTATAAGTACAAATTTCTATGTGTTTTTTTGAACATCCAGTGTACTTAAATTATGATTTACAATCTGTAAATTTAATACAATTTATTCCTGTGTAATTTTCATTTTAAAAATTTTGATAAAATACGATTTTTGGTGTACAATTTTGTAACGAGTTTTGATGCACCTTAACAGTACATGGTTTCCTTGCATATCCTTGAGTGAATGGTTCAATTAATCATTTTATATGATTTTTAAATTATGCTTTTCATTCTGCACCTTTGTAATGTATGCATCTCCTTCCCATACTTAAATGCAGTACAGGTGGCCCTCGTTTTACAACGGTTCAATTTACACCGTTTCAGAATAACAACCTTTTTTTCCAGTCATGTGACTGCTATTGAAAAGCATTGAGAAGTAGTGCATTTATTAAAATAGCCAGTAGGTGGAGCTGTGCGCTTGTGTTGCAACAAAGCCAAGCAAACTGAAATTAATCAGTTTAACCAGACCTGAGCTATCGAGCAGATTTCAAAGGAACAAGATCTTCCTGTCTATAAATCAGTCCAGATTGGAATGCATAGAAAGAACTGTTTGCAGAAAAATGCAAGTAAAGTCTATGTTGTGTGATTATTGTATTAGGTTTATAATGCTGTTTAGCAAATGTTTTTGTTCATTTAACTTAGTTTAATTATATATTCTATGTTGTGTGATTATTTTATTAGGTTTATAATGCTGTTTAGCATTTAGAGTCTTCATTTCAAAGCTTTAAAAATAATGTATTAGGTGTTACTTATGACAATTTTGAGAGGGGCCTGGAACCTATCTCCCTCACTTCCCATTGACTTACATTATAAACTGGGTTTCAATTTACAACGGTTTCGATTTACAACCATTCCTTCTGGAACCTAACCCCGGCGTAAACTGAGGGCTACCTGTATACGCATTTGGTTAATTATGCAATTCTACTGTATTTAATCGTCATTTAAAGGGACGTTAAACACCTTAGTTGAAATTGTGTGGTAATCATGCTTGTCATTATAGAGGCCAAAAAGCAGGTAACCTAACCTAGGTCTTCAAAATGCTGCAAATTGCTTAACCCAGCTATTTAAACTGCATAATTTTGGAAAGCTTGCTAGGGAGTGTGGGACAAGCACTTTTTTTTTCTTTTATTAAAAAGGCCAGAGATATTTAAAGGGACAGTCTACACCAGAATTTGTATTGTTTTAAAAGATAGATAATCCCTTTATTACCCATTCCCTAGTTTTGCATAACCAACACAGTTATATTAATACACTTTTTACCTCTTTAATTACCTTGTACCTAATCCTCTGCAAACTACCCCCTTATTTCAGTTCTTTTGATAGACTTGCATTTTAGCCAATCAGTGCTGACTCCTAGGTAGCTCCACGTGCGGGAGCACAATGCTTTCTATATGACACACATGAACTTACACCCTCTAGTGGTGAAAACTGTCAAAATGCATTTAGATTAGAGGCGGCCTTCAAGGTCTAAGAAATTAGCATATGAACCTCCTAGGTTTGGCTTTCAACTAAGAATACCAAGAGCACAAAGCAAAATTGGTGATAAAAATAAATTGGAAAGTTGTTTAAAATTACATGCCCTATCTGAATCATGAAAGTTTATTTTGGACTAGACTGTCCCTTTAATGTTCTTTTAAGAAAAAAGAATTACAAGTTTAAAAATAAATTGTGCTGAAATGAATTAGTTCTAGAACATTTTATATTATTGATTATACACAAAGTTCATAAATTTATTTTTTATTGTGTATCACAGAGCATTACACACAAACTTTTAACAAGTTCCCGGGATTCATTATTTGAGATAACTGAATACTTCTTTAAACCAAACAGCAATTTAATATAAAGCCAGTCATGTTGTGAATTACACTAGCAAGGGAGTTTATAATGGCAAATTCAGGAAGCATTTTAATTTATTATTATTTATTTATAAAGCGCCAACATATTCCGCAGTGCTGTCCATGGGTACAAAGATAAAAGTACAGTACAATATTATATAAAAGACACCAAAGTTTAACAAACAAATACAGGGGGAATTGAGGGCCCTGTTCCCGTTGGAACTTACAATCTAGATGGGTAGGAGGCTGAGAGACAGGAGGGGACTGCAGAGGAGAGAATGATGTTAGTGTGGAGTTAGATGAAGGCAGCTACTAGACAAGTGGAATTAATTTGTTACTGATTTGGAGATAGGCTTGTTGGATCTTAGGGGGCGGGCTGGAGTATATTTGTTGATGAGTGAGGACAGGTAGGGGGGGCTGCGTTTGTAAGGGCTTTGTAGGTCAGGGTGAGAATTTCGAATTTAATTCTGCTGTGAATGGGAAGCCAGTGAAGGGACTTGCAGAGAGGTGCAGCAGATACAGAGCATCAGGAGAGGTGGATTAGCCTAGCAGAAGCATTTAGGATAGATTGAAGAGGGGAGACGTGGGAGAGAGGGAGGCCAGTTAGTAAGTTATTACAGTAGTCAAGTCGGGAAAGGACCAGGGAGTAGATTAGCTGTTTAGTAGTTTCAGCAATCAGAAACAGACGAATTTTAGAGATATTGTGTAGGTGGTTGCGACAGGATGAAGAGAGAATTGGATATGGGGTATGAAGGACAGATTGGAGTCAAGTGTAACTCCTAGCCAGAGGACTTGGGGTGATAGGGAGATAGTGGAGTCACCAACAGTTGAAAAGTTAGAAACCGGGGTAGAATTAGAGGGGTTTAGAAGGAGCTCAGTCTTGGACATGTTGATTTTTTGGTGGTGAGAGGCCATCCATGAAGAAATGCCAGATAAGCAGACACTGATGTGAGAAAGGACAGGAGGAGAGAGTGCAGGGATGTATAAATAGAGCTAAGTATCATCAGCATAGAGGTGATAGTTGAAGCCCTAGCTACTGATGAGTTTACCCAGTGAGGAAGTATAAATAGAGAAGAGTAAAGGATCCAGAACAGAGCCTTTAGGTACTCCAACAGACAGAGGCAATGGATATGAGAAGTTGCCAGCAAAGGAGACAGAAAAGGACCTATTAGAGAGATAAGAGTGTATCCGGGAGAGGGTAGTCTCAGTGAGCCCAAGGGAGCTGAGAGTCCATAGGAGAAGGGAATGGTCAATGGTGTCAAAGGCAGCAGACAGGTCAAGTAAGATAAGTATTGAGTAGCGGCCATTGTTTTTAGCAGAAAGAAGATCGTTAGTAACCTTGGTGAGGGCAGTCTCAGTTGAGTGTTGGGGATGGAAGCCAGATTGCAAGGGGTCAAGCAATGAGTTGGAAAACAAGAAGTGGGTTAGGCGATCGAAAACTAGTTTTTCCAAGACTTTTGAAGCTAGCGGAAGCAGTGATATGGGGCGGTAGTTTGCAGGAGAATTGGGGTCGAGGGAGGGTTTTTTGAGGATGGGGGTGACCTTTGCATGTTTGAAGGAAGATGGGAATCAACCGGTAGTAAGGGATAGGTTGAATATGTGAGTAAGAGCTGGAGTGAGGGTAGAAGACAGAGAAGGTATTAGATGTGAAGGGATAGGGTCAAGTGGGCAGGTAGTGAGGTGTGAGGAAGACAATAGGGAACTCACTTCATTTCACAGTAGTTGGGGGGAAGGTGCTGAGAGTGGTGGAGGGGGTGGCCGGGGGCGGAGATGGAAGGTTGCAGTCTTGTGTTGGGATATTACTTCAGATTGTAAGTGTTTTGTTGAAAAAGTAGTCTGCCAAGTCTTGAGCACTAAAGGCAGATGAAGGGGGTGGTGCAGATGGATAGAGGAGAGAGTTGAAAATAGAGAAGAGACGTTTAGGGTTTGAGGAGTGAGTAGATATAAGAGAAGAGAAGTAGGTTTGCTTGGCTAAGTGAAGGGCAGAGGAGTAAGAATAAAGAATGAAATTATAGTGGAGGAAATCTGGTTCAAAGCGGGATTTCCTCCAGGCACATTCAGCAGCACAGGAGCATTTTCACAGGTAGCGTGTGCCAGGGGTTGGAGCTGACGACATGGGGTTTTGCATATTTGGGGAGGAGCAAAAGTGTCAAGTGCAGATGAGAGAGTATTGTTTTAGTGGGTTGTAGCAAGGTCAGGGCAGGATATTGTGGAAGTGTGGGGGCCGTTTTTAAATAAGTTTGGAAAGTTGGAGAGGATCCACAGTGTGCAGATTTCTACAGGTGCGGGGGGGATGGGGAGAAGTAGGTTCAGCCTGTATATTAAGATTAAAGGTGAGCAGATGGTGGTCTGAGATGGGAAATGGGCGACCAGATCAGAGAGAGAGAGCAGAGGTAGGAGAACACCAGATCAATATAGTGTCCGTCACGGTGAGTAGGGAATAGGGTGGATTGTAAGAGACCAAAGGAGTTTGTAAATGAGAGAAGCTTAGAGGCAGCAGGGGCAGATGGGTTATCAATGGGGATGTTGAAGTCCCCTAGGATTAGAGCAGGTGTTTTTGTAGAGAGAAAGTGAGAAAGCCAGGCAGCAAAGTTATCAAGGAATTGGGAGGTTGGTCCAGGGGGGAGGTAGATAACAGGGGGACGGTAGATAACTGCCATCCTGAGGGAGAGGGGAGAGAACATGCGGATGCAGTGAACTTCAAAGGAGGAAAAGGAGAGAGATGGATAAGGATGCAGGTGCTGATAGGAGCACGAGGGGGAGAGTAAGATGTCAATACATGTCTCTCACCTGGCAGTGAACTTCATAGGAGGAAAAGGAGAGAGATGGATGAGGATGCAGGTGCTGATAGGAGCAGGAGGGGGAGAGTAAAATGTCACACCATGTCTCTCACCTGGCCTAGGTGTGTGGCTAAATTGGAGACCACCGTGCATGAGAGCAGCATTGGAAGCAGTGTCAGAAAATGATAACCAGGTTTCAGTAATTGCTAGAAGATTGAAGGCGTTAGAAACAGGTCGTGAACAATTGTAAGTTTGTTACAGACAGAGCGATGATGGATATCAAATCCAAGCATAAATCAGATCTCCTTTTTTTCTTTAGGAATGTTTTATATGTATTTCTTAATGAAAAAAGATATGTATTTTGTTTAGTACATATTTTTTCATTATGCATGCGCACACTTACAGGGACCTATCTAAATTTCGCTAAATCAAACATGGTTTTCTTGTCGTACCTTGCCCTGGTAGAATTATCGTAAAAAAATGGCAGTCCCTGCGAGTGTCGAGATATCTCCTATTAAATCTAATTGAGCTCACTGGAAAGGGACACTTCGCTCTGTGGAGTGAAGTTAGCAGTGAGCGCACTTTAAAAGTTAAATCCTGCAGCCAATATAAATCACATTATGCTGCTTTCGGCGTATAGCAAATCACCTATAGTAAATTTTCGTAAGCATGTGTTTTTCTATTAGGGTTATAAGTATTTTGAGAAAAACTCGCCAAATTTTAGTTTTCTAGAAAAATCTGTAGTGTGAAAATCTTTACAGAATTACGCGGGGATTAAAGAGACAATTTCATAAACGCCCATGGAACGCCCATGTTCAGCACACTTTATGAAAAAAAAAAAACAATTGCGCTTTGTATTTTGTACTACTTAATACGAATTTCTAAGTGATTTTTGATCATTTAGTGTACATAAATTACAATATACACTTGCATATTTAATATGATTTATTCCTGTATAATTTACAAACAAATCTTATGTTGTTGATAAAATACAATTTTTGGTGAACAATTTTGTTGCGATTTTTGATGTTTGATGTTTTTGATTTTTGATGTTTGATTTTGACCTTAACAATAAAATTTTGTCCTGCATATTTTTGTTTTAATGGTTCAATTAGGATTTTTAAAATACGAATTGTATATGGGGAATTTTGTAAAGTATGCATCTCCGAGTCTTCCCCACACAAAAATGAAGTGTACGCCCCTAAGCAAGATCATTCCATCATGGAAATAGAGTACTAGAGAGCATTCTTTAATAATCTCGCCAGCCCATAGCCCACTCACAGGCACACGTACAAGCATGCAGGCACAAAAACACACAAAACATTCACATATATACAGTATATAAACTAATACAGATAACGTGTTCAATAATAATTAGCAATATATGCAGGCACCGGCTCTCAAAATGCTATAAATAACATAGGAAGTGAACCTTAAAAAAATAAGCCTATATATTATTTTAAACAAAATTGGCTATTCGCATATCACAATATCCCACATCTTATCAAAAAAGAATAAAATATATCACATTCTATAAAACCTTACTACTCCTAATACCTGTGAAGACATGCCTAGAGGTATACAGATAAACTATAATGTCAAAATTAGCAGTAATCAGTTGCCAATTATCAGATTCATTTCTAGTATTTATAGCAAAGTGATGGTACAAATTAGATAAAATGTAAAGTCGTATACAATACTGAAAAGCATTTAAGCGTGGCAGTCACACAGAATGCAGTCATTCATGCTATGAAGATCTTAATCTATTAGTTGCAGGGAATAAAGTAAAGTTTTAATCTATTTTTGGCACCAGCAGAAGTTACTGTTTGTAATATAAGTTTTTATAACTGAATTCCATATTTGTGTCACTTTTAATTACATGTTCATTAAATGCAATTCTATAGCATGAACAAAATTCATGTGATAAAATAGTGACTGTCCTAGATTAAATAAAACCTGTTTATGAAATTAATATCTCACACAAAAATAATTGGTGTAACTTAAAAATTGTGGAATTCAAAGATTTGTACCCGCCCCCTCACCTCATCACAGCTGCTGCATTATAAACACTTCTTTGTGCATAGGATGAGTCCTACTGGGAAATATACAGGCATCATAAAAATGTCTTCAAAGCCTTACAGAACAAACAAATTGCAACACTGGAAAGGTAGAAGTGATGCTCAATGATTTTAGAGCATGATCTCTCCTTTACACTGAGACTTCTTGGAAACCGCATGCGTCTCAATGAATCTAGACCATTGAATCCATTAAAGTCCCTTTCTTATGTCACATATTTGCACCCAGCACTCCTCAGTCCCACTGACAAACTAGCAGTGCCCAGTGCCCACAATACATACTGACATCTAGGACTGGCACTAGTCTTACCCCCAGAACAACGTATCTCAATCCTTTAAATCAGTGCAAAGAAACAAATATTGTCATTTGCGCTTTTCTGCACAATATCACCAGTGCTCACTCTCCTGATTTTTACAGGCAGCCATGGATTATACTCCAGGAGCAAGGTTGAAAACTTCCATAACTGGTTTCCATGGCAATAATCTTAATAGAATGTATTGATCTTTGTAGCGTCCATGATAGTTCAAATAAAACAATACATAGGGTGTATTGTCTTATTTGAAGTATTTATCCCCAATTTATGAACTAGAAATTAATCTGATTTTTTTAAAAGGAATACTGCTCATAAATGTATTTTGTAACATTTTATTAATATAAACCTCAATGAATATCTTCAAAATTATGAGCAGTAAAGTTTAGTAGGATTTGATGTATTTTATTGCTTTTTAATTATGTATGTTTTGTTATGCTGTTGGAAGTGATGATACTGTATGTAAATAGCCTACTTTTTAAATGAATTCAAATAAATTGTGGTATCTTAAATACCATATTTTAGTTTCTCCTAATTTGGGCTTTTATTTCTACTGTGTAACAGATGTCATGTGGTTCCCGCTTTTTTCATGTTGCATCATTTTTTCCCAAGTATCAGGTTTGCCTCCAAATATTCTATAAATTGACTCCATGTTTGATGTCCAGTTTGCACAATTCAGTCAGTCCTGACAATAATGCCTAATGCCTGAGTAACATTCAGTTTCAGATATTAGACCAGGAAACTAAAAGCAGCATATTCAGTAGAGCAAGAACATTTCAGGTGAAATACCAGGGAGTATCCAGAGAGGTAGAAGAGCAGCATTGTACAAGAGGATAATTGAAAAGAATGTCAAATACAAGGTCAGGCACTGATGTTGGATGAGAAGTTTGGAAGCACCCAATATATTTGTATTCGATAGCAGTAAGATTACCCTTCACTGGGTCTCAATTCCTGAAAAACGTCATCAAACCATTATCCCTTCTCCAAACATTACAGTAGACACTATGCATTCCAGTAGGTAGTGGTCTCCTGGTATCTAATACACCCAGATTCTTCCATCAGACTGCCAGATAGTAAAGCATGATTTGTCACTCCAGAGAAGATGTTTCCTCTGCTATGGTGTCCAGTGGCAGTGTGACTTGCACCACTCCAGCCAACGCCTGGCTTTGCTGCATGTTGATGTGAGACTTGTGTACCCTCGATTGTCAGGCAAGAGGTACTCTCCATAATTCCTGGCCACTAGTCGGCAACAGATGAAGAGAAACTGACAGGCTAGTAAATTAGTAGTCAAGCATAGGACCCAAGAACAGGGCAAAAGGGTATCCAATAGAGTAGCTAGACATGCCAAGGACAATATTCAGAGCTGGCAGAATAAATGCAGAATCGTTAGGCAAAGGCAAACACAGGTCACAAGCAAAGGTAAAATACCGATCTGGCAGATGAAGTACAATGACAAAATACAACAGTGGTGGCAGCAAAATGACCTTTATTTAGTACAGCAGTACAAAAAACAGCAGCAACGTTTCGTGAGAACCTCCCTTCATCATGCTAGTTACAAACACTAATTTCTCACAATTTATGTGAGAAATTAGTGTTTGTAACTAGCATGACGAAGGGAGGTTCTCCTGCAACGTCGCTGTTGTTTTTTGTACTGCTGTACTAAATAAAGGACATTTTGCTGCCACCACTGTTGTATTTTGTCATATGGATCTGGAGGTTCAAGTAGGCCTCCTGGTTGGCTTGGATGGACCATTTTGTGTGCTGGGTTGAGCTGTGGTTTTTTACATGAAGTACAATAACAGCAGGCAAGTGGATAATCAGGAAATCAGGCAAAAGGTCATACACTGGAGCCAAAACAAAATAAACACACCCAGAGATTATTTTAATAAATGGGCAAAGAAAACAGGAAAGGGCTGGGTTTATATAGCCTGATGACAATTGAAAATGCCCCAAAGCTGTTGGCAGGTGGAGCTAGAAAGAACAAAAACAAGCAAACTAGGTAGTAGCAAAAGGCCACAAGTGGCACAACAGCAAGGAGACAGCTCAGCAAGCTGAAGACCCCAGTTTAATTCCAGACATTACACTGCTTGGCCATGGAAAACCATTTCATGAAGCTCCTGGCACACATTTTTTGTGCTGATGTTGAACCCTGTATTAAGTAATGCAACACTCTATATGTGTTTTATGAGCTATGTGCCATGCACCTCGGCAATCAGCAGCCCCACTTTGTAGCAGGGCTATTGTTGCTCCAAGATGCTTCCACTTCACAACAATAGCTCTTACAGTTTGCCAGAGCAGACCTAGTAGGGCAGAAATTTCATGAACTGACTTGTGGCAAAGGTGACATCTTATGATAATACCATGTTTAAGTGATTCTATTTACACATTGATACATTTTTATTGAACTAATTTGGTTGACAACATTTAAAAACAAATATTCAAATTGTAAGTGTTCATAGAGCTCCTACCAGATAAAGGTTTCCTAATCTTGACGAGCTTCCCTCCACCCAAACATGAATCCACATTGATCCTTTCATTTGTGTTTGTATAGTTATTACAACTAAACAAACTGGCCTGTCCAACCCATAGGATACCACCTGTCACACTTCTATAGTCTGAAACAGTTAAGTTGCAGAAAGAAGTCTTAAATGTCATATCTTTTTATTCACAAAGAGAAAATATATATATATTGTTAATGTTTTTAAATGAAGAAGAGAAAGAATTTTTTTATTTTGGTATCTTTGAAATATAAATTTTAAATAAATAAATACATATTATGCAGTAAAATGTCTAATAAAAGTGTAATCAAGGATTACATGTTAAAAAAAAATCTTATGGAATTAATGAGAAAATGTTACTGAACAGTTTAGTTTAAATTGACAGTTCCTACAATACCTGAAAATGTGAGATACATTGGTATTAGTACTTTTTATGATATTTAGATTTGAACAATTGCACAAAACCACAGTGAAAACTGCCGTATAATGGCCAGATTACAAGTAGAGCAGTATTTAACACTCCCACTCAAGGATTTTGTAACTGCATTAATGTATTCTCCCATGGAAGTCAAAAGGAGAAAAATAAATGTGTAGAAAAAAACTAACACCCTACTTGCGCGCAAACCTGATTGCATATTCTCAAGTGCACTAACCCGACATGAAAATATGAATATTTCCTATTCCAATGTTCTTCACATAGCAGAATATGTTCTATTTATTTATAAATGCAGATTTTAACATATATCTGATAGCATTTTGGTACAATATAACTATATATATATATATATATATATATATATATATACAGTATATATAAATATATATATATTTATATAAAGAGAGAGAGAGAGGGGCCTATGTATCAAAGGTCTTGAGGACCTGATCCGACAGTGCGGATCAGGTGCGCAAGACCTCTCTGAATGCGGAGAGCAATACGCTATTCAGGATTGCACGAGCAGCTCACAAGAGCTGCTGGTGCAACACCGCCCCCTGCAGACTCGCGGCCAATGGGCCGCCAGCAGGTAGGTGTCAATCAACCCGATCGTACTCGATTGGGTTGAATTGTGGCAATTCCTGTCCGCCTGCTCAGAGAGAGAAGGGGGGGATATCTGTTTATAAATACTGTGCAGATCATTGAAATCTAAAATATTTACACAGTATAACAGTAAATATTTACACAGCATAACGCTTTATTATTAAATATGAATATTGCATAAATATGTTTTTACATGTTTTATTCTGCTCTGAACAGGCGGACAGGAATCGCCAGAAATCAACCCGATTGAGTACGATCGGGTTGATTGACACCCCCTGCTGGTGGCCGATTGGCCGCGAGTCAGCAGGGGGCGGCGTTACACCAGCAGCTCTTGTGAGCTGCTGGTGCAATGCTGAATACGGAGAGCGTATTGCTCTCTGCATTCAGCGAGGTCTTGCGGACCTGATCCGCAGTGTCGGATCAGGTCCGCAAGACCTTTCTTAAATAGGGGCCTATATGTCTATGTATGTGTACAAATGTGTTTATGTATTTATTTGTGTATATAAATGTGCCTGTACATATATACACACATAAACATATAAATACAAATGTACACACATGTAACTATACATATACATAGAACTTTAGACATGTACATGTATGTATCTCTTTGTTAAAACCCTTTGCAGTCTTTTTTTTCTAACACATGAGACCTCAATATCTTTGAGCCCTTATAACTTTTTTGTGCAATAATTTTTTGTAATAATTGTATTAGATAGTGCTATTTTGAGTTCAACTGTACATTGTAAAGCATTTTTGATGTGTTTTGTGACACTTTTTTGCTTTGCAAAACAGTTAAACAGAGGATGCACTGTCCCGACGCGCGTTAACTTCAGTTGAGCTTAAGTGACCGTGTTTACTTTCAACTTGTAATACGAGCACTACAGCCATCGCGCAAACACCCTCAATAAACTTCTTTTTGCTCGTGCATAACAGCACGCCACACATAATCTGGCCCGAAATCACTATATGTTCTGTCATGGATATACTGAAAATATAAAGGGCTAGATTACAAGTGGAGCGCTAATTTAAAGTGTGTCCATAAACTTACAAATTTGCCTGTTTACAGACGCACGTTAAATAACTAGATTGAGGTATCACTTTGCGCTAGCATTCATTAACCAGAGATCAGATCTCTGGTTAATAAAAAATGTCCTCAAATTTGCCCCAAAATAAAGTGTAAAGTTTTTTTATTAAAATAAAAATAATGTAGCATTTTTATTTTTTTAAAATATGAAGCAGTTTTAAGGGGTTAAAATGTGCGAATGTGGGGGTGTTAGAAAAAAAAAGCACTGAAAAGTGCCTTTACATTACGGTCTATGAGGACTGTGTTATTTCTCAAAATATATATGTATATGTTTATATATGTTTATGTATTAATATGTGTATATACACATATAAACACATAGATATATATGTATATATTTGTATACACATATATTTAAAGTTTTCTGCCCATCGCTGTGTGAGTAGGTTCTCTGCCGTGACTATTGGCATGAGAACGAGGCTCCCTTTGAAGTCTATGGAAGCGTGCTCTCATGAGCACAAAGCTTCAATGAAATTGAGGTTGCATTCGCATTGCGCTCAACATCAAATACCAGTGCAAATTTGCGTGCGCTTGTATTATGAGTGGAGCGCAAATATCACACTCATGAAACACAATTTTGCGCTCCACTCATAATCTGGCCCAAAATGTCAAAGCAGCAATGATTTGATTTTGATCTTGTATGTGCAGTACTAAAAATAGCAAAATTCAATGTTGTGGGAGACTACGCTTGATAAATTGTATGGTCTTTGACCGCCTCCACTCATGACAAGGAGAGATGTAAATGTGGAATCAGGGGAATCTCAATAAGAAGTACAAATGCAAACTACCCTGAAATGTTTTGTATGAGCCCCTGATTTTTAATGGCTGACCATGATGGCTGTCAGATGTCATTGCATGCATGTACATTGCCAATGTTTACTGTTGGCGGCCATCTTGGAATGGCCCTGTTAGTACTTAATGTAAACACAGGACTGGGGGCAGGGTGAAGGTAGCTCTTAAACTTTTTTTTTTTTTATCCTGAGTCCCATGGATTTTCAGTCCGCTCATGGAATTGGTATTAACGGTTGGTCACAACAGATGTAGTTTAGAAAAAAAAAAAAATAGACAAAATATTTTTTATTTTTTTTAATTTAGTTTTTTTATTGAGGTTTTATAAGATAAACAACATATAATGAACGCCTATTAACATCAAGAGCAAATACACCATTGTACAGGAAACGGTAATACTTGTTGGAAAACGAAAATATATAACTGTAAGTAACAACAAATAGGCTTCTCAAACCTGCATTTTATAATAATTTAGCTTAAGCGGCTGACTAAATGGATGACCACTTATGGGCCTATGGGTTGAAAAAACTGAATTATATATGGTAGTCAGCTTGACAAGCACTTTTGGACTTAGACAAAATATTTTTATACCAAAGTTTAAGATTCTGTTCAGACACAAAAAGGAAAAAAGAAATCCCTGGCTTTGAATATTACCAACAATTCTTAATTTGTATTTTATGTGTCACCCCTATAATCGTGTAAGTCAGAATCTTGAACTTCTTTTGCTGTAATATAAGACCTCTGCTGATGCCAGTAGCTTGGTTTGATCTTTGCTAATAGCGGTTTAGAAATATGTAATGCAATATGCCTTTTATATAGTAACTACTATAGTAACTACGATATTTTATTCAGTGTCTGGAAATAGATACTTCATTATTTTTGCAAGAGATAAGTAGAATAGAGAAGGAATAGTTATCCATGGGAGCTTGCAATCTATATTTATTGAAAGGGAAAATAGCCAAAAAAATGTAGCATGAGATAAACGTAGGTGTCTGTCAGTGTAATGTAGAGACACCGCTAAAATTGTTCTGCCTGTCTTGGTCCCATCTTTAGCTTAGACTGTTATTCACTTCTTGAGCTTCTCTCCTCTGCTGTACAGAGGTTTGAGGAACTTAATTTTGACAGATATAATTTTGTTTAAACTTAAAAAATAAATATATATGATGTCCATGTATTCCCCAGTACTGCTGTTTCCTTCTCCAGAGAGCAACTGATTTTTCATCGTGCCAATGTGCATTTGTTTTGTTAAAGGAGAAGAGTTAGCACGCTCTCCGGCATGCTTAAAGGGACACTCAAGTCAAAATAATCTTTTATGAGTCAGATAGAGCATGCAGTTTTAAGACACTTACCAATTTATTTCCATTATCAAATTTTGCACAGCCTTTTTATATTCACACTTTCTGGGGAACAAGATCCTACTGAGTATGTGCACAAGCTCACAGGGTATACGTATAATAGTCTGTGATTGGCTGATGTCTGTCACATGATACAGGGGGCAGACAATGGGAGAGAAAAAATATTTTTACTGTGTTGAGTGGTCCTTTAAGTATTTTAGTCACTACAAGTGAACTTTTTCACCTGTAGCAGAAAACGAATGTAAATGTTCCACGAATTGTCGGTATTTGTTTAATTTCAAATGAATTGAATACCGAACTGCACAGGTGCCAAATATTCAAAAATACCAAGTATTTTGAATATTCGGAATGTAAGATTCGGCAAAACTGTAAATTTCACACCTTCACATCTACATTTTATCATTTTATTAAAGGGACATGAAACTTAAAATTAAGCTTTCAGGATTCAGATAGAGCACACAATTTTAATCACACTATTTGCATTACTGTTTTGGTATCCTTTGTTAAAAGCATACCTAGGTAGGATCAGGATCAGCAATGCCCTACTGGCTGGTGATTGGTGGCTACATACATATGCCTCTTGTAACTGGCCCACTCAATGTGTTCAGCTAGCTCCCAGTAGCGGACCTCTGCTCTAGAGCTGATTTTAGCTATAGGTTAAACACTTTTGCAGCGGATAAACACATAGGGGTTGATCACGATCATTTACAAAAGAAATCAAATTATTTATTTACAAAAAATTCCTATAAACTTAAATGGTGAATTTTGTATCGAAACATTAGATAAACTTTTTTAAAGGATTTTAATCAATAAATGCTTTTTTTTTTTTTTTTGAACTTTTATGTCCCTTTAAGCTACACATCATTTGTGTTTAAAGACTCTAATAAATAAGTCAGTTATCAGGCTGCAATAAATCAGTAATCACATTGGTTCAAGCACATTTGGATCACTCTAAGATTTGCTTTTAATGCATCTATGGACCAAGAAACAAACAAGGGTCAATCACAATCATTTAGAAAAACATCAAAATTCCCCATAGATTTTAATGGTGTTTTTTCTGTTGATAATAATTAAAAAAAAATTCTAAATGATTGTAATTAATCCTTTAGATCACAATCGTCTCAAGCATAACTTCTGAGAGCTATGGCCTAGAGCGTAAGTGATTCAGTAGTTATAGTGGCAAAGCATCAGCATATCAACTGCTCTATCGCTAATGGTAAGTAATTCATCACGCTCTAGCCATGCAAAGATTGATTGGCTCAAGCACTGAGTCAGCTCTCAAGTAATGAAAACAGCTATTACTTTCAATGTTAGTCACAAGAATATAATAGCAGCAGTATCATGTGACTAATGATATGATGTGCCGTAGGCTGCAACACTGCAACATTAGTACAACTTGTAGCTATCACACTGCTGGTTTTAGATAGATTAAGTCATAGCAGGGGGATAAACTAGAAATTGTCATCTGCTTCAAGTTACCACTAAGCATGACCTCCATCTAAAGCAAAAAAAAACTATTAAGCACTACTGATATGATACCACCCCGATGTTAACCTTTACCATAACCTCCTCTTCCAAATAACCCTAACCACTACTGGGGATAACCAATGGGTTACAATGTAGGGGGATTTGTTTGGAAATAATGAACAATTTATGGTGGGAGATCTTAGATTTAGGATTTTATTCTTGAGAGCTGTACCCAAAGTGTTATCCAAACTGTTGTCAGCACTGCAGGATTATACAGACATTAGAGTCATGTAAAAATGTAAAATATTGTTGTAAAAATAATAAGAACAAGTAAATGCTGATGATGGATAACCTATAATCTCAGCAACAGGGTCGCCCATGGTAAATGTTCAAGGATTTCTCAGGGCAAAGTATTATGTTATGAAAAAAACCTAGGATAAGCTTAAACGATATTACTGTCAGAGGGTAATCATTAGCCCAAAAAGCAACATGGCAGTTCATGAACACAGAGGTAGTGCCACAGAAAATAAATATGGCGGCGAGGCAAATAATCTATGTCCATGTGAAGGAATAAGAACAGTAGGATCTTTAAAGGGACACTGAACCCAAATGTTTTCTTTCATGATTCAGATAGAGCATGCAGTTTTAAACAACTTTCTAATTTACGCCTATTATCAATTTTTCTTCGTTCTCTTGCTTTCTTTATTTGAAAAAGAAGGCATCTAAGCTAAGGAGCTAGACAATTTTCAGTTAAGTAATCTGGACAGCACTTGTTTATTGGTGCTGTCCAATCAGCAAGGACAACCCAGGTTGTGAACCAAAAATGGGCCGGCTTCTAAACTTACATTCTTGCTTTTCAAATGAAGATAGCAAGAGAATGAAGAAAATGGATAATAGGAGAATATTAGAAAGCTGCTTAAAATTGCTTGCTCTATCTGAATCATGAAAGAAAAAAATTGGGTTCAGTGTCCCTTTAACGTATCACCACCATTCCAACAAAATATTTATCCAACAACTAAACATTGCTCTAAAAATGATCTAGGCAAATATCCATCACTTACCTTAAGTAAACTGATAAGTTTACAATATATTGGGATTTGCTGCAGACATGCCAAAAGCAGCCAAGGATATAAACCAGTAGCTCCTCTTCGGCTTTTACCTCTGTACAACACATGGACAGGTGGCTGCTGTTGAGCCACAGCTGCCATCCAGGGGAGCATAATATAGCACTCCTTAGCAGTGGGTTTCTTTCAGCTCTACCATTCTTCAAGAAGGTCCATAACTGCCTCTGGCCTGAACTCTTCTCATGGCCATTAAGCCCCATGGTACACTGTCCAGGGCTGGTATGTATCACCTTCACAACTCAGACCATGGTAGAGGATCTCTAGTAGGTAGGTCAGCAATTTCATTCCAGTGAGTGATGGAGTCTGAATCTTCCAAATTGGAAACAGCTGGCTTACAAACTGTTTGTGCATTTGAGAGCCCAATGACTTCATTTGGCTCATGACCCATTACAGACCACAACTTCTGTGCAGTGTATCTACAAGGTATCTTCTATATGTTGTAAATGTATTTCATTGTAATATTTAGATGTTGGCAGTATAAATTAACTGCTTCATTGCTAGGCCTACTTATCTCTACAGCGGGGGGGGGGGGGGGGGGGGCTATAGCTGGAGGCCAAGACTACTAGTACCAGCAATGTGCCTCAAATTTCCAGGGCTGTCACTTTTGATAACCAGCCAATAGTGAACATTGAAGAAGCAGTTTCCTGTGTAGAGAGGGATATTAAATCTACTGATACATAAAAGATTAAACACTGCAGAGCAAATACTACTTGTCCTGGTTGCCGGCTGGAAGCTCCCAATAAATTTAAATATTTATCTACCAGATCACATTTTTACCGCATTTCTTCCATTGCATTCAGATTGTAGGAATACATACTAAATACACAAATATGTGCTTATTGCTTAAGATGAAATGGGAATTTATGGGACAGTTTATAAATATAACATACATTTTTTAAGGGTTGAAATGGATTCCATAACCTGTGTGCCTCTTCTCACATAGGCATCTTGATTAAATATCTCAATCCACCTTTTCAGCCACAGCACTTACTGCCAAATGCCACTATTTATAAGTATTTACTGCTGAATGCCACTGTCATTATGTTAAAGGGACATTAAACCCAAATTCATGATTCAGATAGATCATGGGCTTTTAAACAACTTTCCAGTTTGCTTCTATTAACTAATGTTTTGTCCTCTTGGTATACTTTGCTGAAAGGATACCTAGGTAGACTCAGGAGCTGCTGATTGATGGCTGCACATAAATGTCTCATGTTATTGGTTCACCCAATAACCTGCAGCCTCGCCAGAAACAGCAGTTATGAAGCAGCGGTCACAAAGACCGCTGCTCCATAACCTGTCCGCCTGCTCTGAGCAGGCGGACAGACATCGCCGGAATTCAACCCAATCAAGTACGATCGGGTTGATTGACACCTCCCTGCTGGCGTCTGATTGGCTGCGAGTCTGCAGGGGGCGGCGTTGCACCAGCAGCTCTTGTGAGCTGCTGGTGTAATGCTGCATACGGAGAGCGTATTGCTCTCCGTATTCAGCAAGGTCTGGCGGATCTGATCCGCACTGTGGGATCAGGTCCGCCAGACTTTGGTAAATAGAGGCCAATGCATTCAGCTAGCTTTCAGTAGTGCATTGTTACTTCTTCAACAAAGAATAGCAAGAGAATGAAGCAAATGAGATAATAGAGCATATAATGTAATATATAATTTAATATAACAACTTTATAATTTACTTATATCTAAATCACAAAAGTTACCATTTGGGTTTTATGTCCCTTTAAGTATTTAAAAGCGATTGTACGAAACAAAAAATATATGTCATAGAAAACATCACAAAAAGATAAAAAGCAGTGTTTTGTAGTTTTGTAAGGTGGGAGATATAGGCCATTTGCGTCTTTAAAATGGGGGAAGTTGTATGCCTTCATTTTACCTTTATCTCTTCAAATAGCGTTTATCCACCAAGTCGTGAGTATCACTCCATGATGTTCAGTTAGATCTCTTTTTTAGGATTAGAGTTCTTGTTCTCCATTTAACATTTTAAAAGCTTTGCTTCTGCAAACATACAATTAAATTTGTTTCTCGGTTAAATATTATCAGAATTACTTCTAGTCACTGATATATTTGGGCTTTCTTGCATGAACTACTTGCTTCGGGTCATTCTGCAAAATTTCATCTTGCTTGAGGTCAAGGCTTTGGCATGGCCATTAAAAATGCTATTTTTTCCACTTCACCAATTTAGATATAAACGTATTTGTATGTTTAGTATCATTGTTTTGCTGCATGACTCATACTGTTAAGCTTCAACCCCAGGACAGGACCCTGACATTCTCTTGAAGCCTTTTCTAATGCAATCAAGAATTCATTGTTCCTTCAGTGACAGAAAGGCAGCTTGATCTTGATGCTGCAAATTAACCCTTAACCATTATACTCCAGTTGCCATGTTTCATTTATGGGATGAGATTCTATTTCTGGAATGCAGTATTTTTTTTATTTATTTTTTTACAGGTGTAAAGGGCAAGATTTATCAAGTGTTTCCAATGTGCGTCTTGTAATGTGCCTCACATCCCACCTCAGCTCTCCTATGGAGTAGTGCAAGAAAGCTCCAATATTTATATAAAAAATACAAATATTTTTTTTTCTGTGCGCCTTTCAACAAACTAGTTGAAGAGAATGAAAGATACATTTTTCCAGGACGAGTAATTGGTAGACTTAATTTATCTAAAAACCCAAAATAAGTAAGCGATTTTAATAGGGCTAAATTTAAACACTGTTATTTTGTAGAATGTAAATATTGAAATAGTTCTATAAATCAAAAGGAAATAATATTTGAAAGATTTTTTAATTAATAACATTTCATAAAATCAAGTTCACATTCATTTCTAAATAAAATATTGTTCTTTATATTTATTATGAAGATATAGAACATTATTGCTCACCACAAGCTGCAAAATGGGTAAATATAAATCATTGATCAACAACATTACTGTCTTTCTGTAATGAGAACATTTTTTTTTCAATATAACTCTTTAGGAGCAGCACCAACATTGCTGGGATCTGGGACCTCCACTTTTGGTTCTATGGCATCTGTAAACTTCACATCAAGTTAAAAGCCCTCAGACTCCTCCTCCAAAATCTCTTCTTGTTGGAAGACAATCTTCTGATCATCTTCTATATCAGCCTCTTCTGAATCCTCCTCTGTGACCACATTCACATCTTCTGCTGCTTGGACATCATTATCGTCTTCTGTAGAGTCTTTGTCTTTTTTTTTTTTAACTCATATATTCTTTTATCCCAGATTCATCTGGGCCCATAAGTTCTAGGGGACTTGGTACAGAGACACAATAACAAGTAAATGGCCTCAGACATCTAAGTGGATCCACAGTTATGTATCATTTAGGCCATCTGTATTTAAAAAATAAATGCCTAGATTACGAGTCTTGCGTTAGCCTTAAAAAGCAGCGTTGAGAGGTCCCAACGCTGCTTTTTAACACCCGCTGGTATTACGAGTCTGGCAGGTACAGGTGTACCACTCACTTTTCTTCCGCGACTCGAGCATACCGCAAATCCCCTTACATCAATTGCGTATCCTATCTTTTTAATGGGATTTGCCTAACGCCGGTATTACGAGTCTTGGAGAAAGTGAGCGGTACACCCTCTCCTGTCAAGACTCCTAACGCATTTAAAAGTCAGTAGTTAAGAGTTTTATGGGCTAACGCCGTAACATAAAACTCTTAACTTAAGTGCTAAAAAGTACACTAACACCCATAAACTACCTATTAACCCCTAAACCGAGCCCCCCCCCCACATCGCAAACACTTAAATAAAGTTTTTAACCCCTAATCTGCCGACTGGACATCGCAGCCACTTAAATAAATATATTAACCCCTAAACCGCCACACTCCCACCTCGCAAACACTAGTTTAATTTTATTAACCCCTAATCTGCTGTCCCTAACATTGCCGACACCTACCTACATTTATTAACCCCTAATCTGCCGCCCCCAACGTCGCCGCAACTATATTAAAGGTATTAACCCCTAAACCTGTCTAACCCTAACCCTAACACCACCTAACTTAAATATAATTTAAATAAATCTAAATAAAATAACTACAATTAGCTAAATTATTCCTATTTAAAACTGAATACTTACCTATAAAATAAACCCTAAGCTAGCTACAATATAAATAATAGTTACATTGTAGCTATCTCAGGGTTTATTTTTATTTTACAGGCAACTTTGTATTTATTTTAACTACGTACAATAGTTATTAAATAGTTATTAACTAATTAATAACTACCTAGCTAAAATAAGTACAAATTTACCTGTAAAATAAACCCTAACCTAAGTTACAATTACACCTAACACCTCTTATATCCACTCACTCCTCAAACCCTAAAAGACTCTTTTCCATTTTCAACTCTCTCCTCCACCCACCTGCACCACCCCCTTCATCTGCATTCAGTGCTCAAGACCTTGCTAACTATTTTCTCAATAAAACACTTGCAATCCAAGGAAACATCCCAACACAAACCTGCAATCTCCCAACTCCGCTCCCACTCACCCCCTCTGCCACTCTCTGCACCCTCCTCCCAACCACTGAGAGGGAAGTGACTTCCCTTTTGTCTTCCTCACACCTCACTACCTGCCCACTTGACCCTATTCCTTCTCATCTAATTCCTCCTCTGTCTACCACCCTCACTGCGGCTCTTACTCACATATTTAACCAATCCCTTTCTACCGGCTCATTCTCTGCCTCCTTCAAACATGTGAAGGTCACCCCCATCCTCAAAAAACCCTCCCTCGACCCTAACTCCCCTGCAAACTACCGCCCCATATTACTGCTCCCACTAGCTTCAAAACTCCTTGAAAAACTAGTTTTCAATTGCCTAACCCACTTCCTGTCCTCCAACTCATTGATCGACCCCCTGCAATCTGGCTTCCGTCCCCAACACTCAACTGAGACTGCCCTCACCAGGGTTACTAACGATCTCCTTTCTGCTAAAAACAAAGGCTACTACTCTATACTCATCTTACTTGACCTATGTGCTGCCTTTGACACTGTTGACCATCCCCTTATCCTATGGTCTCTCAGTTCTCTTGGTCTCTGTGACACTGCCCTTTTGCTGGTGACTCCTCCTCTCTATTGCCCCTGTCTGTTGGAGTACCTCAAGGCTCTGTCCTGGGTCCTCTACTCTTCTCTATTTACACTTATTCACTGGGTAAACTTATCAACAGCTATGGCTTCAGCTATCACCTCTATGCTGATGATACCCAGATCTACCTTTCCACCCCTGCACTCTCTCCTTCTGTCAACTCTCACATCAGCGACTGCTTATCTGGCATTTCCTCCTGGATGGCCTCTCACCACCTAAAAATAAATATGTCCAAGACCAAACTACTTCTAATTCCCCCCTCTAGCTCCACTCTAGTCTCTAATTTTTCTATCACTGTTGGCGGCACCACAATCTCCCCATCACCCCAAGTCCGCTGCCTCGGAGTCACGCTTGACTCAAATCTGTCCTTCATTCCCCACATCCAACTGCTCTCTTCATCCTGCCGCAACCACCTACACAATATCTCCAAAATTTGTCTGTTTCTGAGTGCTGAAACTACCAAACAGCTCATCCACTCCCTGGTAATTTCCCGACTTGACTACTGTAAAAACTTAGTAACTGGCCTCCCTCTCTCCCGCTTCTCTCCCCTCCAATCCATCCTAAATGCATCTGCCAGGCTAATCCACCTCTCTCGATGCTCTGTTTCTGCTGCACCTCTCTGTAAGTCCCTTCACTGGCTCCCCATTCACAACAGAGTTAAATTCAAAATTCTCACCCTGACCTACAAAGCCCTCACCAATGCTGCCCCACCCTACCTGTCCTCACTTATCAACAAATATACTCCTGCCCGTCCCTTAAGATCCAACAACGACCTGCTTCTTGCATCCTCTACCATCACCTCCTCTCATTCTAGACTACAGGACTTCTCTCGTGCGGCACCAACCCTCTGGAATGCACTTCCTCGAGATGTCAGACTTGCCCCTAACCTCTCCTCCTTTAAACGTTCCCTAAAGACCTTTCTGTTCAGGGAAGCTTATCACCCAACTTATCAACAAACTAACTTCACTTAACTAACAGTTGCCCTCTATCTCCTCACTAATATCATTCTCACCTCTGCAGTCCCCACCTCTTGTTTCCAATCCTCCTACCCATCTAGATTGTAAGTTCCCACGGGAATAGGGCCCTCAATTCCCCCTTTATTTGTCTGTAAAATTTTGTGTCTTACCGTATTGTTTCTCCACTGTACTGTTATCCTTGTACCCATTGGCAGCGCTGCAGAATCTGTCGGCGCTTTATAAATAAAGAATAATAATAATAAATAAAATAAAAAATACCCCCAAAATAATAAAATTCCCTACCCTATACTAAATTACAAATAGCCCTTAAAAGGGCCTTTTGCGGGGCATTGGCCCAAAGTAATCAGCTCTTTAACCTTCGTTTGAAGGGACGCCATCTTGGATGACGTCATTTAAAGGAACCTTCATTCTTCAGTTGGACTTCGTTTGAACAGGATGCTCCGCGTTGGCTGGATTGAAGATGGACCCGCTCTGCTCCGGATGGATGAAGATAAAAGATGCTGTCTGAATGAAGACTTCTGGCCATCTGGATGTCCTCTTCTGCCCGGATCGGATGAAGACTTCGGCCCCTCTGGAGGACCACTTGTGCCCGGCTGGGTGAAGATGTCTCAAGGTAGGGTGATCTTCAAGGGGTTAGTGTTAGGTTTTATTAAGGGGGGATTGGGTGGGTTTTAGAGTAGGGTTGGGTGTGTGGGTGGTGGGTTTTAATGTTGGGGGGGTATTGTATTTTTTTTTACAGGTTAAAGAGCTGATTACTTTGGGGCAATGACCCGCAAAAGGCCCTTTTAAGGGCTATTTGTAATTTAGTATAGGGTAGGGAATTTTATTATTTTGGGGGTATTTTTCATTTTATTAGGGGAATTAGAGTAGGTGTAATTAGTTTAAAAAAAAGTGTAATTATTTTTTTATTTTCTGTAATTTAGTGTTTGTTGTTTTTCGTACTTTAACTACAATTAATTACAATTAAATTAAATAAACTAGTTTAGGGAATAAATTTAATTATAGTGTAGTGCTAGGTGTAATTGTAACTTAGGTTAGGGTTTATTTTACAGGTAGCTACAATATAACTAATATTTACATTGCAGCTATCTCAGGATTTATTTTTATTTTACAGGCAAGTTTGTATTTATTTTAGCTAGGTAGTTATTAAATAGTTAATAACTATTTAATAACTATTCTACCTAGTATAAATAAATACAAACTTGCCTGTAAAATAAAAATAAATCCTGAGATAGCTACAATGTAAATATTAGTTATATTGTAGCTATCTTAGGGTTTATTTTATAAGTATTTGGTTTTAAATAGGATTAATTTGTTTAATTGTAGTAATTTTATTAAGATTATTTTAAATTATATTTAAATTAGGGGGGGTGTTAGGGTTATGATTAGATTTAGGTTTAGGTGTTAATATATTTATTATAGTGGCAGCGACGTTGGGGCGGCAGAATAGCGGTTAATAATTGTAGTTAGGTTGCGGCGACGTTGGGGGCGGCAGATTAGGGGTTAATAAATATAATGTAGGTGTCGGCGATGTTGGGGGCAGCAGATTAGGGGTTCATTAGTATAATGTAGGTGGCGGCGGTGTCCGGAGCGGCAGATTAGGGGTTAATAATATAATGCAGGTGGCGACGATGTCGGGGGCGGCAGATTAGGGGTTAATAAGTGTAATATTAGGGGTGTTTAGACTCGGGGTTCATGTTAGGGTGTTAGGTGTAGACGTAAAATGTATTTTCCCATAGGAAACAATGGGGCTGCGTTAGGAGCTGAACGCTGCTTTTTTGCAGGTGTTAGGTTTTTTTTCAGCCAGCTTAGCCCCATTGTTTCCTATGGGGAAATCGTGCACGAGCACGTTTAGTCAGCTTACCGCTACCATAAGCAGCGCTGGCATTACAGTGAGATGTGGAACTAAATTTTGCTCTCCGCTCACTTTTTAGAGGCTAACGCCGGGTTGAAAAAAACCTGTAATACCAGCGCTGTCTTAAGTGAGTGGTGAGAAAAAAAGGCTCGTTAGCAACGCACAGCTTACCGACAAAAACTCGTAATCTAGCCGTAATTAATTCTTATTTTTTGGGACAAGTAAAAATAGACAATATATATTATTTATTACATGTCAACAAAGTGAACTAGTTTACTGATTTTTAAATTTGTTGTTTCACTCTACCATGTATCTTAAGAAGTCATGTATTACACATGTTACAAAAATGGTGTATAAACCTATAGACATTGCAAAGTTTGTATTTGGATGATTATGGCAAATAAATTCTAGGCCCCCTTATTTTTCTTTTGTTTAGATGTTAAAAAGGTTGCTAACTTTATTAGCACAACAAAATCTATCATACATGTAAATGTAAATATACCTTTTTTTACATACTTACAATTTGCTAGGTAATCCTTTATCAAAGTTATGAGACACTTATCCCTTCTTTGAAGATCAGAACAATATTTTAAACATTATCTTTAGGCACGAATATGCCCAGACACACACCTAACACCATGGCACCCAAGATCATATTTCTTTGAGCTTGCTTCACACCATACCCTCCTCCCATTTGTTTTGTAAAATACCTTTAAATAACATGTCATTTCATAAGTTGTGTTGCACGTTTTTACACTGAATCTTTGCGCACATTAAACCAATATGAATATGGCTTATTTTTATGTACACGCCCTCTAAGCACATGATTGGGGTGTTCGTGATTTGCTGTTACACAACTATAGCTGGGTTTTTTTGTGTAAAGGGCCATAATACCCAAATGTTTAAACACTTGAAAGTGATGCAGTATAGCTGTAAAAAGCTGACTAGAAAATATCACCTGAACATCTCTATGTAAAAAAGAAAGATATTTTACCTCAAAAGTTTCTCAGTAGCCACATCCCATTGTAAAGGACTTTTAAGCAACAAATCAGTATGTCTGTCCCGGGACAGCGGAAGGAGCAAGCTTACGTGCACACTCATCTTATTTCCCTATTCAGTGTAAGGAAGTTTACAATGAAAACTCATGAGAGTTAAGTGAAATCTCATGAGATCACAGTAAAAGAGTTAATGACCTCAGCACTGTTGATGCTGATTGGCTGCTGTTCATTTCTTCATTTTTTTTTTACCTGCAGCTGGACAACAGCTGAGTATAAGTTTTTACACAGAACTTACTCTGCTGAGCTGAGGAAATTGTGATGTAAAATATCTTCCTTTATTACATAGAGATGCTCAGGTGATATTTTCCTGTCAGCTTTTTACAGTTATACTGCATCAGTTTCAAGTGATTTAGCATATGAGTATTATGTCCCTTTAACAAAAATTTGATAGCATAAGGAAATAGTCGGGGCAAAACAAAGTGGACACAATGAACATGCCCAGAATTACATTCTGGTTGAGTGTTTCAGCATTCTGATTTTTAAATTGTCTTTAGAGCCAAACAAGTCGCCGCCATGCAAAAAAAAAAAATGCTCTGGGAGAGGATTAGCAGGGAAGTTTCTGCAGAGGGAAATTACACCAAAAATATTGTTAATTGCAAGAAACGATTTGGTTACATCAGGAAAGTGATACAAATGAAATTGTCTAGAGAGAGGCAATCTACATGATCAACAGGAGGTGGCCCAGTATATAAAGCTGACCGACTATGAGCAAGAGCTGTTCAACAGAATTGGGAATGAAATAGTGGTTGGATTAAACAAAGGTTTTTTTTTTTATTTCTAATGTAAAGTTATAAATGTATATAAATTATAAAGATAATTTGCTGCACAGGGTTGGTCTGAGGAAGGGGCAAATGCCCCGAAACGTTGCTTTGGAATAAAAAGAATTGCCTTCACATTTAAATCCAGCGAGTACAGATTTTTTGTTCATTATATATATATATATATATATATATACACACATACACACATATATATATATATATATATATATATATATATATATATATATATACAGTATATACACACACACATATATATATATATATATATATTTAAAATCATACATTTACATATATTTGAATTATTTAAATGTATGTTAATATTTATACACATTAACATTCTCTATAGAAGTTGTGTCTATACTTGAATGGAGTAATGGGAACATAATAGGATGTATATGCATTTCCTTAGGGTCATAAGGATAGTGCCTTGATAGAAAAGAAAAACTTTGACGATAAAGAAATTGTAGTATGAATAATGTGCATAAGGAACTTTTGGTAAAATTATCTGCAATAATATGTAATACTTCAATCCAATATGTATATTCTGTATATTGTGCATATTTTACTTATCCAAACATTCTGCTGAATAACTGCTTGTTTCTGTATATAAATTGCATGTGAATTCTTCTTGCTGGTAGCTAAATGGTTAAATTAATTTATTTTTAAGGGGTGGAGGAAAGCCCTATAAAAACACCCCTTCTATGTAGAAGGAGTATGTCTATGATTACGGCCACAATGGCTGAAACATGTTAGACCGTTTTTTACTTTTAACTTTGGAAGCTCTGTTACTAATGCTTTTAAACTGAAGAATAAAGCCTTTTGATTTTTAATTACCTGGGATGCCTGGATTTCCTCTCTTTTTTAATATTATCACGGAGTTCGGGGACTCCTTTCCTTTGATCCGGCGCATACAGTGACGTCATAAGACCCGGGATGGAAGGGGAAGCGCTGTGTTCTTGCCTGTGCACACGGAGGTCAAGTGAGTGGATTGCTTTGCAATGGCCGGTTCCGCGGAAGTGGAGGACTTAGAGCAAGCAAAGGGAATGGAAGTTTCCATGAAGGGGAACTCTGAACCATAACAGGACTGTGCCACGTAGGGTAAACTGAAAGTGACCCAAAATGTGTGAGTACATATTATCCTGTATATCGTATATAGTCTCCCTGAAAGCTGTTTCCTCCATGTTCTGGCCGAATATACATATGCAAATGTCCGCTGGTTGGATGAGTCTACACTAACAATTGACTGTGCACTGAGCTCTTAACGCATTAACCCCTTGCCGACAGCTTACAGACTAGTGAGAGTCTAAACAGTATAGCGCCTTGCAGTGCTTACAAAAAACTTTTCTATTGCCTTACTAACCCCGCTTTCTAAGTGTTGTTTTGGGTAATAAATTTGGTGTATTTTTCCTGGGACTCCTTTTTAGTAACATTATTATATTATTACTAATATGACATCACAACTGACAGTGGCAGAGCTACCAACTACCAGAACTTGCAATATGGCTGGCAGCTTTTTTTCTCTATCTAAAGTAGATGATTTGGATTTACAAGGACTTGAATTAGAGGACTTGTTTGGTCTAGAAGGCCCAAATGCAAATCTGAGTGAACTGTTTATATAGATGGAACATCTTCGACTAAAAGAACAAAGGCTTAAAATGGATACTTGGACTCTTAACAAATATGGACTGTTAAAAATGATACCTAGAGGTCTACAAGTGTTTAAATTTCCCACTTTTGAAATCTCAGATGAAGTATTCATCAGGGAATGGAATGAGGTATTATCTGAGTGTTCCTTACGCTTAATGCAACTATTGATTAATTGTAAAACTGCACAACTTGTATTGGTTAGACAACAGATAGAGGATCTACAATTAGAGTTGAATAAGTTTAAGGATATAGAAGGGTATGGAGTTTTGGATAAAACATTAGAAGATACGGTAGACTCTAATAAAATGCTGATTATTAAAACTTAACATACCAAATACTTAAGGGATAAAAATGATTACCAAAATGATCAAGTTTTCATTTGGCGAAGGAGGAACCGTAGAAAATATATTAACACCAAAAATCGTCAATTCCTTGTTAAAACCTCAGATAGCCAAATTGAAGGTACCCATAAAAAAAGGTAAAAATAAGAAACGTAATAAATCTAGGGGTAATCGTAAAGTGACCTTTTCTGACACAGAACCTGAGACCACTGATGATGATGGTTCTCTTTCTGCATTTTCTAGTTCCTATGAGGACAATGGGGATTCAGACACAGTAATCAGTGAATTAGCTAGTGACCCCATAGAGACTCTCTCTAGAAAGCAGATTACGGTAACAAATAGCCAATCTAATGATGAAAATCTGGGGGCAAGACCGAAAATACAAAAGGATACACGAAAAACTCCTACTAAGCCAATACTATCTAATAAACAGCTGACAGATAGCAAAGATACACAAAAATTTAAAGAGCAGGTTTTTCACAGGGACACAAACCAAGGGGAGGGAGGAGGAAAGAATACACCCCTACCCCAAAGGGGGAGAGGTAAATATCTGTTAAGAAACACAACAGTTCCCAAGTAAATGAAATGGCTGTGATAAATATTTCCTCCTACACTCTTAGTGATATTGAACTAAAGGTTTTGAAACTAGATCTAAATTTTAGTCCAACAAGGAACTTTGATCTCTTCTTGATGTAAACAAGTTTGTGAGGTTGCTCACACTTAAGGAATATTATTCAGAATCATCTGGCTCTAAAAGCAGTAGTGAACCAGGCAATGATCTGGAAGAGATTGATTTGCTTAATTTTGAAGATACTTGTGGTTTGTTAACATTGAGATCACTGGATAGTGCTGAATCACTAGATGTACCCTAGTCACATTTTTACCCTATTCAGTCAAGGGGAAAACAATTGGAATTATTCCATAAGAGAGTCCTTGAGGATTTAAATGCCCTCTCACAGGAGAATACACATACTAAACCAAATATCTCCAACAAAGAGAGGCAAGCAATCAAATCATTACAATCAAACAAATCATTGGTAATAAAAAAAAAAAATGACAAACGAGGTTGTATTGTTGTCATGGATAGAAATTTCTATATATCTGAGGCCCGGCGCCAATTAGATGACCCTAAGGTGTATACTAAACTCAGTAGCAACCCCACTGCTAGATTCCATAAGGAATTAGTGTCGCTCTTGGATGATGATGTGGAAATGGGCATTCTAAATAAAAAGACTGCTAGGGGTTTGAATGTAAGTGACCCTGTACTGCCTATTTTCCACCATCTTCCTAAGGTGCACAAGGGTGTGGAAGATGTAAAGGGCCGCCCGATTGTTGCAGGGATTGGCTCATTGCTTGAACCTGTGTCTGAATGGCTGGATATGTATCTTGATCTTCAGCCCCTTGTAAATAAACTTCAGAGTTACATCAGAGACACTACTCATGTGTTGAGGTTGGTGGAGGAAGTGTAATGGCAGAGTGGGTTTAGATGGTTAACTATAGATGTAGTGTCCCTATATTCTGCAATTCCACACAATATGGGACTTGAAGCCATTGCATTCTTCCTAAATAACTACACAGATTTGAGTGATGCTTTCAAGTCATATGTCATCAGAGTGGTTGGTTTTCTATTGAGCCACAATTATTTTATGTTTGAGGGGGATTTTCTATCTGCAGAGACGTGGAACAGCTATGGGGGAACAGCTATGGGGGCAAAGCTTGCCCCCTCTTATGCTAACCTATTTATGGGTTGGTGGTAGCTGTTCCACATCTTTCCAGATGGAAATCCCTTTAAAAATCACATTCGTTTTTATAGGAGGTTCATTGACGATCTCTTATTTGTCTGGCATGGGGATGAAGTGACAATTTAATAGGTATGGTCATTTGGAAACAGGGTTCACTGTATGTGTGAGCATACACTTGTGTTTAAGTGCCCGTTTGTCTGATAACTAATGGGGTCATTGGCTGTATGAACAGTAGACTATTAGGACTTTGCCATCATTGCTCCATGCTATATGTATCTATTTCTCTATCTCTGTATTGGATGAAATTCGGGTCCTCCCTAACACCCACATATACACTGTATGTTGCGAATAGTAACAGCTCCTTGCTCCCATAGGTCCTTATACAGCACTACATCTGATGTTCATCTGTTTTAATTGACAATTAAAGGGACACTGTACCCAAAAATGCATGCAATTTTAAGCAACTTTCTAATTTACTCCTATTATCAAATGTTCTTTATTCTCTTGGTATCTTTATTTGAAATGCAAGAATATAAGTTTAGATGCCGGCCCATTTTTGGTGAACAACCTAGGTTGTCCTTCCTGATTGGTGGATAAATTCATCCACCAATCAAAAACTGCTGTCCGGAGTGCTGAACCAAGAAAAAAGCTTAGATGCCTTCTTTTTCATATAAAGATAGCAAGAGAACGAAGAAAAATTGATAATAGGAGTAAATTAGAAAGTTGCTTAAAATTACATGCTCTAACTGAATCACGAAAGAAAATTTTTGGGTACAGTGTCCCTTTAAATCATTTGTGGATTATTTGAATTAGAATGATAAAGGCATATAATTCATCCATGGTTGGCACAGGTTGGAGATTGTGTTTTTGGACCTATTTTTGACTTCTGATTTTGCAACTAAGAAGGTTAATACATCTTTACATCGCAAACCAATCACAGGTAATTTTCTCCTACACACACACAGTAGCCATCCACAACATGTATCCAAAGGTATTGTTAAGGGACAAGTTCTCTGAGCAAGACTAAATTGTACCTTAGATTCAGACTTTGTCAAGGAATCTGCAGACTTGACTCAGCGATTCAAAGATAGAGGGTACAATATAGAAATGGTAGACAAAGTTTTGAGAGAAGTGGCAACTCTAGACAGGAAACAATTGCTCATTAAAAGAAAACAAAGTTCTGAACGAAGGGGTTTAAGATTTGTTACAAAATTTTCCAATCAGTATTTTGGAGCATGCAATATCATTAAAAAGTACATGCCAATCCTATATGGGGATGACGACTTAAAACACATTGTCAAGCAAGGTTGTGATTTTGTATACTCCAAAAATCTAACTATTGGCAATATGCTTTCACCGAGTATGCTACCCAACTTGGGTGTACATAGTTCTTGGTTGGATGTTGGGGGTACCTACAAATGTGGGGTACCCGTTGTAAGTCTTGTATATACCTTAGTATATATTTAGTTGCGGCAGTGTAGGGGGGGCAGATTAGGGGTGTTTAGACTCGGGGTACATGTTAGGGTGTTTCCCCCCCCCTTCCATAGGAATCAATGGGATGTTGGGCAGCAGCGAACATGATCTTTCGCTATGGTTTAGACATTTGCGGAAAGAGACAATGACATGGTTAAATTGCATTCTCTATCTGACCATTTAAGCTAAGACATGCTACATATGCATATTTCGCATAAACCAGACCTTTGCTAAAATAAAAACAAAATGGTTAAATTGCATTCTCTATCTGGCCATTTAAGCTAAGACATGCTACATATCTGTTTAAAAGTAAAACTAGACATTTGCTGAAAGAGACAATGACATGGATAAATTGCATTCTCTATCTGCCCATTTAAGCTAAGACATGCTACATATCTGGAGCTAAAACTAGACATTTGTGGAAAGACAATTAAATGGTTAAATTGCATTCTCTATCTGCCCATTTAAGCTAAGACATGCTACATATGCGTATGTCGCATAAACCAGACCTTTGCTAAACTAAAAACAAAATGGTTAAATTGCATTCTCTATTTGGCCATTTAAGCTAAGACATGCTACATATCTGTTTTAAAGTAAAACTAGACATTTGCGGAAAGAGACAATGACATGGGTAAATTGCATTCTCTATCTGCCCATTTAAGCTAAGACATGCTACATATCTGTTTGGAGCTAAAACTAGACATTTGCGGAAAGAGAAAGAAATGGTTAAATTGCATCCTATAGCTGCACATTTTGCACTTTACACTAACAACAGTTTAAGACTACAGTGGCAATTGTCTAACTAATTAACCATGTTGTGCACAAATACTCACCAACGAGATACCCAGGGGGAAACTGTCTTTCCTCAAACGGCCGCCACAGGGATGACTGTCTAAGGATTCGGGCATCATGACAAGCCCCTCCAAAATTCGCACACACATGCATAATCCGCAGCCGTGCATCACAAACATACTGCACGTTGAGGCTATGGAAATGTTTGCGATTTCGGAAGGGCTCATCATTGGCTGGAGCACGCAGCGCAATGTGGGTGCAATCTATTGCTCCCAAGACATTGGGCAATTCAGCGATTGCAAAGAATTCCCTCTTCAGGTGCCTCCAATCACCATCATTCTGAGGGAATCCTATGTAATGCTTACTAACACGTACCATGGCGTCCAGAAAGTTATCAAAAACCACTGAGAATGTACCTTGAGACAGGCCATGCATGTACATCTCTCCAGATTGAAAACTCCCGGAGGCCAGGACGTATATACAACTTTGCATCTTGGTGATGCCAGGGACAGCAGTCTTTATTCGTATACGTGGCTCCAGATGAGGTCTAAGAACATCGTAAAGGCCAATGAGCTGTTCGTGATTGAGCCTATACTTGTCAAAAATCTCAAAGTCACTCATGTTTTCCAAGGTGGGTCTCACCCTGTAGACATGAGGACCTCGAACCAAACGAGCCCTTTGTCTCACTCAGAGCCGCCAAGCCCGCCTGATTCTCTGAATCTCTACTTGTGCAGCAGCACCGGCAGCAGCGTCTATCAAATCGTCATCCATGTTTGCCAAGCTAAGCAGCACAAAGCCAAACAGCAGAGCAAACACAACACAAGGAGTAACAAGGTATGCAAAAACACAGAAACGAATTGATACAATTTCGATCACAAGGGACACTTTGGCCATGTTGTTTGGGAGATTTATAGTTCAATATGTCCAATGGTAGTGAGTTCGTAATGATTGCTGATTGTATTCACTTGTTTGTATGTGAGCGGCGCGAATGCTTTCAAAGTGGGCGTTTTTTTTTAGGTGTTTGCTGAAATGTTGTTTTCCCCCAATGAATCGCAATGTGAAACTGTAAAATGTAACATATACTGGGCATCTTCGTAATGTTTGTTCATATGCGTAATAAATACTTAATAAACAAGATCTTATAGTAAAATGCACACGTCCACGCTAACATGAATGAAAGTGCATACTTGTGTATAATGGCATAGAATGTGATCGATCAATGTTGCTGCAATATTGTTTGTAAACGATAAAGTAACCGCTGACATCTCTATTATTGTATATATAAGTGATTGGCGAGATGTCAATATTCTACGCCTCCCTTTAAAATCGCAATAATACTGAAGATCTTCCGGCTGCCATCTGTAGTATTGTATATATAAGTAATTGGCGAGATGTCAATATTGTACGCGTCCCTTTAAAATCTCAATAATGGGGGCGGAGCCGAACTAGGAATGGAGATGGCAACATAATTGAGCTGCTCCGTGCAGGACACTGATAAAGGTGGCTGAAAAAAGTAACTAAGACTTAGCGAACAGACCTAGACTGTCAGCGGACACTAAGCTGACTGCCAGGGAGGAGGATGTGACTCGTTTGAAGCCGGGCAAGGTGTTTAGAGACGAGGAATAGAAGTGAAGCTTTACCAGGCTCTGTGAGAGGAGGCGCCATCTTGACAACCCGCATGGGAGATAAATACGACACAGACAAGTGAATTATTACGGAGATCCTGGTCGTAACTTTATTCAAGACTTAAAATCATTTTATTAGAGACCGGAACACAGTGTGAATGTAAAATTAAGGCTGTCATCCAAGCTGCACATGCGAAGGGACAATATCTATGACACATCAGATGCGGTCTGACACTGATATAGAAGCAGATTTTACTGCATGGTGAGGCAGTAATAAGCTTGCTAAAAGAGATCAAGGCAGTGTTGAGTGATGAAGAGGGGAAGATAGCACCCTCAGAGCGATCAGGCAACCTGGCAGGGCGAAGTCACTGTATATTAAAGATCGAGAGACTCTAGGTGCGCCCATGCAGGTCTGCCTGAAGTTTTTCAAGTATACAGCCCTAACTCCTGTAAATGTCAGGACAACTACATAAGGAAACTTGGGCTGCATATCAGGCTCCCCTCTAATCATGGACAGGGCTAACTACTAAAGATATAAGTCATGACCCTATACTCTGTGTTAATCTTGGATACTAAAGAGGTCAGAAATTATATATAAGGAGCAGCTAAGACATCAGCCGCATATGCAAAGTATTTGGTTGTCTACTGGTTCATTATAATAAAAGATTGATATTATGCATTCTGTTAATAGTAAGCTAAAGCTTGCCATAGTGAGAAGAGTTGAATATTTTGATATATACCGGGGTGACAGAAGGATTAAACAATACAAGAGGAAATGGCAGCCAGAAAATTAAACAAACCTTCCGCTACAGGGAAAGCAGCAGCAGCCAACTTGTTTTTTAAGCCCTCTAAAGGGGAGAAAATGGTGGAACCCCTAGATTCAGAACAAGTGGGGGACATGGAAGAAGATTTAGACTCTCAGACATGTGAAGCTGACTCAATCCCAGTTACTCAGGCTGATATTAAAATGCTGGTCTCCAAGAAAGATATTGATAAGAATTTTGAAAAATTGTGGACTAAAATAGATTCCTTTCAGACCACCATTACCAACAGTCTCACAGAACTAAAGCATGAGATGCAGGATTTGGGAGCTAGAGTTTCCATGTTGGAAGATAATGAGAATAATATAGAGAAGAAAGTGACTGCTATGAACCAAAGAACACAAGACCATCAGCTAGAAATAGATTCTATACAAGACAAGATGGAGGATTTGGAGAATCGCTCACGGAGAAGCAATTTGAGGCTGAAAGGAATCCCGGAGACCGTTTCGCAGCCAGACCTTCTGTGCTATTTAAAGCAACTGTTCAGGGTGGTCACTGGATCCTCAGAAGAAGACAACTTCCAAATAGAGAGGGCTCATAGGGCCCTGAAAGCAAAACCAAGGGGTGATTTCCCGCCCAGAGATGTAATAGTGAAATTGCTTCATTTCCCAGAAAAAGAGGCAATTCTTATGGCGGCCAGGAAGAACCCAACCTTCAAATATCAAGGAGTGGTTGTGCAGTTTTATCAAGATTTGTGTACACGCACATTGATGAGAAGAGGCTCACTCAGGCCCCTCACACAACTGCTCCGGAAGCAACAAATTAATTATCGATAGGGATTCCCCTTCGCCCTACATATCATGCATGAGGGGAAAACCCTTTCAATAAAGGAAAGGAAGGATATCCCGGAAATCTGTGAATATCTTGGTCTGGAATCACCGGATCTTCCATCCACCCACAACGATTCGGAAGCAGAACAACACCCACATAAAGAAAACAACCACAAAAGAGCCAAATGGATCAAAGTCACCAAAAAGAAACCAAAATGACTTAATACATAGCTGCTGTTTCCAGAACTCTAAGATGACACAAGGTCGGTCTTCACGGTAAGACCAGTGGCAGATGAGTATACAAAGTTAACTGTTTTACACTGTCTTCTTTTTAAGGTTGAGCCTCAATAGCAAAGACTCTGTTGATATGATAATAGACACTGTCTTACCTGGCATGCTGATGCATTGAACATTTTGAACTTTACCCAGTGACCAGGTCCTTGTATCGCTATAGATTAAAAATAAACCTTTATAGTTAGTTTAGCTGTATTTAAGATGTTTAGATTTCCTGCACAAAGCTAATTACCTAAAGTAGGTATCCCATTTTGGTGTTCTCTCCCTCTGTGTTTATTCCCTTTTGGTGTTTATTTTCTTTTCTTTACAGGGGTTAGATGAACAACAACTGTTATAATTGGGCAATGAGCCTGCACAATTGTTATGTTATACTTAAAATGTTCAGTTTTTCATTTTCTAAGTTATTTAGTCTGTGTGGTATGATGGGTTATTGGGGTTGGCACAGGTTGCTATTGGTCCAGGCAAGTATACCACTAATATAACAAATGACACCTACACTCACAATCCTCTCGCATAATGTGAGGGGCTTAAATACAAATATTAAGCGCAAGACGGCAGTTAATCAATATTTGAGGCTAAAGGCTAAGATTGTTTTCCTTCAGGAGACACATTTTACCCAAGCATCGATTCCCAAATTTTGGCACAGGCATTATCCAACACATTACCATACCACCACAGACCAAAAAAAAATGAGAGTTTCAATCTTAATCCACTCATCTTTACACTTTATAAAAGAAGAAGTAATAACAGACCTGGAGGGGAGGTTTCTTATAGTGAGAGGGAGGATACATGATACGAAGGTCACGCTCTGTAACGTATACGCCCCGAATGAACAGCAACACTCGTTTTTCAAACAGATTTCATATCACCTTACCCAATGGTCCCAGACTAGAACAATCATGGCTGGAGACTTTAATATCTCACTATCACCACATGTCAGAGACTTGACAAACAAAATATCAAAGAAATTGAATAGACAAAAGTCAATAGCCAAATCAATAAGAGAGTCATTGGCCTCACATAATCTAGTAGATACTTGGGAGACCCTTTACGGAGAAACGACAGACCACAGATTCTACTCGCATGCACACAGGTCATATACTCGACTGGAGTATGTAACGGTTAGTCAGATGATGATCCCTAATATAATAAGTGCTTCTATATTTCCCTGTGTTTGGTCAGACCATTCTATGGTACAGGTGGAGCTAAAGGGAATACTTAATTATCAAAGACAAAGATCTTGGACATATGACCCACAAACAATTGGTAATGCTCATGCCCTTGCCCAGATGAACAAACTACTTAAAGAATATTGGGAGTTTAATAAGAGGTCCACATTAAACCAACTTTCCTCCTGGGCAGCACATAAGCCTTATATGAGAGGACTGTTTATACAAGAAAAGGCTAGGATTAGGAAACTTTCTCATAAGACTATAGACCAACTCCAAGGGGAAATCAATATACTAGAAACACAACATAAACAAACCTTATCGGTAGCCACTTTTAAATTATTACAGACTAAAAGAAAGCTATTAGCAAAGATTATAAATGATTCGGCCACAAGAGCTATCCAAAGATTAAAGACTTCTTACTTTGTTTATTCAAATAAACCTGATAAATATCTAGCTAATAAATTGAGAGAGAGAGTGAAAATGCATTCTATTCCGACCATTCAGACTAAAGTAGGCACTAAAACATCAAATCCACAGGAGATCACGGATACTTTTGCATCCTATTATGAATCACTTTATGATGTTGGTCATACATGTTGGAGGTCTTGACGAGTTATGGATTTGAGGGCGACTTTGTACAGGCAATTAAGGGAATCTACTCAACACCATCGGCAACAATAAGCGCTGCGGGATACCAATCTAGAGCTATACCAATATTGAATGGTACCAGGCAGGGTTGTCCCCACTACTGTTCGCTCTTTGTATCGAACCGCTAGCTTCCAGAATTAGGAGATCAGATGATATTAGTGGGGTTAAGATAGGAAAAAAAGAATATAAATTATCTTTGTTTGCAGACGATATCCTATTGACAATAACTAAAGCTTTAAATTCCATGACGCATTTATACAAGATATTACAAGAATTTTCGGAAATATCTGGCTACAAGGTCAATATAGATTAGTTTGAGGCCTTGCCGATATCAATCCCCTCACACAAGAAAAAGTTGTTAGAGATCAACTTCGATATCTCTTGGGTCAAGCAATCCCTCACATACTTGGGGATAAAGCTAGCAGACTCTTATCATAAGCTCTATCAACTAAATTATATCCTTTTATATCACACAATTAGACAAGAATTACATAATTGGAAGAAAGGCAACTTTTCGTGGTATGGCCGTCTGTCATCAATAAAAATGAATATACTTCCCAGACTTTTGTACTTATTTCGTGCCTTACCAATTAAGGTCCCCCACCAGGACCTAAAGAAACTACAAGCGGATCTCCACTCCTTCTTGAGGGGAAATAGGGGAGCAAAAATTGTGTCACAGATTTTGGCTCAACATAGACAGAGAGGGGGGGTTGGAGTACCAAATTTAGCAGATTACTATCAAGCTGCAAGGACAGCTCAAACGACACTTCTAAGTAAACAGGCGAGTGAAGTAGTGTGGACTAAAATAGAGAGAGACCTGGTAGAAAAAGAAAATCCGGATGGTATCTTATGGGATTCAGGTAAAGAGGGCAGATATCGCTTAGGTTTATTCCCTACCATATTAGAGTCACAAAGGTGTAGGAATTTGGCCATGAAATCCCAAACGCTCCTACCTACTCACTCATGGATCAGGCCCATAAAGTATCTTCTACCGAAAGAGCTGCATAGTTATGTAGGTAAATGGACAAACAAGGGATTATATAGAGTAGCCAATCTAGTGGTACAGGGAAATGTAGCAACCTATAACCATTTACGTGACATACAACAGCCGGTCAAACTGCATTGGTTTGCATATCTTCAGATTTCCTCAGCATTAAACAGTTACATTAGACTTCACAAGAGACAACTAATCACTAGTTTAGAAAGAATATGCAAATTAGAGCTTAGAGAAAAAGGAGTGATCTCCAAGATATACATGGATATCCAAGCTGATAAGCTTGATACCAAATCTAACATCTTTCTGAGGTGGGAGAAAGACCTGGGTCTTATACTCCCGAGGGAAGAGTGGGATCAGATATTCCACGAGTCTTGCAAGGGCCTGGCATGTGCAGATTTACGGGAAAACACTATAAAAACAAATATAACATCATTCTGAGGTGGGAGAAAGACCTGGGTCTTATACTCTCGAGGGAAGAGTGGGATCAGATATTCCACGAGTCTTGCAAGGGCCTGGCAAGTGCAGATTTACGGAAAAACACTATAAAAACAATATTTAGATGGTACTTAACCCCAACTAACACATCTCATTATTCAACTAATAAGAGTAAACTATGTTATAGAGGGTGTGGAGAAAGGGGTTCATATAGGCACATGTGGTGGGACTGCATAATAATTTGGAATACTTGGACTAGTTTAAACGAATTACTAAGCTATCTATTAGACGAACACATAACATTGACCATGGACCAAGCACTTTTAAATAGAGACCTGCCAGGATTTATACCGTCGATAAATAAGTTTTCTAAAATATTGTGTACAATAACTAGAATATGCTTAGCCAAGTATTGGAAAGTAAGTAACCCAACTTGGAAGGAAGTTACAGATAATATTCAGGATATCTATTCTTTCTCAGAGGGAGCTTCACGACTGCAAGGAAATACAGACCAATTTCAGAAAATATGGTATTACTGGATTTTAAAGAGGAACAGCCCAAAGAGATAAAGGAGGTTACGGGATAAGGGATACCCCATGAGTGGGGATATCAATATAGAAAGAGGACCACCTATTGAGTTAAGGGACCTTTATCATGGTGCTAACCCAATACCCACCTGACAATACTAATAAGCCACTATAAAATGTAAAAATAACCGCACAAACAATTGGTTTTTTTTTTTTCATTTTCTTTTTCTTATTTTATTTTCAGTTTTTTGTTAGTTATAAACATGTTAGTGGTTAGGTTATTTGTTTATTCAGTTGCAATGTTAAACAAAAAAACGGTAAAAATCATTTCCAGAGCACAAAGGAAATTAATTGCTATTAATCTCTCAGTCTTAAGATACAGTGGCACTCAATATAGCTGAGGTCTATAAGAGAATGTGCAAAAAGGTATTACAGAGTCGCATGCAGTTTCACAAAACAAAATGGACTTGAGCAAAGACATGTAAAGCAATGATGATAAACTGAATGGTAATCTGTATAAGAAGTATAGACGTTTATTGACAATGCAACTGTTGGATGACAAGTATTTGTATTTGCTTTTGGAACTGAAATAAAAATTCTTTTAACATAAAATCACAATAATAATGACAATCTTCCGGCTGATATCTATAATATTGTAAGTAAACAAAGGAATTTTCAACACCTCTGAGTGAGACAAAATAAAGCCCAATAATCGAAAAAACAGTAAGGCTGATGAGATACGTGTTAAAACTTCACCTTTATTAAGACTCCGTGAGTAAAAAGACAAAGGCACAGTACACAGACCTGACTACCGCTGACGCGTTTCCTGCCCTATTGGGCACTTCATCAGAGCTACCTGTCAGGTGTGTAAAGACTCCTTAAAAACAGGATATGAGCCCTACACACCTGTTGCATAATTAATTATAACAGCAAAAATAATATTGTGAAATAAACACCAAATAAAATGTGAAAAATAATAATATACATTATGCATAACAAATAAACTTGAAAATCTATTTTTTTCCATAAACAAGAAAGAAAAAATATATACATTTTTAAACACTATGACTATACTCTTATATAAAATTATATTACCTAGTGTGCACATTAAAAACGATAGTACAATCAAAATTAGTGGGGACAAAGATTATTTCTATAACTCAAAGCATGGATGTTTATAGATTAAATCCCAGTGTTCTGTAGCTGGTTTGAACACGATAGGAACATGTAATTTTAAAAAGTTATTTGATGTTCCTATCAGCCATAATAGATGCAACCTATAAAATATAATCATGTATTTTGATATACCCAGAGAGCAAAATCCGTTAAGTATCCCAATGTGTATTATATCATATAAAAGTCAAATGCTAAAAAGTATAAACACAATAAAGGGGCACAAACTGACTGCTCCCCTGGAACCAAACATGGATAATATACCACTAATTAATTTGTGTAATCCTAACCATACTAGAATTTAGATCTATTATGAGATTCAGATCCTGGGTATATATATAGAACAATGAAAGAACATTGCAAAAATAGGGCATTATGAATCTGAGAATAACTCAAGATTCCATGATTTATGTATTATCAATGTACAGTTTGATGTCACTTATTTTGTTGATACCAAAAGGAGCACCAGTTTTTAAAGTATGAATCCAGTAAACTTCACGTTTACTGAGTGCTGCATATCTATTTCCACCTCTGGGTCCTAGTTTGACTACCTCAATCCCTTGGAACGTAAAACCAGCTGCTTTGTCTTCATGTAAAGCAAAGTGCTTAGCCACAGGAGTTTTGGGAATTTCTGCCTCAAGGGAAAGTAAGTGCTCTCTTATACTATCTTTGAGCATTCTCGATGTTAACCCTGTATATTGAAAATTACAAATCCTGCAGGTCAAGAGATATATAACAAAAGTGGAAGTGCAAGAAATATGTTCTTTTATCTTAAAGGTCTGACCTGTACTTGTGGAGGTAAAAGTATCCCCAACTGTAACGTACCTGCAAAAAACCTGGTTTTGATGTTAACCAATTGGTCGACTGTGTAGTATGTGAGCTCTTCTTGCTAAAATCCTTTCTGACCATATCTCCAATGGTTTTAGCTTTTCGAGAGATAAAGTTACATTTCGTAGAGATATGTTTTAGATCTGAATCCCTATCTAAAATGGGTAATCTATTCCTAATAATTCTACAGATGTTATCAAATTGTCTACTGTAAGATGTAATAAAATTAACACCATCCTTGAGCTCAACATTTTTATCTTTATCTTTCAATAAGCTATTTCTATCAAATTTGCTCACTTGTTCAGATATTTTCAATAAGCTTTGTTCATCATAGCCTCTCTCTTTTAATCTAGCAGTAAGATCTGCTGCATGTTTCTTATAACTCTCTATATTGCTACAGTTCCTCCGTAATCTAATATACTGACCTTTAGGTATCCCCTTTTTTAAGTGAAATGGATGGCAAGAGTCTGCTCTGAGAATAGTGTTGCCCGAGATCTCTTTCCTAAAAACCTCAGTGATAATGCCCTCTGTATTATGACTAAGTTTAACATCTAGAAATGGTATGTCAACCTTAGAATGACTGAATGTGAATTTTAGGTTGGCATCATTCTTGTTCAAATATTCCACAAATTCATCTAAGATTTTATTGTCTCCACTCCATAATAATAGCATATCATCTATAAAACGTGTATAATAGGTGATATGTTTCTTGAATGGATTTGCAACATTGAACAATTTTTTGTCCTCAAATTCAGCTAAATACAGATTAGCATACGAGGGGGCAAATTTTGCCCCCATCGCAGTGCCTCTCTGCTGTAAAAATACATACCATCAAAAATAAAATAATTATGATGCAACAAAAAACTGGTTACTTGTAACATAAAGTCTATAAAATACACGTTTTATAGATGATATGCTATTATTATGGAGTGGAGACAATAAAATCTTAGATGAATTTGTGGAATATTTGAACAAGAATGATGCCAACCTAAAATTCACATTCAGTCATTCTAAGGTTGACATACCATTTGTAGATGTTAAACTTAGTCATAATACAGAGAGCATTATCACTGAGGTTTTTAGGAAAGAGATCTCGGGCAACACTATTCTCAGAGCAGACTCTTGCCATCCATTTCACTTAAAAAAGGGGATACCTAAAGGTCAGTATATTAGATTACGGAGGAACTGTAGCAATATAGAGAGTTATAAGAAACATGCAGCAGATCTTACTGTTAGATTAAAAGAGAGAGGCTATGATGAACAAAGCTTATTGAAAATATCTGAACAAGTGAGCAAATTTGATAGAAATAGCTTATTGAAAGATAAAGATAAAAATGTTGAGATCAAGGATGGTGTTAATTTTATTACATCTTACAGTAGACAATTTGATAACATCTGTAGAATTATTAGGAATAGATTACCCATTTTAGATAGGGATTCAGATCTAAAACATATCTCTACTAAATGTAACTTTATCTCTCGAAAAGCTAAAACCATTGGAGATATGGTCAGAAAGGATTTTAGCAAGAAGAGCTCACATACTACACAGTCGACCAATTGGTTAACATCAAAACCAGGTTTTTATAAATGCAATGTCAGACCATGTAAGAGTTGCAGGTACGTTACAGTTGGGGATATTTTTACCTCCACAAGTACAGGTCAGACCTTTAAGATAGAACATATTTCTTGCACTTCCACTTTTGTTATATATCTCTTGACCTGCAGGATTTGTAATTTTCAATATACAGGGTTAACATCGAGAATGCTCAAAGATCGTATAAGAGAGCACTTACTTTCCCTTGAGGCAGAAATTCCCAAAACTCCTGTGGCTAAGCACTTTGCTTTACATGAAGACAAAGCAGCTGGTTTTACGTTCCAAGGGATTGAGGTAGTCAAACTAGGACCCAGAGGTGGAAATAGATATGCAGCACTCAGTAAACGTGAAGTTTACTGGATTCATACTTTAAAAACTGGTGCTCCTTTTGGTATCAACAAAATAAGTGACATCAAACTGTACATTGATAATACATAAATAATGGAATCTTGAGTTATTCTCAGATTCATAATGCCCTATTTTTGCAATGTTCTTTCATTGTTCTATATATATACCCAGGATCTGAATCTCATAATAGATCTAAATTCTAGTATGGTTAGGATTACACAAATTAATTAGTGGTATATTATCCATGTTTGGTTCCAGGGGAGCAGTCAGTTTGTGCCCCTTTATTGTGTTTATACTTTTTAGCATTTGACTTTTATATGATATAATACACATTGGGATACTTAACGGATTTTGCTCTCTGGGTATATCAAAATACATGATTATATTTTATAGGTTGCATCTATTATGGCTGATAGGAACATCAAATAACTTTTTAAAATTACATGTTCCTATCGTGTTCAAACCAGCTACAGAACACTGGGATTTAATCTATAAACATCCATGCTTTGAGTTATAGAAATAATCTTTGTCCCCACTAATTGTTTTTTTTTTTTTTTTTTTAAAAGGCTTTATTGAAGTGATACAAAAATGACATATCTATACGGTTATACAATAGGTACATAAACAAAATGTTTATAACATCAACAAAGATATAAAACAATTTCACTTCACAATATATTACGCCCAGTCCGCCGGACTGACCTTTGGGGTGAGCAATCATAGTTTTATATAATTTTTTCAAAACTTAAGGTCATATCATCATAGTACCAGTCTAATGACGATATAGTCAGAGATAAAGAAGGTATTTAAAGAGAAAAGGAATTGGGGGGTAGAAGGATAAGAGAAGGAAGAAAAGAGGGAGAGGAGGAAGGAAGAGAGAAAAAAAAAAAAAAAAAAAAAAGGAAACAACCACTGACGACCAATCCGAGTAGGAATGATCCTATTTGATTTAGATTGTGCCACGCCACAAAGCTAGTATCATTTCATATGTGACAAGGTTATGGGTTTTCAGGTAATGGTACCTTTCCAGGTGCAAAATTTCCTCCACCTGGGTGTACCAGTCCCCCAAGGTAGGAGGGTTTTGAGATTTCCATTTTTTCGGAATTAATTTTTTTGCACTGGTAATCATTATCAGCAGAAGAGAGAAATGTGCGGCACTTTGTGTTTTAGGTAAAGACAGAAATAGCAAAATGTTGGGTGTGTTTGGGATGTCTAAATTTAAAATTTCCCCCATCTTTTTCATAACTCCCGTCCAAAAAGACAATATACAGGGGCAACGCCACCAGATGTGTAAAATTGATCCGTCCTCCCCGCACCCCCTCCAACATAATGAGCTAAGGGTAGGGAATATCTTATGGAGCCTTACAGGAGTAAGGTACCATCTGCTAAGGTATTTAATGTGTAGTTCCTGAATTGTTGATGATGCTGATGATTTCTTAATTAATCTAAAGGCCCTCAACCAAGGGTCGGGGTCGAAATCTAAGCCCAACTCAGCTATCCATTGCTTTGTGTATGTTGGTAATGCCTCAGAGCCCCGGAGAATTAATGACTTATACATTATGGATATCAAATGCTTGGGCGCAGCATCCATTACGCATATTTTTTAAAAATTCGTAAGTGTTCTCCCTAGCTCCTGTTTATATTTATGACTTAAGATAAAGTGGTGCATCTGGCGATAGTGTAACCAAGAGGAGAAGATTGTGGGACATGATCTTACTAGATCTGCCTGCGGTGTGACTCTCCCATTTACTATTATTCCAAAAACGGATCCCTCCTTAATTTTATACGGGGCAAGTTTATATATTCCTCTATTATGATATGGGAGCTCAGGGTTTTCAAAAATGGGGGATAACGGGGAATGTTTAGTAGAAATATGCGTGGATGTGTTTATGGTCTTGTCCCATATATTAAGTGTCTCCTCTGTCAAGTGATATTTAGTGACTGCGAGAGGGTGCTGTGAGGGCGGAATCCAGACGAGAGTTCCCATATTATTTAATTTAAAGATCTGTCTATCCAGATCGAGCCATGCCTTAGTGGTTAGGTTCTGTGCCCATTCTACAATTCTTTGTAAGCCTACTGCGTGTTTATAAGAAGCTATATCTGGTAGCCCTAGCCCCCCCCTATCTCTTGGAAGATACATGGTGCGTTTGGGTAATCTGGGTTTGGTGTTGGCCCAGAGGAATTGTTCAATCAAATTTTGCAACTGGGTATGATAGCTTTTAGGGAGTGCAATGGGCAGAGTTTGTAGCAGGTACAGTATGCGAGGGAGAACATTAATTTTAATAACACCCACTCTTCCCAGCCAAGAAACCGTCCCAGCTCTCCAGGATGAGAGGTCGGCCATAATATCATTCTTCAGGGGAATATAGTTATGTTTAAAAAGATCCGAAGGGTCAGGAGTTAGATATATACCCAAGTATTTTAGCTTAGTACTTGCTACATATATATTATAATTGCGTTGTAAATGAAGCACCACTTCAGGATTGGTGTTGATATTCAGCAGTTCTGATTTACTAAGGTTAAGGGAAAAATTTGAAACCTCTCCGTATGCCCTAATTTCTTTTAAAAGCTCTGGTACAGACTCTAAAGCATCAGTTAACGTGTAGAGGATATCATCAGCATATAATGCCTGCTTATGCTCTCTGTCCCCTGTTACCATGCCCCTGATTTTTTTATTTAGTCTCACTTTATGCGCCAGCACTTCAATTGTTAGTGCGAATAGCAATGGCGACAGGGGGCAACCCTGCCGGGTCCCATTGCTAATATTGAATGATTCCGATAGTGTTCCATTGATTCTTATTTTAGCATTCGGATTTGAGTAAAGTGCCAAAACCGTGTTTACGAAGGGTGTCCCGAACCCCATTTTCTCTAAAACGCAATGCAAAAAAGACCAACTGACCCTATCAAAAGCCTTCTCCGCGTCGGTAGCGAAGAGGACTAATGGGCATCCCGAGACTTTGGCATGGTTGATTAATTGAGTGACTTTGATGGTGTTGTCCCTAGCCTCTCGGCCTGGGACAAAACCCACCTGGTCATTGCAAATTAAAGATGGGAGGTACTTGTTGAGTCTATTTGCAAGGATTTTTGCTAGTATTTTCATATCGGAATTAATTAAAGATATGGGTCTGAAATGGCTCGGGGAATCCGCCGCCTTTCCCGGCTTGGGTAGTACCGTTATATGAGCCTCTAAAAGAACGCGGGATAAATTAGGGTCATCACGGATTTCATTAAATAGGTCTAGGAGAGGGCCAGCTAAGATGTCCTTAAACTTTTTATAATACACTGATGAAAACCCATCAGGTCCTGAGCTTTTGCCTCCTGGACTTCCCTTGATGGCCTCGAATAGCTCTTCCTCAGATATTGGTGCGTCCAGTGCACTGGACTCCTCTCTAGTTAAGGAGGGGAGATCAATATCTCCCAGATATGAGTTAATTAGAGTTTCTGGTGCAGAAGCCCCTGCGCCTTGAGAGGTCGCTGAGGTGGGATCATGTATGTTATATAAGGAATGGTAATAATCGTGAAATTCCTTCGCAATTTGATCGCTGCTGCGAAGTGTATGGCCATCTTTGGATCTAATAGTGTGTATGTATGTGCGAAGCTGTCTTCTCCTAAGGGTTCTCGCCAAGATTCTGCCCGGCTTATTGCCCCCCTCATAATAATACTGTTTTAGGTATAAAGCTTTCTTTTGGTGGGACTCTGCTAGGTGTTTTTGAAAATCTAGTCTCGCTTGTCTTAGTTGGTTTGTAATGTCTGTACATGTCGGGGTTTCTTTATGTTTGGTTTCCAGAGAATTTAATTTATGCTGTAGGTCAAGGTATTTAGCCCTATACTGTCTATTGGTAAACGCCTTTTGTTTGATCAAGGCCCCCCTAATTACAGTTTTATGGGCTTCCCAGATGATGGCTTTAGAGGAAGATGGAAATGTGTTAGTTGCAAAGTATTCCCGAATTATTTTCTGCAGGTCGGATAGAAATATTGGATTGTCTAATAGAGTTTCATCCAGTCTCCAAATGTTTTGGGTGATAGGGATGTCTGGCCATAAGATTGCACAGGAGACCGGAGAGTGATCCGACCAGGATATGTGACCTATGTTGCTGCGATGTGTAATTGATAAGCCGCAAGAATCAGTATATATATGGTCAATCCTGGAGTAGCTATTGTGTGGGATAGAGTAGAAAGAATAATCCCTGGCGGTGGGATGTAGTGTGCGCCAGACGTCGTGTAAAGCTAAATTTATTAAAGTGTTGTTGACCTGATTTATTGTGGTGGATGGTGTACAGGTAACCCCTTTAGAGGTGTCAACCAGAGGGTCTGCAACAATATTAAAATCTCCCGCTAGGTAAGTGGTACCTCTAGTATGTTCTAGTAACAAGTCTCGGACTCTATGAAAGAAGGAGTCTTGTTTCTGGCTAGGTGAATAGACCGAGGCTAGTGTGATATAGTGCCCAAACAAAGTGCCAACCAGAATGATATAGCGCCCTTCCGGGTCTCTTTCAATGTGTGTCAAAATGAATGGTAACGATTTGTGGAAGACTATACCCACCCCTCCTTTTTTATTTTGTCCAGAGGCGAAGTAAGCAGTGGGGAACTGAATATTGTGCCATTTAGGTTCTCTACCTCTCCTAAAATGAGTCTCCTGTAGGAGAATTATATGGCTATGTAGTTTATGCAATTCTTTAAAAGCAATGGAGCGTTTACCCGGGTCGTTAAGGCCCTTCGTATTAATCGTGGTAAGATTAATGGAGTGGTCCCCAAATATGCTGGATTTATGCTGCATGGCAAAAAAAAAAAAAAAAAAAAAAAAAAAAAGGGAATAGATAAGAGATTGGAGATTTATAGAAAGGGAGAGAAAGACACTGAGAAACAGATAGTAGTGTGCAGATTAGACAAGAGTAAGTACCGTGCTAGATATGTAGCCTCAGAACAATATACTCAAGTGATACAAGGGCACTCAAGAGACCCCAGCAGCACTCGTCTATATAATTGTCTAACAAACAAAGAACACTTAACAAGGGGAAAAGCCCCTATACTGACGTAAGTTATAAACAAGAACTTATACATATTCGTAGTACATTTCAGTTTTCAACATGGTGTAAGCTGCCATTTAACATAACTTTTTATCTAATGGGACAGTGTTACCCTAATAATCTTAACGTAGGTGGAGATCACTGCTATAGGCTGGTATACCTTACATAATCATAATACACATCTGTCATAACAGGTCATGAAGTCTACCCTCTATATATATCTAGCCACTACCTTGCATAAAATACAACATGGTAAGATTTATATCGGTCTGGAGTTTTATTTATCTCTTGGTTCAGAAAACATGAATTAAATAGTATATCTATGACTAGTATGTGCCAACCTAGTCTAGAGTAGGTGATATTTTTATAACTTGAGGTGATTATTAACTTAAGATTGAGCTAGAGGTAGCATTTACTGGTGAACCTAAAAATATTATGACATAGATCAATAGATTAATAGAGATAGTAATGTGTAGCAATTAACTGTCAAAACAACGGGTAACAGTATAGCATATTATACATTCAAAAGTGGCAGTCCAGTATTGTGAGCAACAATTACAATAGACCTGAGAGGTCTAATGGAAGCAAGTACATCAACATCAGGTATCAGCTCATACTTTACCCAATTCTCTCCTCCGCAAGATGTTGTCTAGCAAAGCTAGTGGAGGGTGAAACGTCCCTCGCAAGAGTCCCGCCCAAGGCAGGAACCTGTATTGACAGATTTTCAAAAAAGTCTTTTCGTCCATGCCGGGCCTGAAAATGGTCGTTTTGTTGTTATTTGAGGCAATTATAGACACTGGGAAGCCCCATCTGTAAATAACCTTGTTGCTCCTTAGTACAGAGGTGATGTGATTTAAGTCTCTGCGCTTTTGTAGAGTTATGGGTGATAGGTCTGTAAAGACCTGGATTTCTTCTCCTACATGGGTGATTGGGTGCTTTCTCCTGGCTCCTTGAAGAACTTCCTCTTTGTCCTTGAAACTGAGAAATCTGATGATTATATCCCTTGGGGGGGCTTTGTTGGGTGGTTTAGGCCTAAGGGCTCTATGTGCCCTTTCAATTGGGATATCCGGTGATGAGGGAGAGTCCTTAATGATTCTAAAAAGCGCTTGAAGATAACCTTCGATGTTTTGTGGGGCAACCGCCTCTGAGACGCCCCTAAAGCGCAGATTGTTTCTGCGTCCCCTGTTGTCAATATCTTCCAGCTTGTCGTTGAGATATTGCAAATTATCTGCATGATTTTGTATATCAGTTGACTGTTGTTGTAGGGAGGATGTATTATCTTTGGAAGTTTTTTCAATTGCCGAAACTCTTGTCTCCAGTGCAGAAAAATCTTTTCTCAAATCATTAAATAAGCTCCTCATCTCATTCATGACTCCTTGTATATCAGTCTTAGATGATAGATGTGAAATGTCCTCCTTAGTAATAAACTGGGGTTGCGACATTCTATCCATTGGGATAGGGTTGGCTGAATTATCTTGGGAGCACGCCATATCTACTGCAGCTGTACCTTTAGTTGAATCTATGGGCTTAAGGTAATGGCTCATAGATTTAGGAGCACTTATTTTGTCTGTTCTGCTTGCTCTTTTATTAGGCATGCCCTGAAATAAACTATCCCAGTGGGGCTTTGGTTGAAGTTGCAAATATATAAATGGGTTCTTTGCTTCTTTCCTATGGAGTGTCCACACTATACAACTAGATTCAGATTTTCAGTATGGTTTGCAGGGGCTTGAGTATCTATAATCAGAATGTCTCTTTTGGCAAAAAGTCTCTGATGCCCGGTAAGGGTGATATGCTTATAGGGCTAAGGCCTGTCTTAAACGTTGCCTCTCAGATTAAACCTCTACAGGAGTTATAGATCTTATTTAAATGCTATTATACTGCTACAGCAGATCTGTGCCCTGGGGAATGTGGATAACTTATTGCCCCACGGTAAAAAAATGACAGGGGACATGCAGCTAGAGCACCTCTGTATTAATGACGATGCGATTCACTGTAAGTCGATATGGTACCGACTCCTCTTGCTTACCCTCTCCTATGCCACCGATATAACTGAGGTCCGGGATTAGGCCAGTTGCGAGCAGTCAGTGCGATGTGTAGACCTCCTTATCTTTACTGCCGCAGGTCCCCTGGGAGGAGATCAAACAGAAGCCGTTCAGGCCTTAAGGCGCTCTGCAGAGTGGAAGCTCTCCGTGAGGTCCGGTGTTCTCCTGACACTTATCTGTCTCACCGGAATATCAGTAATCCGTTGGCAGGACAGGATGTCAATAATAGCTGGCCCTTAGTTGTTGGGTGAATCTCGGCTCGGTGGTAAGTGAGGCCTGCAAGGTCAGATGAGTCTTCCACGTGGGGGCCCGGCACTGAATAGTTTATAACAGCAGCTCCCACTACTAAACCGATCTCACAACCACACAGCAATTATTGTCCCATATGAGTACCAGGCTGTTTAGGATTAATAATTAAAGTATGAGTACTACATAAAGGGCTTTTTGTCAGATTAGGATGCAGGAGCCCTCCTAATGTGCGACCATCTTCCTGCGTGGTCAGGCTCCGCCCCCGTCCCCACTAATTTTGATTGTACTATCGTTTTTAATGTGCACACTAGGTAATATAATTTTATATAAGAGTATAGTCATAGTGTTTAAAAATGTATATATATTTTTTCTTTCTTGTTTATGGAAAAAAATAGATTTTCAAGTTTATTTGTTATGCATAATGTATATTATTATTTTTCACATTTTATTTGGTGTTTATTTCACAATATTATTTTTGTTGTTATAATTAATTATGCAACAGGTGTGTAGGGCTCATATCCTGTTTTTAAGGAGTCTTTACACACCTGACAGGTAGCTCTGATGAAGTGCCCAATAGGGCAGGAAACGCGTCAGCGGTAGTCAGGTCTGTGTACTGTGCCTTTGTCTTTTTACTCACGGAGTCTTAATAAAGGTGAAGTTTTAACACATATCTCATCAGCCTTACTGTTTTTTCGATTATTGGGCTTTATTTTGTCTCACTCAGATGTGTTGAAAATTCCTTTGTTTACTTACTACTTTAATCGAGGGCTTAGCAGGGGAGCCCCTCCCAACACCTGTGAGACAAGCCGTGATGCTGCTGTGAACTCAGGCAGTATCTGTGACTGCTGCAACTGACTGCACTACTAAGAGTGGATACAACAGTTCCGTTTTCCTGGATCTCATCGGACATTGGATATCATTCTCAGAATCAAGTGAGTTTGCTATACATTTTTTTGCTAGAACTATCTGGCTTATGTCTTATTCCTAACGATGAGTCTTGCGAATGTAAGGGGTTAACGGACCATGCAATCAATTACCACAGTTTAACACAGGTTTACCACAATTGTTTCATAATTGGATTAAGTGATACACTGTCTCAGCTAGCACACACTGATATATTGTGCTACCTACTCAACATTACTTCTTGCTTTTTCCTTACATTGAATTACACAGCCCAAGCTGTTTGTTTGAACTCTATAATATTGTATATATAAGTGATTTGAGAGCTGTCAATATTGTACGCATCCCTTTAAAATCGCCATAATAATGATGTTCCAAACTGTTGTTTACGTATATGTTGTATTGTAGTATTGAGTGCTAAACTTCTGAAAGGGGCGGTACAGTCCTAAAGCTGTAATGTGTATGGTTGAAGCTTCTAATGATGTCATCATATTATCAACCAGTTATCAAATCCTCATACTGTTGTTGTATTTTACTACATTGTTATTGTGTGCTGATTAAAATATAAATGTGTGCTTTGTGGTTGCGTTATGCGTGTTATGTGCATATACGTATATATTGTGATTGTCTCCCACATATGCTGACTTCTATAAAGCAGTATAGCATTGTTGTTCCTTCCCAAAAAGTGACAGCTGTAATCTGTTCTAATGATGTTCTTATTGTACGTAATTCATAATGGTTTATTCTGAGTGAATCGTGATGTTAAAAGGATAGTAAAATCCCTATTTTATGTTTCCTGATTCATAAAGAGAATGTAATGTGTTTTTCCCCCATCATATGAATGCACATGTATGAGTGAACGCTAAAAGTAATGTATGTGCATCCATTAATGATCATGTGTTAAGCCTATGTAAATATGCAGTTCATGCAAGCATATGAGTTGAATAAATGAAATGTTATAATAGAGGTTAATGAGAGGTGTTTCCAATTGTCTACTGTTTTTGAATCCTGAAATGTTGAAATTATTTTTCTGACCATTTAAATCTGATGTAATTATTAGTGATGTCCCGAACTGTTCGCCCGCGAACGGTTCACATCGAACATAGCTTGTTCGCGTTTGTGGGCGAACACATGGCAATGTTCGATCCGCCCCTATGTGTCATCATTGTGGAAACTTTGACCCTTTATGTCACAGCCGCCTGACACATTAGAGCCAATCAACATCAGACACTCCCTCACAGACCCTCCCAGCTACTCGGAATCCGCCATTTTAGACTCATAACGACCTTGCTTTCTTAATGAGAGGACGTGTTGTGTTTTTGCTCCTGACATTAATAGTAAAAACATAGCTAGGCTAGTGTATTTACAGTCCAGAAGGACTCCACTCATCTCTGCTGCAAGCACAGCACCCCAAAAAACCCTTTTTAGGGCTATATTTTGTGCCGTTTTTTTTCCGTTTTTTTTTTCTTAGCATTTGCCTGGCTTTCAGGCTGCGTGTTTAAGGCTCATAGCATATGCTGTGACTACTGCCACCACTGATATCTCCCTAACAACATTAGTTTAAATTTAACTAACCAAAAAATTTCATTATTTTTCTAGTGTAATTTTTTTTCATTTTCAATCAGGCCAGTGTCACACAGCATATACTCTGGTTCATTGCTCTGTGCCAGCCAGCAGCCACCAGTGTTAATATCCGTTTATAACATTATTTTAAATTAAAAAAAAATATATATATATTTTGCTAGTGTAATCTAATTACATTTACTATCAGGCCTGTGTCTGTCAGGCTCACTCAGCATTAATATACCTCATTTTTTTTCAGTCTTTTGGTTAATTGGTCTGTGCCAGGCAGCCATCCAGCACTCATATCTATTCTTCTTCACCTTAATTTTAATATAAAAAAAAAAGTTTAAATTTGTTTGCTAGTGTAATCTAATATAATTTTCTATCCGGCCTGTGTGTTTTGCTGACATATAGAGCCTACTGTGTTTACTTGCTGCCCTCCCTAGCCTATGAGCCACAACTCATATGTGTTTAACCTTTTTTTAATTCCCCCCCCCCCAAAAAAATAATTTAAATCATTTTTCTAGTGTAATCTAATAGTATTTTCTATCAGGCGTGTGTGTATCTGACTTACAGAGCCTATTGTTTTAATAGCTGCCCTTCCAAGGCTATCAGCCACGACTCATATGTATGTGCTTAACCTTTTTCTTTAAATTGCCAAAAAAAAGTCTTTAAATCATTATGCTAGTGTAATCTTATTGTATTTTCTATCAGGCCTGTGTCTAACTGTCTATCTGACTTACACAGCATACTGTTGTTAATTGCTGCCCTACATAGCAGCCAGTCAGTGCGACCACTCATAGAGTCATATGTGCATTGCACTTCTTAACATAATTTTAATATTAAAATCTAAAATTTTAAAATATTTTGCTAGTGTAATCTAACTTAATTTTCTATCAGGCCTGTGTTTTTGTCACTTAAACAGCATACTGTGTTAAATTGCTGCCCTACCTACCATCCACGACTCATATCTGCCAGCCTGTGTGCCAGGCCCAACTAGCCAATTAGTGGCACCAATCACAATTCTTGTAACAGTATATAAAAAAATAAAAATCATAATTTTTTGGACTGCAAATATTCAGTCTCCTAGTGCCATTTAATTGCATTTACCTCCTGCCTGCCACTGCCAGCCTTTTGTGCCAGGCTGTCTAGCCAACTATTTACACCAATCATAATTGTTGTAACAGACAGTATAGTTAATAATTAAAATTAAAAAAATTTTGATTGTTGATCTTAATCCTCAGTTTGCTCGTGCCCTAGAATTGCACTTTTCTACTGCCTGTGTGCCAGGCCTGTCAGTAATCAGTCTCCTAGTGTCCTTAAATTGCATCTACCTCCTGCCTGCCAGCCTTTTGTGCCAGGCCGTCTTGCCAACTATTTACGCCAATCATAATTTTTTTGTCACAGTATAGTTACTAATTAAAATTAAAAAATTCTTGATTGTTGATGATCTTAATCCTCAGTTTGCTCGTGCCCTAGAATTGCACTTTTCTACTGCCTTCCAAGCCTGTGTGCCAGGCCTACTTGAAAAATATTTACACTAATCATATTTGTTGACACAGTATTCTTAGAAATTAAAAATTAAAATTTTTGTTAACAGTTGTTGTGAATCCTCAGTTTGCTGGTGCCATTGAATAGCACTTTCCTCCTGCCTTGCAGCCTGCTGTGAGCCAGGCCCACCTAGCCATTTGTTGCCAGCAATCATATTTCTTTTAATAGTATTGCAAAAATTGTCAATCATCACTGTTTTGACTGTCAGTCATCAGTCTCCTAGTGTCCTTAAATTGCATCTACCTCGTGCCTGCCAGCCTTTTGTGCCAGGCCGTCTTGCCAACTATTTACACCCATCATAATTTTTTGTCACAGTATAGTTACTAATTAAAATTAAAAAATTCTTGATTGTTGATAATCTTAATCCTCAGTTTGCTCGTGCCCTAGAATTGCACTTTTCTACAGCCTTCCAAGCCTGTGTGCCAGGCCTACTTGAAAAATATTTACACCAATCATATTTGTTGTCACAGTATTCTTAATAATTAAAAATTTTAATTTTTGGTAATAGTTGTTGTGAATCCTCAGTTTGCTGGTGCCATTGAATAGCACTTTCCTCCTGCCTTGCAGCGTGCTGTGAGCCAGGCCCACCTAGCCAATTGTTGCCAGCAATCATATTTCTTTTAACAGTATTGCAAAAATTGTCAATAATCACTGTTTTGACTGTCAGTAATCAGTCTCCTAGTGTCCTTGAATTGCATTTACCTCCTGACTGCCAGCCTTTTGTGCCAGGCCGTCTTGCCAACTATTTACACCAATCATAATTGTTGTCACAGTATAGTTACTAATTAAAATTAAAAAATTCTTGATTGTTGATGATCTTAATCCTCAGTTTGCTCATGCCCTAGAATTGAACTTTTTTACTTCCTTGCAAGACTGTTTGCCAGGCCTACTTGAAAAATATTTACACCAATCATATTTGTTGTGACAGTATTCTTAATAATTAAAAATTAAATTTTTTGGTAATAGTTGTTGTGAATCCTCAGTTTGCTGGTGCCATTGAATAGCACTTTCCTCCTGCCTTGCAGCCTGCTGTGAGCCAGGCGCACCTAGCCAATTGTTGCCAGCAATCATATTTCTTTTAACAGTATTGCAAAAATTGTCAATCATCACTGTTTTGACTGTCAGTAATCAGTCTCCTAGTGTCCTTGAATTGCATCTACCTCGTGCCTGCCAGCCTTTTGTGCCAGGCCGTCTTGCCAACTATTTACACCAATCATAATTTTTTGTCACAGTATAGTTACTAATTAAAATTAAAAAATTCTTGATTGTTGATGATCTTAATCCTCAGTTTGTTCGTGCCCTAGAATTGCACTTTTCTTCAGCCTTCCAAGCCTGTGTGCCAGGCCTACTTGAAAAATATTTACACCAATCATATTTGTTGTCACAGTATTCTTAATAATTAAAAATTTAAATTTTTGGTAATAGTTGTTGTTAATCCTCAGTTTGCTGGTGCCATTGAATAGCACTTTCCTCCTGCCTTGCAGCCTGCTGTGAGCCAGGCCCACCTAGCCAATTGTTGCCAGCAATCATATTTCTTTTAACAGTATTGCAAAAATTGTCAATAATCACTGTTTTGACTGTCAGTAATCAGTCTCCTAGTGTCCTTGAATTGCATCTACCTCCTGCCTGCCAGCCTTTTGTGCCAGGCCGTCTTGCCAACAATTTACACCAATCATAATTTTTTGTCTCAGTATAGTTACTAATTAAAATTAAAAAAATTCTTGATTGTTGATGATCTTAATCCTCAGTTTGTTTGTGCCCTAGAATTGCACTTTTCTACAGCCTTCCAAGCCTGTGTGACAGGCCTGCTTGAAAAATATTTACACCAATCATAGTTGTTGTGACAGTATGCTTAATAATTAAAAATTAAAATTTTTGGTAATAGTTGTTGTGAATCCTCAGTTTGCTGGTGCCATTGAATAGCACTTTCCTCCTGCCTTGCAGCCTGCTGTGAGCCAGGCCCACCTAGCCAATTGTTGCCAGCAATCATATTTCTTTTAACAGTATTGCAAAAATTGTCAATCATCACTGTTTTGACTGTCAGTAATCAGTCTCCTAGTGTCCTTGAAATGCATCTACCTCCTGCCTGCCAGCCTTTTGTGCCAGGCTGTCTTGCCAACTATTTACACCAATCATAATTTTTTGTTAAAGTATAGTTACAAATTAAAATTAAAAAATTCTTGATTGTTGATGATCTTAATCCTCAGTTTGCTCGTGCCCTAGAATTGCACATTTCTACAGCCTTCCAAGCCTGTGTGCCAGGCCTACTTGAAAAATATTTACACCAATCATATTTGTTGTGACAGTATTCTTAATAATTAAAAATTTAAATTTTTGGTAATAGTTGTTGTGAATCCTCAGTTTGCTGATGCCATTGAATAGCACTTTCCTCCTGCCTTGCAGCCTTCTTTGAGCCAGGCCCACCTAGCCAATTGTTGCCAGCAATCATATTTCTTGTAACAGTATTGCAAAAATTGTCAATCATCACTGTTTTGACTGTCAGTAATCAGTCTCCTAGTGTCCTTTAATTGCATCTACCTCCTGCCTGCCAGCCTTTTGTGCCAGGCCGTCTTGCCAACTATTTACACCAATCATAATTTTTGGTCACAGTATAATTACTAATAAAAATTAAAACATTCTTGATTGTTGATGATCTTAATCCTCAGTTTGCTCGTGCCCTAGAATTGCACTTTTCTACAGCCTTCCAAGCCTGTGTGCCAGGCCTACTTGAAAAATATTTACACCAATCATATTTGTTGTCACAGTATTCTTAATAATTAAAAATTTAAATTTTTGGTAATAGTTGTTGTGAATCCTCAGTTTGCTGGTGCCATTGAATAGCACTTTCCTCCTGCCTTGCAGCCTGCTTTGAGCCAGGCCCACCTAGCCAATTGTTGTCAGCAATCATATTTCTTGTAACAGTATTGCAAAAATTGTCAATCATCACTGTTTTGACTGTCAGTAATCAGTCTCCTAGTGTCCTTGAATTGCATCTACCTCCTGCCTGCCAGCCTTTTGTGCCAGGCCGTCTTGCCAACTATTTACACCAATCATAATTTTTGGTCACAGTATAGTTACTAATTAAAATTAAAAAATTCTTGATATTTGATGATCTTAATCCTCAGTTTGCTCGTGCCCTAGAATTGCACTTTTCTACTGCCTTCCAAGCCTATGTGCCAGGCCTACTTGAAAAATATTTACACCAATCATATTTGTTGTCACAGTATTCTTAGTAATTAAAAATTAAAATTTTTGTTAATAGTTTTTGTGAATCCTCAGTTTGCTGGTGCCAGTGAATTGCACTTTCCTCCTGCCTTGCAGCCTGCTGTGTGCCCGGCCCACCTAGCCAATTGTTGCCAGCAATCATATTTCTTTTAACAGTATTGCAAAAATTGTCAATCATCACTGTTTTGACTGTCAGTAATCAGTCTCCTAGTATCCTTGAATTGCATTTACCTCCTGCTTGCCAGCCTTTTGTGCCAGGCCATCTTGCCATCTATTTACACCAATCATAATTGTTGTCACAGTATAGTTACTAATTAAAATTAAAAAAAATTTGATTTTTGATCTTAATCCTCAGTTTGCTCGTGCCATTGAATTGCACTTTTCTACTGCCTGCCAGCCTGTGTGTCAGGCCCAACTATCCAATTAGTGCCAGCAATCATATTTCTTTTAACAGTATTGCAAAATTTGTCAATCATCACTGTTTTGACTGTCAATCTGCAGTCTACTAGTGCCCTTGAATTGCATTTTCCTCCTGTCTGCCTGCCTGCCTGTGTGCCAGTCCCAACTAGCCAATTAGTGCCACCACTCATATTTATTGTAACAGGATTGGAATTTTTGTTAATCATAACTGTTTTGACTGTGATTCCTCAGTCTCCTAGTGCCATTGAATTGCAGTTTCCTTTCTCCCAGCATGTGTGCCAGACAGGCCCATTTGCCAACTAGTGCCAAACAATCATATTTGTTGCCACAGTACTTGTAATATTTTAAAAAATTAACAATTTGTGATTTTTAAAACATGTCTTTTTTGTTGTTGTCAGTCTCACACCAATTGAGTGGTGGCACTGTGAAAGTGGGCATAGTATACGCTGTAATAGTATTGTTAGTGTCCATTTAAAAAAAATGACAGGCAGAGGCAGGCCACCCCGCAGGTTCCATGGTCATGGTCGTGGTGCTGTGATTCCTTTAGACCCTACAAATATGCACATTGTTCAGACGCCAGGGGGGACGCAAAAAGTTCTGAGGAGGACCTAGTTGAATGGCTAACACAGGACACCCAATCTTCTTCAGCTTCCGCTGCTAGTCCTCCTAACCTTGACGCACCATCTAAGTCCAGCTGTGCTTTGGGCAGGTCTCAAGTGACCAGTGCCACTCCCCCACCTGTCACCACCACCAACACTAGCACCACAGCCGCTTCACTTGATCTGTCACAGGACTTATTGACACATCATTTGGAAGAAATGAGTGATGCGCAACCATCATTGACAGAGGATGTAGATAATAGTGATCAGTCAGACAGCATTACCGACATGGAGGTACGGTGTGATGATGATGATGATGTTGTACCCTCTGCTGCTTCCTTTCTTGATGTTTCAGATACAAGTGAAGTGGTTGATGATGATGTGTCGGTGGATGTCACGTGGGTGCCTGCTATAAGAGAAGAAGAAGAGGGGAAAGTTCAGATGGGGAGACAGAGAGGAGGAGGAGGAGACTATTTGGAAGCACGGGGAGGTCGTCTCAAGGAGCTAGTGGCACAGTCAGACAGCATGCATCGTCACCAGAGGTCAGCTAGACAGCACACCGACGCCCATCAACGCATGCTGTTGCCACCACCAGAATGCTGTCATCGCAGAGCTCAGCAGTGTGGCATTTTTTTGGGTGTCTGCCTCTGACAACAGCGATGCCATTTGCAACCTGTGCCAAAAGAAACTGAGTTGTGGGAAGTCCAACAGCCACCTAGGTACAACTGCTTTGCGAAGGCACATGGTCTCCCATCACAAAGGCCGATGGGAAGAACACATGATTAGAAGCAGAACACAAAGTGAAAGCCGCCCTCCTCCTCCTGCTCCAGCATCTTCAGCCACGTCAACCAGTGCTGTCCTCCTTGCCCCCTCTCAACCATACTCCACTGAGTCGCTCTTACGTAGCAGTTCCTGGTCATCTGCCCACAGTCAGGTGTCTGTCAAGGACATGTTTGAGCGTAAGAAGCCAATTTCTCAAAGTCACCCCCTTGCCCGGCATCTGACAGCTGGCTTGTCTGAACTCTTAGCCCGCCAGCTTTTACCATACAAGCTGGTGGAGTCTGATGCTTTCAAAAAATTTGTGTCTATTGGGACACCTCAGTGGAAGGTACCTGGCAGAAATTTCTTTTCACAAAAGGCAATCCCAAACCTGTACTCTGTTGTGAGAAAGGAAGTTATGGCATGTCTGGCACACAGCGTTGGGGCAAGGGTCCATATGACCACGGATAGCTGGTCTGCAAAGCATGGTCAGGGCAGGTATATCACCTACACTGCACATTGGGTAAACCTGCTGACTTCTGACAAGCATGGAATGCGTGGCTCTACAGAAGAGTTGGTGACACCGCCACGACTTGCAGGCAGGCCTGCTGCTACCTCCTTTACTCCTCCTACTCCATCCTCTTCCATAATCTCTTCCTCGGCTGAGTCCTCTTCAACTTCTGCGTCTTACTCCACATCTATGGCACCCCCCCCCCCCCAGCTCCCCAGGTACTATGCTACATCCCGGGTACGGCAGTGTCACGCCGTCTTGGGGTTGACTTGCCTGAAAGCGGAGAGTCACACCGCACCAGCACTCCTGACCGCCCTGAACGCACAGGTGGATCAGTGGCTGACTCCGCACCAACTGGAGATTGGCAAGGTTGTTTCTGACAATGGAAGTAATTTGGTGGCGGCATTGAAATTGGGCAAGTTGACACATGTGCCGTGCATGGCACATGTGTGTAATCTAATTGTACAACAATTTGTCCATAAGTACCCAGGCTTACAGGACGTCCTGAAGCAGGCCAGGAAGGTGTGTGGCCATTTCAGGCGTTCCTACACCTACACTGCGCATTGGGTAAACCTGCTGACTTCTGACAAGCATGGAATGCGTGGCTCTGCAGAAGAGTTGGTGACACCGCCACGACTTGCAGGCAGGCCTGCTGCTACCTCCTCTACTCCTCCTACTCCATCCTCTTCCATAACCTCTTCCTCGGCTGAGTCCTCTTCAACTTCTGCGTCTTGCTCCATATCTATGGCACCCCCCCCAGCTCCCCAGGTACTATGCTACATCCCGGGTATGGCAGTGTCACACCATCTTGGGGTTGACTTGCCTGAAAGCGGAGAGTCACACCGCACCAGCACTCCTGACCGCCCTGAATGCACAGGTGGATCAGTGGCTGACTCCGCACCAACTGGAGATTGGCAAGGTTGTTTCTGACAATGGAAGTAATTTGGTGGCGGCATTGAAATTGGGCAAGTTGACACATGTGCCGTGCATGGCACATGTGTGTAATCTAATTGTACAATGATTTGTCCATAAGTACCCAGGCTTACAGGACGTCCTGAAGCAGGCCAGGAAGGTGTGTGGCCATTTCAGGCATTCCTACACGGCCATGGCGCACTTGTCCGATATCCAGCATCGAAACAACCTGCTAGTGAGGCGCTTGATTTGCGACAGCCCGACACGGTGGAATTCAACACTCCTAATGTTTGACCGCCTGCTCCAACAAGAAAAAGCTGTTAATGAGTATTTGTATGACCGGGGTGCTAGGCCAGCCTCTGGGGAGCTGGGGATATTTTTTTCCAAATTATTGGACGCTCATGCGCAATGCCTGTAGGCTCATGCGTCCTTTTGAGGAGGTGACAAACCTTGTCAGTGGCACCGAAGGCACCATCAGCGACATCATACCATTTGTTTTCTTCCTGGAGCGTGCCCTGCAAAGAGTGCTGGATTAGGCAGTAGATGAGCGTGAAGAGGAAGCGGGAGAGTTGTGGTGTCCATCACCCCCACAACGCTTGCTTGCATCGCTTGCTGGACCTGCGGCAACGCAGGAAGAGGATTGTGAGGAAGAGGAGTCAGAGGAGGAATGTGGCTTTGAGGAGGAGGAGGAAGACCGAGCACAACAGTCATCCCAGGGTGCTCGTTGTTGTCACCTCTCTGGTACCCGTGGTGTTGTACGTGGCTTTGGGGAAGAAGATAACATCAGTGAGATCAGTGAGGAGGAGGAACGGGACATGATTAGCTCGGCATCCAACCTTGTTCAAATGGGTTCTTTCATGCTGTCGTGCCTGTTGAGGGACCCTTGTATAAAAAGCTGAAGGAGAACGACCTGTACTGGGTGTCCACGCTCCTCGACCCCCGGTATAAGCATAAAGTGCCTGAAATGTTACCAAATTCCCACAAGTCTGAAAGGATGGAGCATTTTCATAATAAATTAAAAACTATGCTTTACACACCGTATAAGGGTGATGTCACAGCACCACGGGAATGTAACAGGGGAAGAGATGAAATTAATTCTCCTCCTCCTGTGTACCTTTTTAACTCCCATGCACCATCAGAGCCTTTCGGGATCCAGCCTTAGAGAAAGACTCAACTGACAGGTAGCAGACTACCTAGCTTTAACTGCGGATCTCGACACTCTCAGGAGCGATGGACCCCTTGACTACTGGGTGTGCAGGCTGGACTTGTCGCTTGAGCTATCCCAATTTGCAATGGAACTTCTGGCCTGCCCCGCTTCAAGTGTCCTGTCTGAAAGGACTTTCAGTGCAGCAGAAGGTTTTGTCACTGAGAAGAGAAGTCGTCTAGGTCAAAAAAGCCTTGACTATCTCACTTTTATAAAAATGAATGAGGGCTGGATCCTGAAGGGACTGACATTGGGCGATACATTTGAATAAAAAAGGCCTGATGATGAGATGAGCTGGCTTGGGCTACAACTGGTACACAGGCTGGACTTTTTTTTGGTTATAAAGCCGGAGGACTTGCTTGACTTATCCGCCAACAACTAGTATTCAAGCCACAAGCTTTTAGGGCACTTTTTAAATTTTTTACAAACATCAATTTTTCTGGCCGCTGCTACAGCAGTTGCTACAACAATACCCAATTTTTCAGTCATTTGTACATTCCTAATTTTTCTGGCCTCTGCTGCAGCTCTGTGGGTACAAAACTCAAATAAAAAAAATAAGGCACATAACAATAGTGATTAAACTGTTACGAATTGTACAACTTAGCATTAGCAAACCACTCATATCTGGTGGACCATTAAATTGAACGCAAAATGCCACAAATTTGAAGGAGGAGGACCGACCAAGCATCTTTATCCGTCTCTTGGTTGCTCTAAATTATCTCCGTGTTCCATCTATGCCATACCTGTACTCTATTGTGCAAAAGGGTGGCATATGTGGTGTTTCATGCTGTTGTGCCTGTTGCGGGTCGTGGCCCATGGTATAAAAAGGCTGAAGGAGAACGACCTGTAATGGGTGGCCCATCAAATTTTTAGAAAAATGTTCCTGGTTCATCTCAATTATCTCTGGGTTTCTAAAATGTATGCCATACCTGTACTCGCTTGTGCAAAAGGATGGCATATGTGGTGGTGTTTCCTGCAGTAGTTTCTGTTGAGGGTGCTGGACCCTCTTATAAAAAAGCTGAAGGAGAACGACCTGGAGTGGGAGTCCAAGCATGGTTTTTGGGGCTATTTCACTTTTCAAAAAAATTATCTGTGGGTTTCTAAAATCAATGCCGTACCAGTACTCTATTGTTCAAAAGGATGCCATATGTTCTCTTTCCTGCTGGTATTTTGTTTGAGGGTCCTGGACCCTCTTATAAAAAGGCCGAAGGAGAAAGAAGTGTACTGGGTGTCCATCGAATCATTTGTTTTATTCAAATTCCCGGTTGCAACAAATTATCTCCGGGTTTCTAAAATCAATGCCTTTCCTGTAATCTAATTTGTCAAAAGGATGCCAGAAGAGCATAGTGTACTGGGTGTCCACTCAATTTTTTTTTCTATTTCACATTTGCCCAAAATTATCTCTGGGTTTGTAAAATCAATGCTGTACCTGTACTCTATTGTTCAAAAGGATGTCATACGTCCTCTTTCCTGCTGGTCTTTTTTTTGAGGGTCCTGGACCCTCTTATAAAAAGGCCGAAGGAGAAAGAAGTGTACTGGGTGTCCATCGAATCATTTGTTTTATTCAAATTCCCGGTTGCAACAAATTATCTCCGGGTTTCTAAAATCAATGCCTTTCCTGTAATCTAATTTGTCAAAAGGATGCCATATGTCCTCTATCCTGCTGCTGGTTTTGTGGAGGGTCCTGTAGCCTCTGCTAAAAAAAGGCCTAAGGATAAATAAGTGTACTGGGTGTCTAATCAATCTTTTTTTAGATTTCACGGTTGCAACAAATTATCCCAGGGTTTCTAAAATCAATGCCTTTCCTGTAATCTATTAGTCACAAGGATGCCATATGTCATCTTTCATGCTGTTGTTTCTGTTGAGGCTCCGGGAGCCTCTGATAAAAAGGCCTAAGGATAAAGAAGTGTACTGGGTGTATAATCTATACTTTTTTAGATTTCATGGTTGCAACTAATGATCTCTGTGTTTCTAAAATCAATGCCTTTCCTGTAATCTAATTTTCAAAAGGATGACATATGTCCTCTTTCCTGCTGCTGGTTTTGTGGAGAGTCCTGGAGCCTATGCTAAAAAAAGACCTAAGGATAAATAAGTGTACTGGGTGTTTAATAAATCTTTTTTTAGATTTCACGATTGCAACAAATTATCCCAGGGTTTCTAAAATCAATGCCTTTCGTGTAATCTATTAGTCACAAGGATGCCATATGTCCTCTTTCATGCTGTTGTTTCTGTTGAGGCTCCGGGATCCTCTTCTAAAAAGGCCTAAGGATAAAGAAGTGTACTGGGTGTATAATCTATGTTTTTTTAGATTTCACGGTTGCAACTAATGATCTCTGTGTTTCTAAAATCAATGCCTTTCATGTAATCTAATTTTCAAAAGGATGCCATATGTCCTCTTTCATGCTGCTGGTTTTGTGGAGGGTCCTGGAGCCTCTGCTAAAAAGGCCTAAGGATAAAGAAGTGTACTGGATGTATAATCTATGTTTTTTGAGATTTCACGGTTGCAACTAATGATCTCTGTGTTTCTAAAATCAATGCCTTTCCTGTAGTCTAATTTTCAAAAGGATGCCATATGTCCTCTTTCATGCTGCTGGTTTTGTGGAGGGTCCTGGAGCCTCTGCTAAAAAGGCCTAAAGATAAAGAAGTGTACTGGGTGTATAATCTAAGTTTTTTTAGATTTCACGGTTGCAACTAATGATCTCTGTGTTTCTAAAATCAATGCCTTTCCAGAAATCTATTTTTCTAAAGGATGCCATATGTCCTCTTTCCTGCTGCTGGTTTTGTTGAGGGTCCTGGAGCCTCTGCTAATAAGGCCTAAGGATAAATAAGTGTACTGGGTGTCTAATCCAGTTTTTTTTTAAATTTCTCAGTTGCAACAAATTATCTCTGGGTTTCTCAAATCAATGCCTTAAATGTAATCTATTGTTCAAAAGGATGCCATATGTCCTCTTTCCTTTTTTTTTCTTCTCTGTATTTTTGTTTATTTTAGAAAATGTAATGCACTTATAGGTTCACTAAGATTATGACTTTGCACACTGCCATTTTCCATGCAGCATTTTGACATGTCGTGTGATATGACTAGAAGAATGGTATGTTTTGAATCTGCTGAGCATAATAAAAAAAACTTAACTTAACTTGAGTTAATAACTGAAGCATGACTTCAGGAGTCAGGTGTGGTCGTAGGTAGTGGTTGTTAGCAGATTATTTTTATTGCAAATTGCAATTGCCACAGCGTGCATAAAATGTGCATCACTAGTTCAAATCTTACCTTTTTTTTTTTCATTCAGGGGTGTCCGGCGCCATATTGGAAAGGCAAAAAACAGGTCTCCGTCCCCATTGATATAAGGGGTGACTAGTGCTTTTACCAGGCTCCTCTTGGATAGCCCCAGACAGTGTGACTATGAATCCCAAAAAGAAAATTAAATTAAGGTTGAAAACTAACTCCAAAATAACTTGTGAGACCTGGAGCTCCTCAAACAAACGTCCTACCACAACAGCTATAGGCTCCGCCCTCCCAAATCTTACCTTTTTAATGCCAATTGATATTGCCACAGCTGGAACAACAGTAAATAACATGTGCGTCACCACAGTCTTCGAAGCTGTTGTCGGATGTCTTGTGTTTCTGGTGATGTTGGAGACATCTGGGTAGTGTACAGGGAGGCCCAAAATCCTCTCCATCTCTGTGCACCACAGGACAGGACGTCCTTGTCATCCATAAGCACATGAAATTGCTTGCATTTTCCTTGGTTCAAGAAGTTCAGCTTTTATGGTGATAGTACAGAATTAAATAAACTTTGGTTTCCTACCAAACTCAAGACAATCTTGTAGTTCAAGCTTCGGACTTGCTGTGGGAAACAGAGGCCTGTCCATACCAGGAAGATGATTTAGACAGAAGTAACGGGCTCTGATTGCAGGTGACACATGTTTATCGTCAATCATCAAAGGGGTTGCATGCAGAATATGGCTGATGGACCCTTATTCACATGTTTGTCCAGAGCCACAACATTTGCAAACAGCCAGAAGAAAGGTAGATTCTCACCAGCCTTAAGTTGAGCTTCAATTACCAAATGCTGATATTCAAAAAATAGACAAACAGTGCCTTAAAAAACACATTTGCAATATGGATTCACCAGCGCAAGGTCATTGCAAGTACTTCCCATGATAACAAAATTAAAATGCCACAACTCCGCAATCTTCCCCTTCACATTATTATTGTCACAATTCATTGTACTCCTATGCCCACCTCCCTGCTCTTGTTTTTGTTGAGGGTCCTGGAGCCTCTGCTAAAAAGGCCTATGGATAAATAAGTGTACTGTGTGTCTAATCAATGTTTTTTTCTATTTCCCGGGTCATATAAATGATCTCTGGGATTCTAAAATCAATGCCTTTCCTGTAATCTATTATTCAAAAGGATGACATATGTCCTCTTTCATGCTGTTGTTTCGGTTGAGGCTCCGGGACCCACTTATTAAAAAGGCCTGAGGAAAAATAAGTGTACTGGGTGTCTAATCAATGTTTTTTTCTATTTCCCGGGTCATATAAATGATCTCTGGGATTCTAAAATCAATGCCTTTCCTGTAATCTATTATTCAAAAGGATGACATATCTCCTCTTTCATGCTGTTGTTTCAGTTGAGGCTCCGGGACCCTCTTATTAAGAAGGCCTGAGGATAAATAAGTGTACTGGGTATCTAATCAATGTTTTTTTTCTATTTCCCGGGTCATATAAATGATCTCTGGGATTCTAAAATCAATGCCTTTCCTGTAATCTATTATTCAAAAGGATGCCATATGTCCTCTTTCATGCTGTTGTTTCGGTTGAGGCTCCGGGACCCTCTTATTAAAAAGGCCTGAGAATAAATAAGTGTACTGGGCATCTTATCAATGATTTTTTCTATTTCCCGGGTCATATAAATGATCTCTGTGATTCTAAAATCAATGCCTTTCCTGTAATCTATTATTCAAAAGGATGACATATGTCCTCTTTCATGCTGTTGTTTCAGTTGAGGCTCCGGGACCCTCTTATTAAAAAGGCCTGTGGATAAATAAGTGTACTGGGTGCCTAATCAGTGTTTTTTTCTATTTCCCGGGTCATATAAATGATCTCTGGGATTCTAAAATCAATGCCTTAACTGTAATCTATTATTCAAAAGGGTGACATATCTCCTCTTTCATGCTGTTGTTTCGGTTGAGGCTCCGGGACCCTCTTATTAAAAAGGCCTGAGGAAAAATAAGTGTACTGGGTGTCTAATCAATGTTTTTTTCTATTTCCCGGGTCATATAAATGATCTCTGGGATTCTAAAATCAATGCCTTTCCTGTAATCTATTATTCAAAAGGATGACATATCTCCTCTTTCATGCTGTTGTTTCGGTTGAGGCTCCGGGACCCTCTTATTAAAAAGGCCTGAGGATAAATAAGTGTACTGGGTGTCTAATCAATGTTTTTTTCTATTTCCCGGGTCATATAAATGATCTCTGGGATTCTAAAATCAATGCCTTAACTGTAATCTGTTATTCAAAAGGATGACATATCTTCTCTTTCATGCTGTTGTTTCGGTTGAGGCTCCGGGACCCTCTTATTAAAAAGGCCTGAGGAAAAATAAGTGTACTGGGTGTCTAATCAATGTTTTTTTCTATTTCCCGGGTCATATTAATGATCTCTGGGATTATAAAATCAATGCCTTTCCTGTAATCTATTATTCAAAAGGATGACATATCTCCTCTTTCATGCTGTTGTTTCGGTTGAGGCTCCGGGACCCTCTTATTAAAAAGGCCTGAGGAAAAATAAGTGTACTGGGTGTCTAATCAATGTTTTTTTCTATTTCCCGGGTCATATAAATGATCTCTGGGATTCTAAAATCAATGCCTTTCCTGTAATCTATTATTCAAAAGGATGACATATGTCCTCTTTCATGCTGTTGTTTCGGTTGAGGCTCCGGGACCCTCTTATTAAAAAGGCCTGACGAAAAATAAGTGTACTGGGTGTCTAATCAATGTTTTTTTCTATTTCCCGGGTCATATAAATGATCTCTGGGATTCTAAAATCAATGCCTTTCCTGTAATCTATTATTCAAAAGGATGACATATCTCCTCTTTCATGCTGTTGTTTCGGTTGAGGCTCCGGGACCCTCTTATTAAAAAGGCCTGTGGATAAATAAGTGTTCTGGGTGTCTAATCAATGTTTTTTTCTATTTCCCGGGTCATATAAATGATCTCTGGGATTCTAAAATCAATGCCTTACCTGTAATCTATTATTCAAAAGGGTGACATATCTCCTCTTTCATGCTGTTGTTTCGGTTGAGGCTCCGGGACCCTCTTATTAAAAAGGCCTGTGGATAAATAAGTGTACTGGGTGCCTAATCAGTGTTTTTTTCTATTTCCCGGGTCATATAAATGATCTCTGGGATTCTAAAATCAATGCCTTACCTGTAATCTATTATTCAAAAGGGATGACATATCTCCTCTTTCATGCTGTTGTTTCGGTTGAGGCTCCGGGACCCTCTTATTAAAAAGGCCTGAGGAAAAATAAGTGTACTGGGTGTCTAATCAATGTTTTTTTCTATTTCCCGGGTCATATAAATGATCTCTGGGATTCTAAAATCAATGCCTTTCCTGTAATCTATTATTCAAAAGGATGACATATCTCCTCTTTCATGCTGTTGTTTCGGTTGAGGCTCCGGGACCCTCTTATTAAAAAGGCCTGAGGATAAATAAGTGTACTGGGTGTCTAATCAATGTTTTTTTCTATTTCCCGGGTCATATAAATGATCTCTGGGATTCTAAAATCAATGCCTTAACTGTAATCTGTTATTCAAAAGGATGACATATCTTCTCTTTCATGCTGTTGTTTCGGTTGAGGCTCCGGGACCCTCTTATTAAAAAGGCCTGAGGAAAAATAAGTGTACTGGGTGTCTAATCAATGTTTTTTTCTATTTCCCGGGTCATATTAATGATCTCTGGGATTCTAAAATCAATGCCTTTCCTGTAATCTATTATTCAAAAGGATGACATATCTCCTCTTTCATGCTGTTGTTTCGGTTGAGGCTCCGGGACCCTCTTATTAAAAAGGCCTGAGGAAAAATAAGTGTACTGGGTGTCTAATCAATGTTTTTTTCTATTTCCCGGGTCATATAAATGATCTCTGGGATTCTAAAATCAATGCCTTTCCTGTAATCTATTATTCAAAAGGATGACATATCTCCTCTTTCATGCTGTTGTTTCGGTTGAGGCTCCGGGACCCTCTTATTAAAAAGGCCTGAGGATAAATAAGTGTTCTGGGTGTCTAATCAATGTTTTTTTCTATTTCCCGGGTCATATAAATAATCTGTGGGATTCTAAAATCAATGCCTTAACTGTAATCTATTATTCAAAAGGGTGACATATCTCCTCTTTCATGCTGTTGTTTCGGTTGAGGCTCCGGGACCCTCTTATTAAAAAGGCCTGAGGAAAAATAAGTGTACTGGGTGTCTAATCAATGTTTTTTTCTATTTCCCGGGTCATATAAATGATCTCTGGGATTCTAAAATCAATGCCTTTCCTGTAATCTATTATTCAAAAGGATGACATATGTCCTCTTTCATGCTGTTGTTTCGGTTGAGGCTCCGGGACCCTCTTATTAAAAAGGCCTGAGAATAAATAAGTGTACTGGGTGTCTTATCAATGTTTTTTTCTATTTCCCGGGTCATATAAATGATCTCTGTGATTCTAAAATCAATGCCTTTCCTGTAATCTATTATTCAAAAGGATGACATATGTCCTCTTTCATGCTGTTGTTTCGGTTGAGGCTCCGGGACCCTCTTATTAAAAAGGCCTGAGGATAAATAAGTGTACTGGGTGCCTAATCAGTGTTTTTTTCTATTTCCCGGGTCATATAAATGATCTCTGGGATTCTAAAATCAATGCCTTACCTGTAATCTATTATTCAAAAGGATGACATATCTCCTCTTTCATGCTGTTGTTTCGGTTGAGGCTCCGGGACCCTCTTATTAGAAAGGCCTGAGGAAAAATAAGTGTACTGGGTGTCTAATCAATGTTTTTTTCTATTTCCCGGGTCATATAAATGATCTCTGGGATTCTAAAATCAATGCCTTTCCTGTAATCTATTATTCAAAAGGATGACATATCTCCTCTTTCATGCTGTTGTTTCGGTTGAGGCTCCGGGACCCTCTTATTAAAAAGGCCTGAGGATAAATAAGTGTACTGGGTGTCTAATCAATGTTTTTTTCTATTTCCCGGGTCATATAAATGATCTCTGGGATTCTAAAATCAATGCCTTTCCTGTAATCTATTATTCAAAAGGATGACATATCATCCTCTTTCATGCTGTTGTTTCGGTTGAGGCTCCGGGACCCTCTTATTAAAAAGGCCTGAGGAAAAATAAGTGTACTGGGTGTCTAATCAATGTTTTTTTCTATTTCCCGGGTCATATTAATGATCTCTGGGATTCTAAAATCAATGCCTTTCCTGTAATCTATTATTCAAAAGGATGACATATCTCCTCTTTCATGCTGTTGTTTCGGTTGAGGCTCCGGGACCCTCTTATTAAAAAGGCCTGAGGAAAAATAAGTGTACTGGGTGTCTAATCAATGTTTTTTTCTATTTCCCGGGTCATATAAATGATCTCTGGGATTCTAAAATCAATGCCTTTCCTGTAATCTATTATTCAAAAGGATGACATATGTCCTCTTTCATGCTGTTGTTTCGGTTGAGGCTCCGGGACCCTCTTATTAAAAAGGCCTGAGGAAAAATAAGTGTACTGGGTGTCTAATCAATGTTTTTTTCTATTTCCCGGGTCATATAAATGATCTCTGGGATTCTAAAATCAATGCCTTTCCTGTAATCTATTATTCAAAAGGATGACATATCTCCTCTTTCATGCTGTTGTTTCGGTTGAGGCTCCGGGACCCTCTTATTAAAAAGGCCTGTGGATAAATAAGTGTACTGGGTGTCTAATCAATGTTTTTTTCTATTTCCCGGGTCATATAAATGATCTCTGGGATTCTAAAAGCAATGCCTTAACTGTAATCTATTATTCAAAAGGGTGACATATCTCCTCTTTCATGCTGTTGTTTAGGTTGAGGCTCCGGGACCCTCTTATTAAAAAGGCCTGAGAAAAAATAAGTGTACTGGGTGTCTAATCAATGTTTTTTTCTATTTCCCGGGTCATATAAATGATCTCTGGGATTCTAAAATCAATGCCTTTCCTGTAATCTATTATTCAAAAGGATGACATATCTCCTCTTTCATGCTCTTGTTTCGGTTGAGGCTCCGGGACCCTCTTATTAAAAAGGCCTGAGGATAAATAAGTGTACTGGGTGTCTAATCAATGTTTTTTTCTATTTCCCGGGTCATATAAATGATCTCTGGGATTCTAAAATCAATGCCTTAACTGTAATCTATTATTCAAAAGGATGACATATCTTCTCTTTCATGCTGTTGTTTCGGTTGAGGCTCCGGGACCCTCTTATTAAAAAGGCCTGAGGAAAAATAAGTGTACTGGGTGTCTAATCAATGTTTTTTTCTATTTCCTGGGTCATATAAATGATCTCTGGGATTCTAAAATCAATGCCTTTCCTGTAATCTATTATTCAAAAGGATGACATATCTCCTCTTTCATGCTGTTGTTTCGGTTGAGGCTCCGGGACCCTCTTATTAAAAAGGCCTGAGGAAAAATAAGTGTACTGGGTGTCTAATCAATGTTTTTTTCTATTTCCCGGGTCATTTAAATAATCTCTGGGATTCGAAAATCAATGCCTTTCCTGTAATCTATTATTCAAAAGGATGACATATGTCCTCTTTCATGCTGTTGTTTCGGTTGAGGCTCAGGGACCCTCTTATTAAAAAGGCCTGAGGAAAAATAAGTGTACTGGGTGTCTAATCAATGTTTTTTTCTATTTCCCGGGTCATATAAATGATCTCTGGGATTCTAAAATCAATGCCTTTCCTGTAATCTATTATTCAAAAGGATGACATATCTCCTCTTTCATGCTGTTGTTTCTGTTGAGGCTCCGGGACCCTCTTATTAAAAAGGCCTGAGGAAAAATAAGTGTACTGGGTGTCTAATCAATGTTTTTTTCTATTTCCCGGGTCATATAAATGATCTCTGGGATTCTAAAATCAATGCCTTTCCTGTAATCTATTATTCAAAAGGATGACATATCTCCTCTTTCATGCTGTTGTTTCGGTTGAGGCTCCGGGACCCTCTTATTAAAAAGGCCTGAGGAAAAATAAGTGTACTGGGTGTCTAATCAATGTTTTTTTCTATTTCCCGGGTCATATAAATGATCTCTGGGATTCAAAAATCAATGCCTTTCCTGTAATCTATTATTCAAAAGGATGACATATCTCCTCTTTCATGCTGTTGTTTCGGTTGAGGCTCAGGGACCCTCTTATTAAAAAGGCCTGAGGAAAAATAAGTGTACTGGGTGTCTAATCAATGTTTTTTTCTATTTCCCGGGTCATATAAATGATCTCTGGGATTCGAAAATCAATGCCTTTCCTGTAATCTATTATTCAAAAGGATGACATATCTCCTCTTTCATGCTGTTGTTTCGGTTGAGGCTCCGGGACCCTCTTATTAAAAAGGCCTAAGGAAAAATAAGTGCACTGGGTGTCTAATCAATGTTTTTTTCTATTTCCCGGGTCATATAAATTATCTCTGGGATTCTAAAATCAATGCCTTAACTGTAATCTATTATTCAAAAAGATGACATATCTCCTCTTTAATGCTGTTGTTTTGGTTGAGGCTCCGGGACCCTCTTATTAAAAAGGCCTGAGGAAAAATAAGTGTACTGGGTGTCTAATCAATGTTTTTTTCTATTTCCCAGGTCATATAAATGATCTCTGGGATTCAAAAATCAATGCCTTTCCTGTAATCTATTATTCAAAAGGATGACATATCTCCTCTTTCATGCTGTTGTTTCGGTTGAGGCTCAGGGACCCTCTTATTAAAAAGGCCTGAGGAAAAATAAGTGTACTGGGTGTCTAATCAATGTTTTTTTCTATTTCCCGGGTCATATAAATGATCTCTGGGATTCGAAAATCAATGCCTTTCCTGTAATCTATTATTCAAAAGGATGACATATCTCCTCTTTCATGCTGTTGTTTCGGTTGAGGCTCCGGGACCCTCTTATTAAAAAGGCCTGAGGATAAATAAGTGTACTGGGTGTCTAATCAATGTATTTTTCTATTTCCCGGGTCATATAAATGATCTCTGGGATTCTAAAATCAATGCCTTAACTGTAATCTATTATTCAAAAGGATGACATAGCTCCTCTTTCATGCTGTTGTTTCGGTTGAGGCTCCGGGACCCTCTTATTAAAAAGGCCTAAGGAAAAATAAGTGTACTGGGTGTCTAATCAATGTTTTTTTCTATTTCCCGGGTCATATAAATTATCTCTGGGATTCTAAAATCAATGCCTTTCCTGTTATCTATTATTCAAAAGGATGACATATCTCCTCTTTCATGCTGTTGTTTCGGTTGAGGCTCCGGGACCCTCTTATTAAAAAGGCCTGAGGAAAAATAAGTGTACTGGGTGTCTAATCAATGTTTTTTTCTATTTCCCGGGTCATATAAATGATCTCTGGGATTCTAAAATCAATGCCTTTCCTGTAATCTATTATTCAAAAGGATGACATATGTCCTCTTTCATGCTGTTGTTTCGGTTGAGGCTCAGGGACCCTCTTATTAAAAAGGCCTGAGGATAAATAAGTGTACTGGGTGTCTAATCAATGTTTTTTTCTATTTCCCGGGTCATATAAATGATCTCTGGGATTCTAAAATCAATGCCTTTCCTGTAATCTATTATTCAAAAGGATGACATATCTCCTCTTTCATGCTGTTGTTTCGGTTGAGGCTCCGGGACCCTCTTATTAAAAAGGCCTGAGGAAAAATAAGTGTACTGGGTGTCTAATCAATGTTTTTTTCTATTTCCCGGGTCATATAAATGATCTCTGGGATTCTAAAATCAATGCCTTTCCTATAATCTATTATTCAAAAGGATGACATATCTCCTCTTTCATGCTGTTGTTTCGGTTGAGGCTCCGAGACCCTCTTATTAAAAAGGCCTGAGGAAAAATAAGTGTACTGGGTATCTAATCAATGTTTTTTTCTATTTCCCGGGTCATATAAATGATCTCTGGGATTCTAATATCAATGCCTTTCCTGTAATCTATTATTCAAAAGGATGACATATCTCCTCTTTCATGCTGTTGTTTCGGTTGAGGCTCCGGGACCCTCTTATTAAAAAGGCCTGAGGATAAATAAGTGTACTGGGTGTCTAATCAATGTTTTTTTCTATTTCCCGGGTCATATAAATTATCTCTGGGATTCTAAAATCAATGCCTTTCCTGTAATCTTTTATTCAAAAGGATGACATATCTCCTCTTTCATGCTGTTGTTTCGGTTGAGGCTCCGGGACCCTCTTATTAAAAAGGCCTAAGAATAAATAAGTGTACTGGGTGTCTAATCAATGTTTTTTTCTATTTCCCGGGTCATATAAATGATCTCTGGGATTCTAAAATCAATGCCTTTCCTGTAATCTATTATTCAAAAGGATGACATATGTCCTCTTTCATGCTGTTGTTTCGGTTGAGGCTCAGGGACCCTCTTATTAAAAAGGCCTGAGGATAAATAAGTGTACTGGGTGTCTAATCAAAGTTTTTTTCTATTTCCCGGGTCATATAAATGATCTCTGGGATTCTAAAATCAATGCCTTAACTGTAATCTATTATTCAAAAGGATGACATATCTCCTCTTTCATGCTGTTTCGGTTGAGGCTCCGGGACCCTCTGATTAAAAAGGCCTGAGGAAAAATAAGTGTACTGGGTGTCTAATCAATGTTTTTTTCTATTTCCCGGGTCATATAAATGATCTCTGGGATTCGAAAATCAATGCCTTTCCTGTAATCTATTATTCAAAAGGATGACATATCTCCTCTTTCATGCTGTTGTTTCGGTTGAGGCTCCGGGACCCTCTCATTAAAAAGGCCTGAGGAAAAATAAGTGTACTGGGTATCTAATCAATGTTTTTTTCTATTTCCCGGGTCATATAAATGATCTCTGGGATTCTAAAATCAATGCCTTTCCTGTAACCTATTATTCAAAAGGATGACATATCTCCTCTTTCATGCTGTTGTTTCGGTTGAGGCTCCGGGACCCTCTTATTAAAAAGGCCTGAGGATAAATAAGTGTACTGGGTGTCTAATCAATGTTTTTTTCTATTTCCCGGGTCATATAAATGATCTCTGGGATTCTAAAATCAATGCCTTACCTGTAATCTATTATTCAAAAGGATGACATATCTCCTCTTTCATGCTGTTGTTTCGGTTGAGGCTCTGGGACCCACTTATTAAAAAGGCCTAAGGAAAAATAAGTGTACTGGGTGTCTAATCAATGTTTTTTTCTATTTCCCGGGTCATATAAATGATCTCTGGGATTCTAAAATCAATGCCTTTCCTGTAATCTATTATTCATAAGGATGACATATCTCCTCTTTCATGCTGTTGTTTCGGTTGAGGCTCCGGGACCCTCTTATTAAAAAGGCTTGAGGAAAAATAAGTGTACTGGGTGTCTAATCAATGATTTTTTCTATTTCCCGGGTCATATAAATGATCTCTGTGATTCTAAAATCAATGCCTTTCCTGTAATCTATTATTCAAAATGATGACATATCTCCTCTTTCATGCTGTTGTTTCGGTTGAGGCTCCGGGACCCTCTTATTAAAAAGGCCTGAGGAAAAATAAGTGTACTGGGTGTCTAATCAATGTTTTTTTCTATTTCCCGGGTCATATAAATGATCTCTGGGATTCTAAAATCAATGCCTTTCCTATAATCTATTATTCAAAAGGATGACATATCTCCTCTTTCATGCTGTTGTTTCGGTTGAGGCTCCGGGACCCTCTTATTAAAATGGCCTGAGGAAAAATAAGTGTACTGGGTATCTAATCAATGTTTTTTTCTATTTCCCGGGTCATATAAATGAGCTCTGGGATTCTAATATCAATGCCTTTCCTGTAATCTATTATTCAAAAGGATGACATATGGGGCGTGGCCAAGCAGCAACTGCAGCAAGACGCATATTCAGCAGCTCGTAAAGAATGGACTAATAAATCATTAAATCCTGTTATCTGAGGATTTAATCTACAGCAAGAACTCTTACTAAAAGGGATATGAGCTCAGGGTGAGCTGAAGAAATCTATTTTAAGCCATATTAAAGCCGCAATATCTATATTTGGAGGGCTGCGGCCTACTTTCATGCATGGGGCGCTCCCCCCCCCTGGCTGCCTGGGTTATGGAGCCGCATACAGAGCATTAAGGGAAAGTGCCTGCTGCATACTTCAATAACATCCTATCGCAGATCATTCCCCAACACTACTAAGCAAGAATGGAACTGGTCCCCAGAGTGACGTGGAGGACCCTAGAGAAATTATTTCAGGAGCACTATGGCAGGCTAGAGGAACGCATAGAGACAATCATTCAGAGTAATAGCCTCTCAGTAGCCATAAAAGACAAGGGCTTCGACACTTTCAAACCAACCCTATGTGCTGCAGAGACAACCTTAACGGACACCGTAGGTGTCGCTGAGAGACGGGTCGCTCTGGCTAGGGTGCGCAGCAGACGGATGTGCGCGAAGATGACTCCCCTGCAGCGTAGAGACATTGAAGCAACAGCAAGAAACGGGCTCATCAAGCAGCTGGACTACCCCAGAATTACGCGACGAGCAGGCAGGGGGAAGCCCCGGTCACCTCTGAGCTAGAGAGGGTTTGGGGGACAGTCTGCCTTTGCGCCTTCAAAGCGGTTGGACTCCCCGTGTAAACAGCAACTTGAAGAGCTGGTTATTTCACGGATCAGCATACAGGCTCTAGCTGCAAAAAGAGGTTTGACTGTCAAACAGGTTGTGCAGATGGAGAAAGTTGGAGTGGGCTAGAAATGGTGATCTTGTGAGGGCCTGTGAGATACACCCCATGGTGTACCGAGCAGCAGCTCTTTTAGCTATGCAGTTCTCAACACATGTGAAATTATAAGCGATACATTGAACTTTCTCTCTCCCCTTGTTTCATGAAGACTTAACTGTCTGATGCCATATCTTACATGTGACTGACTTTCTATAATGCAAACTGATGTTATATAATTCAGTAAAACTTTAGTTTATAACGTTGTGTATGTGACTGTTACCATGCCAGGTATATGTAGGAGAGGGGTTGGTTCATGAGACATCCACTCAACCTATATCAAATAGTATATCCCTGCCTTTTTGCGTCTACATGGGACAGTCTAAGAAGGCCACTTACATTTGAACACTAGCCTAATGTTGTTTCTGGGGGTCTTATGTCTGTAAATGCAGCCTGGGGGCTTGTTGAGCTCCTTTGGTGATTTAGAAATCTATCTACAATACTAATGTGTGAGATGTGAACTTCCTGGGGGCTGCGATAGGTAGATCAGCACACTCCTATGTTTGACAAGTGAAGATGTAGCCTGTGAGTTATTAGTACTGAAATTGCCCTGGCTCATAATAGATCTCCTGTGCTCATGAAAACCTAGTGATTAAACCTGTAATAGAATGTACCTGTATACCCATAGGGTTTTATGCTCCCTTTCCCTTTCCTGACCTCTGTATTGTCTGGCAGAGTTAAGTAGTCTCTGCCCTGCTCGGAGTACTACGGTTGTGCTCCGAGTTTTGCTACAGTGATCTCTCATTCCTTGCACCCATATGCCCCCCCTTAGTGTAATATTACTCTGGACCCACCCGAGGTCCTTGCGACATTGGAGGGCGAGCGTATAATGTTTAATGCCCCTAGCTTAGAAGGTTGCCCGCATGTGGCCGCAGCTATCTTGATTGTCGAGTGGGGCAAAAAAAAAGAGGGAAGTATGGGTTTGCTCCTTGAATATTATATCCTGCAGACTGTACTTAGCAATTTACTGTTATATTTATGTTTGATTGCTTTGCGAGCAAAACTGTGTGTTTGTTTCTTTCTCCCTCAATAAAAATAAAAATATTAAAAAAAAAAAAAAAAAAAAAAAGGATGACATATCTCCTCTTTCATGCTGTTGTTTCGGTTGAGGCTCCGGGACCCTCTTATTAAAAAGGCCTAAGAATAAATAAGTGTACTGGGTGTCTAATCAATGTTTTTTTTCTATTTCCCGGGTCATATAAATGATCTCTGGGATTCTAAAATCAATGCCTTTCCTGTAATCTATTATTCAAAAGGATGACATATGTCCTCTTTCATGCTGTTGTTTCGGTTGAGGCTCCGGGACCCTCTTATTAAAAAGGCCTGAGAATAAATAAGTATACTGGGTGTCTAATCAATGTTTTTTTCTATTTCCCGGGTCATATAAATGATCTCTGGGATTCTAAAATCAATGCCTTAACTGTAATCTATTATTCAAAAGGATGACATATCTCCTCTTTCATGCTGTTGTTTCGGTTGAGGCTCCGGGACCCTCTTATTAAAAAGGCTTGAGGAAAAATAAGTGTACTGGGTGTCTAATCAATGTTTTTTTCTATTTCCCGGGTCATATAAATGATCTCTGGGATTCTAAAATCAATGCCTTTCCTTTTAATCTATTATTCAAAAGGATGACATATGTCCTCTTTCATGCTGTTGTTTCGGTTGAGGCTCAGGGACCCTCTTATTAAAAAGGCCTGAGGATAAATAAGTGTACTGGGTGTCTAATCAATGTTTTTTTCTATTTCCCGGGTCATATAAATGATCTCTGGGATTCTAAAATCAATGCCTTTCCTATAATCTATTATTCAAAAGGATGACATATCTCCTCTTTCATGCTGTTGTTTCGGTTGAGGCTCCGGGACCCTCTTATTAAAAAGGCCTGAGGAAAAATAAGTGTACTGGGTATCTAATCAATGTTTTTTTTCTATTTCCCGGGTCATATAAATGATCTCTGGGATTCTAAAATCAATGCCTTTCCTGTAATCTATTATTCAAAAGGATGACATATCTCCTCTTTCATGCTGTTGTTTCGGTTGAGGCTCCGGGACCCTCTTATTAAAAAGGCCTGAGAATAAATAAGTGTACTGGGTGTCTAATCAATGTTTTTTTCTATTTCCCGGGTCATATAAATGATCTCTGGGATTATAAAATCAATGCCTTTCCTGTAATCTATTATTCAAAAGGATGACATATCTCCTCTTTCATGCTGTTGTTTCGGTTGAGGCTCCGGGACCCTCTTATTAAAAAGGCCTAAGAATAAATAAGTGTACTGGGTGTCTAATCAATGTTTTTTTCTATTTCCCGGGTCATATATATGAGCTCTGGGATTCTAAAATCAATGCCTTTCCTGTAATCTATTATTCAAAAGGATGACATATCTCCTCTTTCATGCTGTTGTTTCGGTTGAGGCTCCGGGACCCTCTTATTAAAAAGGCCTGAGGATAAATAAGTGTACTGGGTGTCTAATCAATGTTTTTTTCTATTTCCCGGGTCATATAAATAATCTCTGGGATTCTAAAATCAATGCCTTTCCTGTAATCTATTATTCAAAAGGATGACATATGTCCTCTTTCATGCTGTTGTTTCGGTTGAGGCTCCGGGACCCTCTTATTAAAAAGGCCTGAGAATAAATAAGTGTACTGGGTGTCTAATCAATGATTTTTTCTATTTCCCGGGTCATATAAATGATCTCTGTGATTCTAAAATCAATGCCTTTCCTGTAATCTATTATTCAAAAGGATGACATATGTCCTCTTTCATGCTGTTGTTTCGGTTGAGGCTCCGGGACCCTCTTATTAAAAATGCCTGAGGATAAATAAGTGTACTGGGTGTCTAATCAATGTTTTTTTCTATTTCCCGGGTCATGTAAATGATCTCTGGGATTCTAAAATCAATGCCTTAACTGTAATCAATTGTTCACAAGGATGCCATATGTCCTCTTTCATGCTGTTGTTTCAGTTGAGGCTCCGGGAGCCTCTTATAAAAAGGCCTGAGAATAAATAAGTGTACTGGGTGTCTAATCAATGATTTTTTCTATTTCCCGGGTCATATAAATTATCTCTGTGATTCTAAAATCAATGCCTTTCCTGTAATCTATTATTCAAAAGGATGACATATGTCCTCTTTCATGCTGTTGTTTCGGTTGAGGCTCCGGGACCCTCTTATTAAAAAGGCCTGAGGAGGGGCGGTGCCAACTGCCGAGCAGTGAGGACACATCCAGCAAGAGCTCTGCTGAGTTTTGTCAAAAAAACAAGACTAATTTGCCTTAATTTGCCCTATTTGCTTAATTTTGTGTCCTAGTGGGACCCTACTACACTCCCAAGTACTGCCAGAAGCTGAAAACAAACTTTTTAAAGAGGCAGAGCTTGCGGGCGGCGGGACTTAACAGAGACGCAGAGGCTTCAGACTTTTGCATCGGTCGCCGGAGGGTCGGGGCCCCGCTCCGGCGGCTGGAGTGACTGGCTGGGAGTTTCAATATCGGACTGGTATACTGGTACACTAGCCTCAACCCGTCAGCTGCAAGATCGAAGGAGCAGTATCGAAGTCCAGCGCGGAGGCCGCACAGATCACCCTGCGCCACAGCCACAAACACCGCTAGTCTACACGGAGAAACGGCGCCTTAGTCCGGAGGGTCGGGGATCCGCTCCGGACGAAGATTCCAGCAGATAGGAGGTGGAGAGAGCCGCCTAACCTAACCGGATCTGCAGACCGGAGGGTAACTGTTTAGGTCTGGAGCTGAGGTGGCCACTTTGATTTCCTTGTGACAGAGAGAACAGGAGCTGTCACGCACTGATTCGGGGATTCCCTAGGTAAGCAGGCCTGAGGCCACTTGACTTTACACCCCACTTGTTCACTAGTGCTATAAAGGGCGCGAAAAGGTGCCATCTTTCCCGCTGTCTCAGTGTCCGGTGCAGCCCTCAACTCGGCCCTCGTGGGAACCCTGCAAGGCCAGGCTTAAACATTCTTAGGCAGTGTATACGCTAATTCCCTTATAGCTTGAACAGTGCTATACTTTTATCTGACAGTATACCTCATATGAACCTGGCTTACCTAGCCCTTGTAGAGGCCTTAGAACACTGCTAAACCCAAATGTGAATAGAGGTGACACTGTTACAGAGCCACAACTAGTTGATCCTGTCATCCAGTTCACAACAGGCTCCATACACTCAAGACACAGGGAAGCTAGCTCACAGCACAGCTGCTTTATTCCTGTTACTAAAAGTGGAACTTGTGCTCTTAGCAGCACCTCTGGGGAAGTTTTTCTTTTGCCATCTGCTCCTGACTAGTTGCTCTTAATAACTGCACTATAAGCAGTCTGGGGATACCCTCACCACTGGGCAGTGTATTGGCTGTACGGACATCTCTGGGACAGATTGACAATCTTAAAATATAGCCTGTAACTCATATAGTTTTATTCATTGTCCTTATTTCTGCATCAGGCTGAGCTGGTTTACAGGCTGCATACTTTATGTTATAGCTGCTGCATCAGCTCAGGTGTCCCTGCCCTTCAGGTTCAGGGTGTAGTGTTTTTTACTTAACCTGCCTTTTTCTTCCAACAGGATCCATTTTATGGTGCACACACCAGCTAGTTAGCATATCCCCCAATAACACTATCGTATTGGTGTCACTTTGGCACCACTTTAGGGCCACTCCAATACATAACTTTCACTACTACCTTTAATGGGGGGCACACGGGCCAAGATAGGGATTTGAGCAATTATCCTTTTGCTTGATTTTAGCCTAAGGTGGACCTAGAGCACACTGACAGTTTAGAACTGGTTTTATATACTCCTTGTTCTGCTATTTTAAGGCACAAGCCTTTTCAGGCTGGAGTATAGGCATTTCATCCTACGAAGTCCCTCTCCAAACCCACAATCCCACTTAGTTAGGCATTGATACATACCAGCCTCACATTGACCACAAGGTGTTTGCTTTAAACTAGCCTAGTACACAGTTAGTCCAAGTTCCAAGATTTATTTGGGCTTTTCTGTTAGACGCTCCCATATGCCCTAGAGTACAGCTTAGTGTAAGAGTGTGTCTAGGTATTAGATCACCACAGAGTCTCTCTCTAGAGTTCACACCCATGTAACTGCACGCTACAGAGTCACATCTCGAGGGCCCTATTGGGAAATTTTATTGGATTGGTATTTACCGTATAGCTAGATTGTTTTTCTAACCTTCTTGCCATTGTTTGTTTGTTTGCCTCTCCCTCACCTCCCCGCTCCCACCAGGTTTGTCTTGGTGGGTCACATCCAATTCCCTGTCCCCTTCCTTCGGGTCGTATCCCCATCATCCCTGAGGTGAGGGGTTTAGGGGTGATTTATTGTATGTAAGTGTTACTACATAACATGTGAGCCTTATATTCTATTTGACGTTCAGCCCCGCTCTGCATCACTTAGAGTAATGTATAACCTTTTTACGTGATATGTTTCACTAACCTTTTTCCTTTGCAGCAGAACAGTACAGCTTTTAGTAATTCTATCCTAGGCCCACTGGGATTAGAGTTTATCGACTACATATAGCCTTAACAACATGCCACACTTGGGTAGGAAGCCCCCTAAGTCAGCTTCAAAAACCAAGAAGACAGTCTATGACCACTTCTCACAAAGACCCAAGAGCCCAGTCATGGATCCACAAGGAGAGTTGAGTGATCATGATTCACAGGACGAAGAGTCCCAATCAAGTATCCAATCTGCGTCAGCCTCACAACACTTCATCACTGAGAAATCATTAAAGAAATTGCTGGCCTCGCAGACTAAATTCATCACACAGGAAATACAGCAAAGTTCTGCGGAGCTTAAAAAAGAGATTTCAGAAGTGGGGGAGAGAGTAGATGCTCTAGAAAGGAAACAAGATGACTTGGTGGTTGATCAATCCAATCTCTTAGCCTATTCTGAATGTCTGGCTGACCAAATTTCTCAACTGGAACTTAAAGTGGCAGATATGGAGGATAGATCCAGGCGCAATAATATCAGATTCCGCGGCATCCCGGAAACAGTTGCGCCATCCGATCTACAAGACTTCTTGAAGGAACTGTTTCACCAGTTGATAGGTAGTCCAGAGGGTTTCACCGCCACCATGGAACGGGCACACAGAGCACTCCGTGCTAGAAATGTGGCACAAGATAAACCGCGAGATGTAATAGTTTGCTTTCACAGCTTCATATACAAGGATAGGCTTATGCAAGCAGCCTTCAAAAAACCATCTCTGGGCGAGAAATTTAAAGACATACAGCTTCTCCCTGACCTCTCGGCTTACACTCTTCAACAGAGACGCCACTATCAATCTGTCACCTCCACTCTTAGAAAAAATAATATCAAATATAGATGGGGTTTCCCAACTCGCCTCATTATCTCCAAAAACAATCAAACATTTGTAGCTACAACTCTGGCCCAAAGCCTGACTCTCCTCACTAATTGGGGGCTCAGACCCGAGCCACCCCCTCAACAGGATCCTCCTTACGCTAAGTTGCGGGCTTCTGCTACGGAGTGGACCGTTAATGAACGCAGGGCCAAAAGAGCAAAACTTCCTCAGCCCACAGGCACCCAATAACTTTGGGGGGTAGCCTCATTCAACCATCATTTGGGACAAATGTTGCTCCTCACCTACAACCACCCGGTGGTTTTCTGTTGTTCAGGATCACTGTACTGTTCTGTATTTTCATCACATGCTGAACGTGTTTTGCTGAAGTATGTTCTGTTGATTATTATGTTGTTGTTATTTAACAGTTAACTTAGTGTATTTTTTAGTATTAATCTATATTTAAGTATTCACTTACCGCAGAGCGGGGCTGTTGTTGTTGGGTATGCTCTCTACATTGTGTACCTAAGAATAATTTCTACATCTGCTCCGCCCCCACATAGAAGTCCACTATAGGACTCTCTGAGGTGGACTAATTCCACCACACTTTTGAGCACTCCCTCTGGTGCTCTCCCTTCCTGCCTTCCCCTTCTTTTGCTGTCTCTTTCCTCCTCCACTGGACTCATAACACAATTTAGATTATATAATAAGTCCTACACTTCCATCCTTACCACTGACTATGTCCACTATTAGGCTTCTGACTCATAATGTTAGAGGTCTGAACTCGCCTCACAAACGTAGCCTACTACTCAGGACATTGAGCCTCCACAACCCTGATGTGGTTTTCCTCCAGGAGACCCACTGGCTCGACAAGGAACCCCTTAGGCTAATTTCTAAGTCCTATACCCATGTTGAAGTCGCCTCTTACACTAAAAAAGCCAGAGGGGTGGCGATATTGTTGCATAAGCGCCTGGCCTTTGAAAAGATACAAGTTATTAGCGACCCCCAGGCAAGATATGTTTTCCTGATCTGTAAAATTAATCATGTCACTTATACCCTAGTGTCCGTTTCCTCAAACACATTCTTCATGCCCTTTCTCAAGTCCAACAGGGGAGAGTCCTCATAGCAGGGGACTTTAACATGGTCTGGGACCACTCGATGGATAGAAAACCTAGGTCCACAGACCCAGCACCCTCACTAGCAAAACAACTATCACACAGTTTCTGCCAAATAATGACTGCCTCTGGCTTTTATGACATATGGAGAGCCCTACACCCCAGGGAACACGACTACACCCATTTCTCACATCCCCACAAATTATACTCCAGGCTCGATTACATCTTTTCCACAGCTGACTCTCTAGACTCAGTTAAGAGGGCCAAAATATCCCTCTGCCCCTGGTCTGACCACGACTCAGTCCAAGCGGACATAATTTCCACTAACACCACTCATATTAGACCTAACTGGAGACTGCCCCACCAGATTCTAGAGGACATACCCTTTAGGGAGGAACTTCGTAGAGATATCACCCACTTTATTCAAACTAATGATAATCTTTCGGTTAGGGACGACACATTATGGGGCGCGGCTAAAGCAACAATTAGAGGTCTTTTTATCACCAAACAATCGCACCTTAGAAAACAGGCAGGCCTCACCCTCTCTCAGGCCCATATTAAGTTGAGACAACTAGAGGCGTGCAATAGAGTTACAGTTTCGGCAGAGACCACCTCTCAAATTATTGAGCTCAAAGATCACATATCCAGGATCGAACTGCGCAGAACCCAACTTAACCTTACCAAGCTCAAACACTTATTTTACTATAAAGGTAATAAAGCCGATACTCTGTTGGCAAACAAAATTAGGAAAAGGTTAGGGGCATCCAGGATCCATTCCATTCAATCATCAGGATCTCATCTTCAAATTCCCTGCCAGATAGGTGAGGCGTTTGCCGATTACTATGCCAAGCTCTATAATATAGCCTCAGCTGAGTCTCCTAGATCCTCTTCTCAAGAGGTTATGGAGGCGTACCTTGAGACTCTATCGTTACCCACTCTAGCCCCAGAACAACGAGATATCTTGTGCTCCCCCTTCTCTCTTCCAGAGGTCTTGAGAGTTATTAAGAACGCAAAGCCTTTTAAGGCCCCTGGCCCGGACGGTTACCCGGCCCACTTTTATAAGACCTACGCCCAGGAACTCGCCCCGCTATTGCTAAAATTCTATAACTTGGCTAGAAAGGAAGGTAGCTTCGGGAGTGAATTTCTTGAGGCTAACATTATCACCATCCTCAAGCCAGACAAGGACCCGTCGCATTGCGCGAGTTACAGGCCCATTTCTTTGATAAACACGGACATTAAGTTCTATTCAAAGATTCTGGCCAATCGTCTCTCCAACCTTCTACCTTCCCTTATTGATCCAGATCAGGTAGGATTTGTCCCCCTTCGAAAGGGTCCAGACAACACAAGGCGTCTCCTTAAAATACTCACTTCCGCCTCACAACTCGGGAGGCCGCTCGCGGTCATCTCTCTCGACGCGGAGAAGGCCTTTGACCGGGTCAGATGGCAATACCTTTGGGCAGTTCTTGAGAGATTCCATTTCCCTCCCGACTTCATAGTGGCCATTAAAGCTCTTTACTCCTCTCCTACTGCCTCTGTGAGGGGCTTGGGCTTTCACTCCTCTCTCTTCTCTATAACTAATGGGACCAGGCAGGGGTGCCCCCTATCGCCGCTATTGTTTGCTCTTTCAATAGAACCGTTGGCCGCGCAGATTAGGTCTGACCTCCAAATCAAAGGTGTCACATTGTCGGGCACCTCGCACAAAATCGCACTTTTTGCCGACGATGTTACCCTCTTTATGTCTCACCCTGAGGAGGGGATCCCCAGGCTACTCGACTTGCTCACCACGTTCGGGGCCCATTCTTATTACAAATTAAACCTGTCAAAAACGCAAGTGTACACGCAAGGGTTCACCAGTACACAATTAGCCCCGCTCACCGAGACCTATAAATTCAATTGGACTGAACATTCTGTTCATCACTTGGGTATTAGGATCTCTAGTAGCCTTCCACAAACAATTAAAGATAACTATCTTCCTCTCCTAACTTCCCTTCGCTCCCTGAGGAAGCACTGGAATCTCCAGCATGTTTCCTGGCTGGGTAGGATTGCGGCGCTGAAGATGTCGTTTCTCCCTAGGCTGACATACCTATTCCGCTGCCTTCCCATTAACTTACCGAGACACCTGCTTCTCCAATTCCAGAGTGGGTTTACTAAATTTATCTGGACGGACAAACCGCCCAGAGTCGTGCATAGAGTGCTTCAGCTCCCTAAGTCCATGGGGGGTATAGCTTCTCCATCAGTGACACGATATTATGAGGGAGCAATGCTAACCCATGTTTCCCAAAGGGGGGTCAGGTCATCGGATGCCAAATGGAAATCCATAGAACAGGCCTCACTGCCTTTCCAAATCACCTTACGGGACCTAACCTGGACCCCCCCTCATTGTCGGAGAGAGTTGGCTTTAACCAACCCGATCGTACATGAATGTCTCAGCTTTTGGGATAAAATACGCCACCATCCTCAAGTTGCCCCACATCCTTCTCCAGTTACTTCCTTGGCGGGCCTCCTCTCGGGTTTACAAGATTCTCATCCAAATAAATGGGCCCAATTGGGTATCAATAGTATATCGGACCTTTGGTCCACGACCCCTCGTGACTCTTTTAAACAACTATCTCAATTTGGCGCAGAGGCTCAGGTCCCATCGTATTTACCTTTTGAATACCAGAGGATTAAGAGTTTTCTATGCAGTTGGGGTTTTAAACCTAGCCTAAACCGTCCACTAACATTATGGGAGTCCATATGGACCAGGGGTGAGCGACTTTGCAGGCCCTTGTCTATCCACTACACGCTGCTTGGTGGATCAAGGAACCCAGAAACCCCTAACCATCTGTCCCGTTGGGAGATACTGATAGGTAGACGCACATCTCCCGAGGAGTGGGAACAAGCTTTCTCCTTGACCCAGAAAGCTATCCATTGTACAACGTTATATGAAACCTATTTTAAACTCCTATCTCATTGGTACTATGTACCTACCAGGTTAGCAAACATTTTCCCGAACGTGTCCCCCAATTGTTGGCGAAACTGTGGACATAGGGGTAATGCGCTACACATTTGGTGGGGTCCCGTGATTCAGCCTCTGTGGCAAAAGTGCTTCTCGGTGCTACAGGATATGGGCATCAGAATCCCTAGGCTGTTTGCCTCAGCCCTTCTCCACCTAAACTTACACGCCCTTCCTAAAAACCATGCGTATATTTGTATCTACCTGTTTCTGACTGTGAAATACTCTATTGCATGCTCCTGGAAGAAGGAAAGAGCCCCAAGTTGGGCGACGATCCGCAATAATATGGCCTACATCTACACGATGGAAAAGGATATTTTTTACAAGTTAAATAAATCTGACCTATTTGAGTTGACCTGGGCTGACTGGAAGGAGTCTTACAACACAGACTGGAAGCCCAACGTGACTGCTCAAGACACATAGACCCCCGACTGTGTCTCCCTTTTAGTCTGTCCTCTATTCAGTTTTTCTGGATGCCTCACCAGGACAATCATCCCCCTCCTTCTCTGTCTTCAGCCTATCCCTCTACCCCCCCTATTGTCCCTCTCCACCCACCTTCTTCTTTCCTTCTCCCTGACCCCCATCAAGGTTTTCTAGTTTCTCAATTACTTTGACCCAGTTCCCCCCTCACCTTTAGACTTGTCGGTCATAGATTAAGACTTGACAAGTCAGACTCTTATTCAACAATCTATTACATCCTAACATGTTTTTATTCACATTAGATGTATTCAACCTTATATTATGTTGGTGAATGTAAAATTTTTGCATTGGAGCTGCGTCTCCTCGTCTGATGTACATCAATCTTTTGTATTTCCAATAAATATTTTAAAACTTAAAAAAAAAAAAAAAAAGAAAAAAAGGCCTGAGGGTAATGTACTGGGTTTCTAATCAATGTTTTTTTCTATTTCCCGGGTCATGTAAATGATCTCTGGGATTCTAAAATCAATGCCTTAACTGTAATCAATTGTTCACAAGGATGCCATATGTCCTCTTTCATGCTGTTGTTTCAGTTGTTTCAGTTGAGGCTCCGGGAGCCTCTTATAAAAAGGCCTAAGGATAAAGAAGTGTGCTGGGTGTCCAATCAATGTTTTTTTTTTATTTCAAAGTTGCAAAAAAATTATCTATGGCTTTGTAAAATCTATGCCTTACCTGTCATCTATTGTTCAAAAGGATGCCATATGTCCTCTTTCCTGCTGTTGTTTTTGTTGGGGGTCCGGAACACTATTCTAAAAAGGCCGAAGGAGAACGACCTGTATTGTACTTGGTGTCCAATCATGTTTTTGTTTTCAATTTCACGATTCATAATAAATATCGCTGTGTAACTAAAATCAATGCCATACCTGTACTCTGTTGTTCAAAAGGATGGCATATGTGGTGTTTCATTCTGTTGTGGTTGTTGAGGGTCATGGCTGTGGGACAGCGTCTAAAACGGCTGAAGGAGAACAACCTGTACAGCCTTGCTCCTCTTTTTAGGCAGGCCAGTTTTTTGCATACATGCCCACAGACTCTGTAACGCATGCCTCATTTAGGGAGAGGTGCAGCCATAATGCAGGGTCAGAACCTCTGCCTGCAACTGTTATACTCGGTTTTGCGAAAGGAAGTAAGCTTACCATGGTTCCCTGCACGCACGTATTGTTGTTAAATTTTGGTGAGGGTAATCATGATGGCCATGTAGACCACCACCACTGAGAGTCCTGGAAGTAACAGGGATGAGATGAAAGAGCTAAGAATAGTAGAACTTGAAACAACAGAGTTAGCCATGGGTGTTAGTGCAAAACCGCTTGGCTTTTTTTTGGCTTTGGGTGTGGCTATTCATGCAGGCCATATAGAGCTGCCACCATTCGGTGTCGTATCAGCTATTAAACTAATAAGAACAGTACTACCAAAATACAGCCAATGAAGGGCCTTAGGAAGACTGAACCAAGGTTGGATTGTAGTATTTGGTTAGGCTAATCATGATGGCCATGTAGACCACCACCGAGAGTCCTGGAAGTAACAGGGATGATGAGATGAAAGTGCTAAGAATAGTACTACTTGAAACAACAGAGTTAGCCATGGGTGTTAATCCAAGACCGCTTGGATTTATTTTTGTATTGGGTGCGGCTAATCATGCAGGCCATATAGAGCTGCCACCATTCGGTGTTGTATCAGCTATAAAAATAATAAGAACTGTACTATCAAAATACAGCCAATGAAGGGCCTATGAAGACTGAGCAAAGGTTGGATTGAAGTATTTTGTTTGGCTAATCATGATGGCCATGTAGACCACCCGTAACAGGGATGAAAGTGCTAAGAATAGCACTAATTGAAACAACCGAGTTAGCCATGGGTGTTAGTCTAAGACCACTCTGCTTTTTTTTGGGTTTGGGTGCAGCTAATCATGAAGGCCAGATAGACCTGCCACCATTTGGTGTTGTAACAGGTATTAAACTGCAAAGAACAGTACTACTTAACACAACCTACTTACCATGGGTCCCAGAGCATATGTTTGGTTATTATATTTGTAAGGGTAATCATGCAGGCCATATAGACCTCCACCGATAGGGTGAGTATGAGTAACAGCTATTAAAATGCGAAGGACATTACTAATTAACACAACATAGTTACCATGGGTCGCAGACCAAGAGCAGATGTCTTATTATATTTTGTATGGGTAATCATCCAGGCCGTATAGACCTCACCAAATAGGGGGAATTACAGAGATTAAAGTGCTAAGAATGGTAGTACTTAAAACACAACCTAGTTAAAATAGGTACCAGACCGCATGTCTTATTATTATATTTTTTCAGGGTAATCAGGCAGGCCATATAGAACACCCCGATGGGGGGGGGGGACAGGGATTAAAGTGCTAAGAAAAGTACTAATTAACACAAGCTAGTTGGGTCCAAGAACGCATGTTTAATTATTAGACTTTATTAGGGAAATTATATATCTAACAAATCTATCTATTTCTCTTCTATCGATTCTATCTAACTATCAATCTATGTATATCTATCCTATCTATCAATCTATCTTCTGTCCGGGATGTTTTGAGACAGCCACTTTGGGAATGTTAGTTGTTTTAGGCCCATTATGGCTTAAAAGCAGACTCTGCATAAACTATGTAATTTTCCATGGGAGTTTTGCCAGGGATCCCCCTCCAGCATGCGACAGTCCAGGTGTTAGTACCCTTGAAACAACTTTTCCATCACTATTGTGGCCAGAAAGAGTCCTTGTAGGTTTTAAAGTTCGCCTGCCTATTGAATTCAATGGCGGTTTGCGCGGTTTGCGCGGTTCGCGCGTTCGCGAACAATACCGGAAGTTTGAGTCCGCCGTTCGCGAACCGAAAATTTTAGGTTTGCGACATCACTAGTAATTATTACAAATGTGTGTTACTAGTGATGGTGATTTGTAGTTGATGTAATGTGAATGTATCAAACAATGTTGTTGTGAATTTCACAGAAGTAAAAGCCATAAGTCCATAGGGAAATAGCCATTTCGTGATCTATTTGTCATAGCGGGACTAACGCAGGAAAACATGAGTTAGTTTCACAATTGTAACGCTGGTATTTAGAGTTTTCTTGTCTATGCTTTTTGCGTGCGTTAGGGAAATCTGTCTGCACGAGCACGTCTTCCCCATAGAAGTCAATGGAGGAGAAAAATGTGTGTGTAAATAAAATCCAAGACTGGTTTTGAGCGTAAAGTGAGTGACGTCATGGTCTTGTTTGAAAAAGTAGCTAAATCGTGTTTATTTCCTAATAAAAATGTGATTTGTGCATGTAATGTGGTGTATATTGTTTGTATGTATCGATTAGTGTATGTATGTGATAATATTATTAATTAGATGTAGCTATTTGAGTGTCTGTTCCCGTCTGTCAATGTAAGTCAATGGAAAAAAGATATTAGTGCTTGTAACTTTGATCCTTTCTATTTTGACATGAAAATATGAAAATTAAATATAGTGTAGTGTTTGTATGAGTGTAAGTGTACTTTGTGTAATATTTTTTTTGTGATTCATGGATGTTTATTTTGGTGTTAGATGTTAACTACTGGGTCTTTGTTGTCGGTAATGATTTCAGCGTTAAACAATTTTTGAGTGGCGTTAAGGAATCTCTAAATACCAGCGGGCGGTAAAAAGCAGTGTTAGGAGCCCTTAACGCTGCTTTTTAACCCTAACGCAAAACTCTAAATCTAGGCGAGTGGATCCAACTGAGATTGATACACAAGAAACACATATAGATTCTCAGAAACCAGTGGCAGATGTAGCAGTCTCCTCAATAAGCCATTCAACTGTTGACACTAGTTGACAGTACTCAAGTTATATATTTTCTCTCTCACTCATTTTAATTTTAATTTATTATTTTAATAAAATTGTATTTAATACATTTCTTAATATAATATTTTCTAATCATTAGATGAGGAAACTTTGTATTATCTACTTTTGCAAATTAGAGACTCAATCAATTTAAACACACTTTATTACAACTATTTACTTTTATCAACTAGAATTTGTTTTACCTTATTTAAAACTACAGTAAGATTAAAAAAAAACAGTCATAATGTTTAATGGTCTCTGATAATGTATCTTTCTAAAAACAAAAAACAAAAAAAAAAACAGAAAAAATAAAATAAACTTTGCATGTAAAAATGTATAATGTAAAAAAAAGGTGCTCATGTTACTTAACATATTATTGAAATATTGAAAACATAATTTATGTAAGAACTTACCTGATAAATTCATTTATTTCATATTAGCAAGAGTCCATGAGCTAGTGACGTATGGGATATACATTCCTACCAGGAGGGGCAAAGTTTCCCAAACCTCAAAATGCCTATAAATACACCCCTCACCACACCCACAAATCAGTTTAATGTATAGCCAAGAAGTGGGGTGATAAGAAAAAAGTGTGAAGCATAAAAAATAAGGAATTGGAATAATTGTGCTTTAAACAAAAAAATCATAACCACCACATAAAGGGTGGGCCTCATGGACTCTTGCTAATATGAAAGAAATTAATTTATCAGGTAAGTTCTTACATAAATTATGTTTTCTTTCATGTAATTAGCAAGAGTCCATGAGCTAGTGACGTATGGGATAATGACTACCCAAGATGTGGATCTTCCACGCAAGAGTCACTAGAGAGGGAGGGATAAAATAAAGACAGCCAATTTCGCTGAAAAAAATCCACACCCAAAACCAAGTTTAAATCTTATAATGAAAAAAACTGAAATTATAAGCAGAAGAATCAAACTGAAACAGCTGCCTGAAGTACTTTTCTACCAAAAACTGCTTCAGAAGAAGAAAACACATCAAAATGGTAGAATTTAGTAAAAGTATGCAAAGAAGACCAAGTGGCTGCTTTGCAAATCTGATCAACCGAAGTTTCATTCCTAAACGCCCAGGAAGTAGAAACTTACCTAGTAGAATGAGCTGTAATCCTTTGAGGCGGAGTTTTACCCGACTTGACATAAGCATGATGAATCAAAGATTTTAACCAAGATGCCAAAGAAATGGCAGAAGCCTTCTGACCTTTCCTAGAACCGGAAAAGATAACAAATAGACTAGATGTCTTTCGGAAATCCTTAGTATCTTCAACATAATATTTCAAAGCTCTAACTACATCCAAAGAATGCAACGACTTTTCCTTAGAATTCTTAGGATTAGGACACAATGAAGGAACCACAATTTCTCTACTAATGTTGTTAGAATTCACAACCTTAGGTAAAAATTTAAAAGAAGTTCGCAACACCGCCTTATCCTGATGAAAAATCAGAAAAGGAGACTCACAAGAAAGAGCAGATAATTCAGAAACTCTTCTAGCAGAAGAGATGGCCAAAAGAAACAAAACTTTCCAAGAAAGTAATTTAATGTCCAGCGAATGCATAGGTTCAAACGGAGGAGCTTGAAGAGCCGCCAGAACCAAATTCAAACTCCACGGAGGAGAGATTGACTTAATGACAGGTTTTATACAAACCAAAGCTTGTACAAAACAACGAATATCAGGAAGACTAGCAATCTTTCTGTGAAAAAGAACAGAAAGAGCAGAGATTTGTCCTTTCAAGGAACTTGCAGACAAAGCTTTATCCAAACCATCCTGAAGAAACAGTAAAATTCTAGAAATTCTAAAAGAATGCCAAGAAAAATTATGAGAAAAACACCAAGAAATGTAAATCTTCCAGACTCGATAATATATCTTCCTAGATACAGATTTACGAGCCTGTAACATAGTATTAATCACAGAGTCAGAGAAACCTCTATGACTGAGAATCAAGCGTTCAATCTCCATACCTTCAAATTTAAGGATTTGAGATCCTGATGGAAAAAAGGACCTTGTGATAGAAGATCTGGTCTTAACGGAAGAGTCCACGGTTGGCAAGTGGCCATCCGGACAAGATCCGCATACCAAAACCTGTGAGGCCATGCTGGAGCCACCAGCAGAACAAACAAGCACTCCTTTAGAATCTTGGAAATCACTCTTGGAAGAAGAACTAGAGGCGGAAAGATATAGGCAGGATGATACTTCCAAGGAAGTGACAATGCATCCACTGCCTCCGCTTGAGGATCCCTGGATCTGGACAGATACCTGGGAAGCTTCTTGTTTAGATGAGAAGCCATCAGATCTATTTCTGGAAGTCCACACATTTGAACAATCTGAAGAAATACCTCTGGGTGAAGAGACCATTCGCCCGGATGTAACGTTTGGCGACTGAGATAATCCGCTTCCCAATTGTCTATACCTGGGATATGAACCGCAGAAATTAGACAGGAGCTGGATTCCGCCCATACCAGTATTCGAGATACTTCTTTGATAGCCAGAGGACTGTGAGTCCCTCCTTGATGATTGACATATGCCACGGTTGTGACATTGTCCATCTGAAAACAAATGAACGACTCTCTTTAGAAGAGGCCATGACTGAAGAGCTCTGAAAATTGCACGGAGTTCCAAAATGTTGATTGGTAATCTCACCTCCTGAGATTCCCAAACCCCTTGTGCTGTCAGAGACCCCCAAACGGCTCCCCAACCTGTCTGACTTGCATCTGTTGAAATCACAGTCCAGGTCGGAAGAACAAAAGAAGCCCCCTGAACTAAACGATGGTGGTCTGTCCACCACGTCAGAGATTGTCGTACAATCGGTTTTAAAAATATTAATTGAGATATCTTTGTATAATCCCTGCACCACTGGTTCAGCATACAGAGCTGAAGAGGTCGCATGTGAAAACGAGCAAAGGGGATCGCGTCCGATGCAGCAGTCATAAGACCTAGAATTTCCATGCATAAGGCTACCGAAGGGAATGATTGAGACTGAAGGTTTTCGACAAGCTGAAACCAATTTTAGACGTCTCTTGTCTGTCAGAGACAGAGTCATGGACACTGAATCTATCTGGAAACCTAAAAAGGTTACCCTTGTCTGAGGAATCAATTAACTTTATGGTAAATTGATCCTCCAACCATGTTCTCGAAGAAACAATACAAGTTGATTCGTATGAGATTCTGCTAAATGTGAAGACTGAGCAAGTACCAAGATATCGTCCAAATAAGGAAATACCACACTACCCTGTTCTCTGATTACAGAGAGAAGGGCACCGAGAACCTTTGTAAAAATCCTTGGAGCTGTTGCTAGGCCAAACGGCAGAGCCACAAACTGGTAATGCTTGTCTAGGAAAGAGAATCTCAGAAACTGATAGTGATCTGGATGAATCGGAATATGCAGATATGCATCCTGTAAATCTATTGTGGACATATAATGCCCTTGCTGAACAAAAGGCAGAATAGTCCTTATAGTTACCATCTTGAATGTTGGTATCCTTACATAATGATTCAATATTTTTAAATCCAGAACTGGTCTGAAGGAATTCTCCTTCTTTGGTACAATGAAAAGATTTGAGTAAAACCCCAGCCCCTGTTCCAGAACTGGAACTTGCATAATTACTCCAGCCAACTCTAGATCTGAAACACATTTCAGAAATGCTTGAGCCTTCACTGGATTTACTGGGACACGGGAAAGAAAAAATCTTCTTGCAGGAGGCCTTATCTTGAAGCCTATTCTGTACCCTTGTGAAACAATGTTCTGAATCCAAAGATTGTGAATCGAATTGATCCAAATTTCTTTGAAAAATCGTAATCTGCCCCCTACCAGCTGAGCTGGAATGAGGGCCGCACCTTCATGTTGACTTTGGAGCTGGCTTTGGCTTTCTAAAAGGCTTGGATTTATTCCAGACTGGAGATGGTTTCCAAACTGATACTGCTCCTGTAGGGGAAGGATCAGGCTTTTGTTCCTTATTGTGACGAAAGGAACGAAAACAATTAGTAGACCTAAATTTACCTTTAGATTTTTTATCCTGTGGTAAAAAAGTTCCTTTCCCTCCAGTAACAGTTGAAATAATAGAATCCAACTGTGAACCAAATAATTTATTACCCTGGAAAGAAAGGGAAAGCAAAGTTGACTTAGAAGACATATCAGCATTCCAAGTTTTAAGCCACAAAGCTCTTCTAGCTAAAATAGCTAGAGACATATACCTGACATCAACCCTGATGATATCAAAGATGGCATCACAAATAAAATTATTAGCATGTTGAAGAAGATTAACAATGCTATGAGAAGTATGATCTGATACTTGTTGCGCTAAAGCTTCCAACCAAAAAGTTGAAGCTGCAGCAACATCCGCTAAAGATATAGCAGGTCTAAGAAGATTACCTGAACATAAGTAAGCTTTTCTTAGAAAGGATTCAATTTTCCTATCTAAAGGATCCTTAAAGGAAGTACTATCTGCCGTAGGAATAGTAGTACGTTTAGCAAGAGTAGAGATAGCCCCATCAACCTTAGGGATTTTGTCCCAAAACTCTAATCTGTCAGCTGGCACAGGATATAATTGCTTAAAACGTTTAGAAGGAGTGAATGAATTACCCAAATTATTCCATTCCCTGGAAATTACTTCAGAAATAGCATCAGGGACAGGAAAAACTTCTGGAATAACTACAGGAGATTTAAAAACCTTATTTAAACGTTTAGATTTAGTATCAAGAGGACCAGATTCCTCTATCTCTAATGCAATTAAGACTTCTTTAAGTAAAGAACGAATAAATTCCATTTTGAATAAATATGAAGATTTATCAGCATCAACCTCTGAAACTGAATCCTCTGAACCAGAGGAAACATTATCGGAATCAGAATGATGATGTTCATTTAAAAATTCATCTGAAAAATGAGAAGTTTTAAAAGACCTTTTCCGTTTACTAGAAGGAGGAATAACAGACATAGCCTTCTTAATGGATTTAGAAACAAAATCTCTTATGTTAACCGGAACACTCTGAGTATTAGATGTTGATGGAACAACAACAGGTAATGTAACATTACTAAAGGAAATATTATCGGCATTAACAAGTTTCTCATGACATTCATTACAAACAACAGCTGGAGGAACAGATACCACAAGTTAACAGCAAATACACTTAACTTTGGTAGATCCAACATCAGGCAGCGATTTTCCAGAAGTATCTTCTGATTCAGGGTCCAACTGAGACATCTTGCAATATGTAATAGAAAAAACAACATATAAAGCAAAATTGATCAAATTCCTTAAATGACAGTTTCAGGAATGGGAAAAAAATGCCAGTGAACAAGCTTCTAGCAACCAGAAGCAAATAAACAATAAGACTTAAATAATGTGGAGACAATAATGATGCCCATATTTTTTAGCGCCAAAAAAGACGCCCACAATATTTGGCGCCTAAATGCTTTTAGCGCCAAAAATGACGCCACATCCGGTAATGCCGACACTTTTGGCGCAAAAACGTCAAAAATGACGCAACTTCCGGTGATAAGAACAACGCCGGAAATAACAAATAATTTTTTGCGCCAAAAAAGTCAGCGCCAAAAATGACGCAATAAAATGAAGCATTTTCAGCCCCCGCGAGCCTAACAGCCCACAGGAAAAAAAGTCAAATTTTAAGGTAAGAAAAAAATTGATTATTCAAATGCATTATTCCATATAATGAAACTGACTGTCTGACATAAGGAATGTTGAACATCCTGAATCAAGGCAAACAAATGTTTAAACACAATTATTTAGAACTTTATATAAAAAGTGCCCAACCATAGCTTAGAGTGTCACAAAAATAAGACTTACTTACCCCAGGACACTCATCTACATGTAGTAGAAAGCCAAACCAGTACTGAAACGAGAATCAGTAGAGGTAATGGTATTTAAGAGTATATCGTCGATCTGAAAAGGGAGGGAAGAGATGAATCTCTACGACCGATAACAGAGAACCTATGAAATAGACCCCGTAGAAGGAGATCATTGAATTCAAATAGGCAATACTCTCTTCACATCCCTCTAACATTCACTGCACGCTGAGAGGAAAACCGGGCTCCAACCTGCTGCGGAACGCATATCAACGTAGAATCTAGCACAAACTTACTTCACCACCTCCACAGGAGGCAAAGTTTGTAAAACTGATTTGTGGGTGTGGTGAGGGGTGTATTTATAGGCATTTTGAGGTTTGGGAAACTTTGCCCCTCCTGGTAGGAATGTATATCCCATACGTCACTAGCTCATGGACTCTTGCTAATTACATGAAAGAAATAATGTGTTCATTTTTTCTATTTTTTTAAATACTTAGAAGATATACACAAAAAATGTACACTTTATAAATAACCACTACATTTTGTAAAATTATTACAATAGCAAAATTGACTGTCATATTCTAACTTCATGTTTAAAAGTTACAATTACTTATACCCACCTCCCCAGATGTTGCCTTCCTTACTGAAACCTGGCTGAACCCCACATCAATGCCTGACATCGCCATCGCCATCCCCGACGGATACAAGATCTCCCACAAGGACCGCAGCAACCGACTGGGAGGAGGCATCGCCATCGTCCACAAACACTCCCTCCACGTCACAACCATCTCCAACTACCACGCATCAGGCTTGGAACACCTACACTTCAAGATCCAGGTCAGTCCCAACACTACCCTCTGTGGCACCCTCATCTACAGAGCTCCCGGACCTCGTCCTGCCTTCTGTGACTCCATCACCGACCTAATCGCACCCCACGCCCTCCCCTCAACAGACTACATCCTCCGCGGTGACCTCAACTTCCACCTAGACAACCCCAATGACCACAACACTGCCAACCTCTTAGAAAACCTTGGATCCAACGGACTAAAGCAACTCGTCAACTCCCCAACCCACTTAGCCGGACACACACTCGACCCTATCTTCTCTGCAGGCAACCACATCTCAGTCAACCACATCAACGAACTCCATTGGACCGACCACCATTGCATACATTTTTCCTTCAACAAACCCACCACACACCTCAGGCATCACCACCCACCCCGCAGAAACTGGAACAACATCCCTGAAGACCAACTGCACTCCACCCTGAACAAGTGCCCCCCAGCTACCTCCACAGATGCCAACTCTTCTGCCCGCAACCTCAACCACTGGCTCACAGACTGCGCCAACACCCTCGCCCCTCTCAAGAAACTGTCCAACTGCCAACCTACCAACAAGGCTAGTTGGTTCACCCCTGCCCTCCAGGACTCCAAACGCTACTGCAGGCGATTGGAAAGGACCTGGAGATTCAGCAAGACCCCCTCAAATAAAACAGCCTACAAAGAAGCTATCACTACCCACCACCACCTCATCAAAACCACCAAGAAGACAGCCATCCAAGATAGAATCAATGCCAATGTCCACAACAGCAAGGAGCTATTCACAGTCATCAAGGAACTCTCCAATCCCAACAACGACACCAACGACATCCCGCCCTCTCAGGACCTCTGCAATAACCTTGCAATGTACTTCCACCGCAAGATCGTCGACATCTATGACAGCTTCATGCCCCAGAACTCACCCACCACCGCCTACCCACCAACTCCCACCGATACCTCACCCAAATACACCACCGCCTACCCCCCACTGACCATCTGGAGCCCCCTCACCACAGAGGAGACCATCAGAATCATGAGATCGATCCACTCTGGAGCACCCTCAGACCCATGCCTGCATCACATTTTCAACAAAGCAGGTTACACATCAACTGCTCCATCGAAACCGGCACCTTCCCGGATGATTGGAAGCACGCACAATTAAAACACTTACTGAAAAACCCACGGCTGACCCCAATGATCCGAAGAACTACCGCCCAACCTCTTTGCTCCCCTTTGCGGCCAAAGTCATCGAGAAGTCCATCAACGCGCAACTCGTTGACTACATCGAAGCCAACCACACCCTAGACTCCTCCCAATCTGGTTTCAGGAACAACCACAGCACCGAGACCACCCTCCTCGCCGCCACAGACGACATCCTTGCCCTACTCGGCCGAGGAGAGACCGCCGCCCTCATTCTCCTAGACCTCTCAGCAGCATTCGACACTGTCTCCCACCTCACCCTCCGCAACCGACTACACAATGCCGGCATACATGACAAAGCCCTGGAATGGATCACCTCCTTCCTCACCGGCAGAACCCAGAAGGTTAGACTCCAACCCTTCACCTCCAAACCCACAGAAATCAGCTGCAGTGTACCCCAAGGCTCTTCACTGAGCCCCACCCTATTCAACATCTACATGGCCCCACTCGCTGCCATCACCCGACGACACAACCTCAACATCGTCTCCTACGCCGACGACACCCAGCTAATCATCTCACTCACCAGTAACCCCACCACCGCCAAGAGAAGGGCTGACAGCAGTCGCCACCTGGATGAGCTACAACTGCCTAAAGTTGAACGCAGACAAGACCGAAGTCCTCCTCCTCGGTCCCACCACATCCGCTTGGAATAACTCCTGGTGGCCCACAGCACTCGGACACCCTCCAACCCCCACCGACCATGCATGAAATCTAGGCGTCATCCTGCACTCATCGCTCTCCATGGACCGGCAAATCAACGCCGTCTCTTCTGCATGCTTCCACACACTTCACCTGCTGCAAAAGATCTTCAAATGGATCCCAACCAAGACCACTCACGCCCTCGTCAGCAGCCGTCTGGACTATGGTAACACACTCTACGCCGGCACCACCATCAAGCTCCAAAAGAGACTACAGCGCATCCAGAACTCCACAGCCAGACTAATCCTTGACATCCCTCGTCAATGCCACATCACCAAACACCTGCGGGACCTGCACTGGCTCCCCATCAACAAAAGAATAACTTTCAAGCTTCTCACCCACGCATTCAAGGACCTCCACAACATCAATCCCGAATACTTGAACCACCGCGTTACCTTCTACACCCCTGCCAGACAACTTCGATCGGCCGACCAAGCCCTCGCTGTCATCCTCCGCATCAGGAAAACAACAGAGGGAGGCAGATCCTTCTCTCACCTGGCAGCCAAGACTTGGAACACCCTCCCGCTGCACCTCAGACAAGCTACCGCCCTAACTAAGTTCAGAAAGGACCTTAAGACCTGGCTCTTCGACTGAACTGCAACCCTCAGCGCCTTGAGACCCTTACGAGTGAATAGCCGCGCTTTACAAGAACCCAATAGATAGATAGATAGATAGATAGATAGACCTATTTCATTTTGTTTCTCTTGTCTGTAAATGAAATAGTCTGTAAATAAAAAGCACCTAGATTACGAGTTTTGAGCGCTATAGGGAAAGTAAAGAACGCAACAAAAGTGGGGTTACTTAATTCCCTATAGCACTGCCATTACCAGTTTTGAAAAACCCAACTTGCGCATGCAATATGGAGATTTTAAGCTCCATACAGCACCCAAAACAAGCAGTCTTTTGACGTGCTTGTGCACGCTTTCTCCATAGACATCAATGGGGAGAGCCGGCAAAAAGAAAGTCTAACACCTGCGATCGCGGAAACAAAAGCTCCATAACGCAGCCCCATTGATGTCTATGGGGAAAAAGAAAATACAGTTTAAACCTAACATCCTAACATAAACCCCGAGTCTTAACACCCGTAATCTGCTGCCCCTGACATCGCCGCCACCTGCCTACAGTTATTAACCCCTAATCTGCCACTCCCAGTATCGCCACCACCTAAATAAAATTATTAATCCCTAATCTGCCGCTTCCGATATCGCCGCCACTATACTAAAGTTATTAACCCCTATTCCGCTGCACCTCAACATCTCTGCAACTTTATTAAAGTTATTAACCCCTAAACCTCTGGCCTCCCACATCACTACCACTAAATAAACCTATTTACCCCTAAACCGCCAGCCCCCCACATCGCAACAACCTAAATTAAACTATATTAACCCCTAAACCTAACCCTAACGTAACCCAAACCTTAAACCTAAACCTAACCCTAACACCCCCTAACTTTAACATAATGAAATTAGATCTAAATTAAAGCAGCTCTCAAATTAGCCAATAGAATGAGAACTGCTTAAATCCTATTGGCTGATTTGAATACCCAGATAGCAAGTAGAACTTGCCACAGACTTGTAGCAAACTTTTGCTGTAAGTCAGTCAAACTTGCTGCAAGTTTTCACTGGCAAGTATGTTTACTTGCAGAATAATTGCAGCAAAAGTTCTAGGTGACACTTTTTCAACTTGCAGCAAGTTTACCTGGCAAGTCTCTAGCAAGAGAATTTCTGGCAAGTCAACTGCAAGAGCTCTGCAAGTTTGTTGCCAATTTCTGGCAAGTCAACTGCAAGAGCTCTGCAAGTTTGTTATCAATGTCTGGCAAGTCAACTGCAAGAGCTCTGCAAGTGTCTAGTCAATTTCTCGCAAGTTAACAGCAAGAGCTCTGCAAGTTAATTGCAAATTTCTGACAAGTCAATAGCAAGAGCTCTGCAAGTCTGCTGCAAATTTCTGACAAGCCAACAGCAAGAGCTCTGCAAGTCTGCAGCAAATTTCTGAAAATTTAACAGCAAGAGCCCTTCAAGTCTACTGCAAAAGTTCTGCAAGTCTGTTACAAATCTCTAGCAAGTCAACAGCAAGAATACTGCAAATATTTAGCTTCCACACACTTCACCTGCTGCAAAAGATCTTCAAATGGATCCCAACCAAGACCACTCACGCCCTCGTCAGCAGCCGTCTGGACTATGGTAACGCACTCTACGCCGGCACCACCATCAAGCTCCAAAAGAGACTACAGCGCATCCAGAACTCCACGGCCAGACTAATCCTTGACATCCCTCGTCAATGCCACATCACCAAACACCTGCGGGACCTGCACTGGCTCCCCATCAACAAAAGAATAACTTTCAAGCTTCTCACCCACGCATTCAAGGACCTCGACAACATTGATCCCGAATACTTGAAACCACCGCGTTACCTTCTACACCCCTGCCAGACAACTTCGATTGGCCGACCAAGCCCTCGCTGTCATCCCCCGCATCAGGAAAACAACAGCGGGAGGCAGATCCTTCACTCACCTGGCAGCCAAGACTTGGAACACCCTCCCGCTGCACCTCAGACTAGCTACCACCCTAACTAAGTTCAGAAATGACCATAAGACCTTGCTCTTCGACTGAACTGCAACCCTCAGCGCCTTGAGACCCTTACAAGTGAATAGCCGCGCTTTACAAGAACCCAATAGATAGATAGATAGACCTATTTCATTTTGTTTCTCTTGTCTGTAAATAAAATGGTCTGTAAATAAAAATCACCTAGATTATGAGTTTTGAGCACTATAGGGAAAGTAAAGAACGCAACAAAAGTAGGGTTACTTAATTCCCTATAGCGCTGCCATTACAAGTTTTGAAAAACCCGACTTGTGCATGCAATATGGAGATTTTAAGCTCCATACAGCACCCAAAACAAGCAGTCTTTTGACGTGCTTGTGCACGCTTTCTCCAAAGACATCAATGGGGAGAGCCGGCAAAAAGAAAGTCTAACACCTGCGATCGCGGAAACAAAAGCTCCATAACGCAGCCCCATTGATGTCTATGGGGAAAAAGAAAATACAGTTTAAACCTAACACCCTAACATAAACCCTGAGTCTTAACACCCCTAATCTACTGCCCCTGACATCTCCGACACCTGCCTACAGTTATTAACCCCTAATCTGCCACTCCCGATATCGCCACCACCTAAATAAAATTATTAATCCCTAATCTGCCACTCCCGATATCGCCGCCACTATACTAAAGTTATTAACCCCTATTCCGCTGCACCTCAACATCTCTGCAATTATATTAAAGTTATTAACCCCTAAACCTCTGGCCTCCCACATCACTACCACTAAATAAACCTATTTACCCCTAAACCACCAGCCCTCCACATCGCAAAAACAACCTAAATTAAAATAAATTAACCCCTAAACCTAACCCTAAAGTTACCCAAACCCTAAACCTAAACCTAACCCTAACACCCCCTAACTTTAACATAATGAAATTAGATCTAAATTAAAGCAGCTCTCAAATTAGCCAATAGAATGAGAACTGCTTAAATCCTATTGGTTAATAGGATTTTAGCAGCCCTAATTCCTATTGGCTGATTCAAATTTTTCAGCCAATTGGAATACAAGGGACGCCATCTTGAATCGCATCCCTTGCATTGAAGATTCAGTGTACGGCGGCGACTGTATGAAGAGGATGCTCTGCGCCGGATGTCTTTAGGATGGATAAAGATAGAAGATGCCGCCTGGATAAATATTGAAAAGGCCGCCTGGATTAAGACTTCTCGCCTCTTGGATCAGGACGTCGCCGCCAGGATGAAGATTGAAGAGGTCACCTAGATGAAGACTTCTCACCGCCTGGATTAGGACTTCAACTCCAGGATGATGATCATTCAAGCGGGACTTCAAAAAAACTGTAAGTGGATAATCGGGGGTTAGTGTTAGGCTTTTTTTTACAACTATTATTGATTTTAGTGGCAATATTGCTAAGCAAAAAACAAATACATATAACCTTCATACAATACAGATAGAATGTTATGCTAAGTAAGCCTATAAGTTAGTATACAATTGAAGAGATACTAGTCTGCATAATTAAAGGATAACTTACAATTGTAAGAGTTACGGTTATCTGAAGAGTTCATTCCAGTAAATCTAATAATTTCTGCAACTTTATCTATTGGAATTTCTAAAAACACTGAAATATTTAAACCTGCTACATGCAGGTAATAATTTTAAAGAGACAGTACATGGTTTTAGATAGACTATCCTTTCAAAAATAATATGGATAATGATGTATTCCCACACATGAATAATCCTGTATAATACTGCTATAGTACTAGTAGAATCACTTGACACAATAGAAGCATATACAGTTAAATGTGTAGGGTCAATTTTACCTGTGCACAATAACTTTTTAGAAGTACCTCTGGCAACATTAGAGAGGTGACACCCTAGTTTCTGCCACAATTTTGGTACTGGGTTTTGGTTCCTTTTTAACCTCCTGTTCACCGGACTGATGAATAGAGTATAACTTTGTACTCTCGTTGATCAGCCAGTCCAGTGAGCAGTGCTCATCAAAACCTCTAGCTAAATTAATTTTGATGTACGTGGGCAATTCTTCGAAAAATACATTTACAAATTCTGAGCTTTCAAATATGAGGTAGTCTTCGGCCATACTGTATGCACTTTTCAGTACAGAAAGGAATTCTATAAGGCTTTGATTCGCACCACATTTTAAACCGTATACAGCTATTTTTGCTGCGGTTTTGGTGCAATATTTCCCAAATTCCTTTTTGCACTGATTTTGCGTTTCATTCCAGGAATGAATATTCATTTCCTTTAGTGAAGCAAAGAATTTGTGATGTTTACCCTCAAATACCCAGTGCAGAAATTCAATTTTTTTAACCGCTCACTAGTAACATCTATCATTATAGATAAAGCATTTTCAAAGGCCTCTATGTGGTCAATTATAAAAGTGGTTCAATTTTTGGAAAATTTAGGTACTGCATCTTTTAAGAAAGTAAGGCCTAGATTTGGAGTTTGGCGTTAGCCGTGAAAACCAGCGTTAGAGGCTCCTAACGCTGGTTTTAGGCTAACTCTGGTATTTGGAGTCACTCAAAAAAGGGTATCCTATCTTTTCAATGGGATTTTTCTAACTCCGGTATTTAGAGTCGTGTCTGAAGTGAGCGTTAGAAATCTAACGACAAAACTCCAGCCACAGGAAAAAAGTCAGTAGTTAAGAGCTTTCTGGGCTAACGCAGGTTTATAAAGCTCTTAACTACTGTGCTCTAAAGTACACTAACACCCATAAACTACCTATGTACCCCTAAACCGAGGTCCCCCCACATCGCCGCAACTCGATTAAATTTTTTTAACCCCTAATCTGCCGACCGCCAACTACGTTATCCTTATGTACCCCTAATCTGCTGCCCCTAACACCGCCGACCCCTATATTATATTTATTAACCCCTAATCTGCCCCCCACAACGTCGCCGCCAGCTACCTACACTTATTAACCCCTAATCTGCCGACCGGAGCTCACCGCTATTCTAATAAATGTATTAACCCCTAAAGCTAAGTCTAACCCTAACACTAACACCCCCCTAAATTAAATATAATTTTAATCTAACTAAATTAATTAACTCTTATTAAATAAATTATTCCTATTTAAAGCTAAATACTTACCTGTAAAATAAATCCTAATATAGCTACAATATAAATTATAATTACATTGTAGCTATTTTAGGATTAATATTTATTTTACAGGCAACTTTGTAATTATATTAACCAGGTACAATAGCTATTAAATAGTTAAGAACTATTTAATAGTTACCTAGTTAAAATAATTACAAAGTTGCCTGTAAAATAAATATTAATCCTAAAATAGAATCCTATCAGCCAATCGGAATTCGAGGGACGCCATCTTGGATGACGTCATTTAAAGGAACCGTCATTCGTCGTTCAGTCGTCGGCCAGGATGGATGTTCCGCGTCGGAGGTCTTCAGGATGCTGCCGCTCCGCTCCAGATGGATGTCGATAGAAGATGCCGCCTGGATGAAGACTTCAATCGGATGGAAGAACTCTTCTGCCCCGCTTGGATGAAGACTTCAATCGGATGGAAGACCTCTTCTGCCCCGCTTGGATGAAGACTTCTACCGGATCATGGACATCTTCAGCCCCCAGCTTGGGCTTGGATCAGGACATCGGAGGAGCTCTTCAGGACGGATCGGTGAACCTGGTATGGTGAAGATAAGGTAGGAAGATCTTCAGGGGCTTAGTGTTAGGTTTATTTAAGAGGTGTTTGGGTTAGATTAGGGGTATGTGGGTGGTGGGTTGTAATGTTGGGGGGGGTATTGTATGTTTTTTTTACAGGCAAAAGAGCTGAACTTCTGGTAAGGTAAAAGAGCTTTTAACTTAATTTAGAATAGGGTAGGGCATTTTTTATTTTGGGGGGCTTTGTTGTTTTATTAGGGGGCTTAGAGTAGGTGTAATTAGTTTAAAATTGTTGTAATATTTTTCTTATGTTTGTAGATATTTTTTTATTTTTTGTAACTTAGTTCTTTTTTATTTTTTGTACTTTAGTTAGTTTATTTCATTGTAGTTATTTGTACATATTGTATTTAATTAATGTATTGATAGTGTAGTGATAGGTTTAATTGTAGGTAATTGTAGGTATTTTATTTAATTAATTTAATGATAGCATAGTGTTAGGTTTAATTGTAACTTAGGTTAGGATTTATTTTACAGGTAATTTTGTAATTATTTTAACTAGGTAACTATTAAATAGTTCTTAACTATTTAATAGCTATTGTACCTGGTTAAAATAATTACAAAGTTGCCTGTAAAATAAATATAAATCCTAAAATAGCTACAATGTAATTATAATTTATATTGTAGCTATATTAGGATTTATTTTACAGGTAAGTATTTAGCTTTAAATAGGAATAATTTATTTAATAAGAGTTAATTAATTTAGTTAGATTAAAATTATATTTAACTTAGGGGGGTGTTAGTGTTAGGGTTAGACTTAGCTTTAGGGGTTAATACATTTATTAGAATAGTGGTGAGCTCCAGTCGGCAGATTAGGGGTTAATGTTTGAAGTTAGGTGTCGGCGATGTTAGGGAGGGCAGATTATGGGTTAATACTATTTATTATAGGGTTAGTGAGGCGGATTAGGGGTTAATAACTTTATTATAGTAGCGATCAGGTCCGCTCGGCAGATTAGGGGTTAATAAGTGTAGGCAGGTGGAGGCGACGTTGTGGGGGGCAGATTAGGGGTTAATAAATATAATATAGGGGTCGGCGATGTTAGGGCAGCAGATTAGGGGTACATAGGGATAATGTAAGTAGCAGCGGTTTACGGAGCGGCAGATTAGGGGTTAATAATAATATGCAGGGGTCAGCGATAGCGGGAGCGGCAGATTAGGGGTTAATAAGTGTAAGGTTAGGGGTGTTTAGACTCGGGGTACATGTTAGAGTGTTAGGTGCAGACGTAGGAAGTGTTTCCCCATAGCAAACAATGGGGCTGCGTTAGGAGCTGAACGCGGCTTTTTTGCAGGTGTTAGGTTTTTTTTCAGCTCAAACAGCCCCATTGTTTCCTATGGGGGAATCGTGCACGAGCACGTTTTTGAGGCTGGCCACTTGCGTAAGCAACTCTGGTATCGAGAGTTGAAGCTGCGTTAAAAATGCTCTACGCTCCTTTTTTGGAGCCTAACGCAGCCTTTATGTGGACTCTCAATACCAGAGTTATTTTTATGGTGCGGCCAGAAAAAAGCCGGCGTTAGCTACGCGGGTCCTTACCGACAAAACTCTAAATCTAGCCGTAAATATTTTAGGGGTGTCATATACCTTATTAGACGTATCTTGGGCTTTCCTAGGGACCATATTTTTGTGGCTGGAGTGCCCCCTATCTGCCCTATGTTTACTATGGGGAGACCCCCTACTTACATTAGTGCTACGTGGGCTATTTGGGTAGCTAGCTCCGCCCTCTGACTCACTACTAGAGATGCCCTCCCCCTCCTCATCTGAGGTATGGCAGTTCCCTGAATTTATAACATGAGGTGACTGTCTATTTGGGAAATGTATTTCTGACCCAATAGGGGTCCTTTTTGTTTAAATTCTTCCCTAAATTTCTGCAGTTCATTTCTGATATATTCCTTAAGAGAGTTAGAATTATCGGCATTATCCTCATTGCTAATAGAGGGGTTTTCATTATGATTATACAGCCTTTTTAAACCACTTAACTTTCTTTGGCTTTGTGCGAGATGCTTATGCAAATCTTCTATCTGAGCTACTAAATTCTGGTTGTATTTTTGTAAGGTGGCCATGTTTTGGGCAAACTCATCAATTTTATCCTGGACTCTTTCTGCCTCTTCCTCATCTAACCTTAAGGAATAATTTTTACCCCACAGTTGCTCCAATTGTGAATTTTGTACTTCAATTTTATTGTACATTTCATCGTTCACATAGAGTAGCAGACCCCAAGTTTTGAAAATTATTTTGTCGCGTTTCCTCTGCTTTTGAGGTTGGCCCAATTTTCACAGCCCTTGAAATATTTCGCTTTCACCACACCATATGTTATTTGCAATATTTTTGTCCTTAGTCTTCAGCATCTTAATGTAAGAGCCTAATTCTCCCTTAAAGGGACACTTAACACCTGCTGAACTTTGTCTGAGGAATCAAAATAAACTAATACACTGTTCTCAATGCTGTATGTTCATCTTACTACAAACTTTCATATTTTCTATGCTTATACACAGCTTGTGTTTTCCTATGTAGGGTGCCATCTTGTAACATGTGTGCACCCAAGTCATGTGATGCGCACGGCAGCTTCTCTCACTGATGTTATAGAAGGCAGGCAAATTGTCAATGCTAATTCACTGTAATGCAAAGCATGCATTGCAGTATATGAGGACAAAGATCTATTTTATATTTGTAATACAGTAATTGCATCTTCTTTTATCAAACATATTCTATGTCCTGAACAGATCAACAGTCTGTGTGTTTCACTGTTCACTGCTATAACTAAGTTTGGTTTTAATTGCCAGCCCGATGTTCAGAGGCAGAGGTGAGGGGGGAGGAGGGAGGGGGAGAGTCTAGGAGTCGTTTTTTTAACTCACTGTTATTCAGTTCACTGCAATATCTAAGGGCTTTTTTATTTTTATAGGGCTATTAGTTTAGGTGTAAATTTTATTATTTTGGATAGGTTCATTTATTATTTTTTGTAATCTTAGAGCATTTTTATTTTTCATAACTTTAGTGTTTTTTATTTTTTGTAATGTTAGTTTTTTTTTCATTTTATTCGTAGTGTTAGGATTATTTTATATTGTAATGTTATTTTTTTATTTTTTTCGTAGTGTTAGGATTATTTAATATTGTAATGTTATTTTTTTAATTTTTCGTTTACATTATTTATTTAAAATATTAATTTTGGTTTAATTGATAGTTTTTATTTATTTAAAGATAGTTATATTGTAAGTTTAATTTAAAGTTAGGGGGTGTTATGTTTAGGGGTTAATATTTTAATTTAGTGTGTTGCGATGTGGGGGGTCGGCGGTTTAGAGGTTAATATGTTTAGTTTAGTCTTTGTGATGTGGAGGGGGGGGCAACGGTTTATGGGTTAATAGATTTTGTTTAGTAGTATTGATGTGGGGGGACGGCCGTTTAGGGGTTAATCGATTTAGTTTCTTGGTACCGAAGTGGGGGGCCGGCGGTTTAGGGATTAATAATTTTATTTAGTGTAGGCGATGTCGAAGGCGGTGGTTTAGGTGTTAATAGCTTTTATTAGTGTCTGCGATGGCGGGGGCGGCAGTTTAGGGGTTAATCATTTTATTTAGTGTTGGCAATGTCGGGGTCGGCGGATTAGGGATGTTTAGACTAGAGGTTTATGTTAGGGTGTTAGGTTTAATAGTAACTTTCTTTTCCCCATAGACATCAATGGGATTGCGAGAAGGCGATTTGCCATTCCGCAATCACAGGTGTGAGTTTTTTTCTAACGCTTTCTCTTCAATGATGTCTATGGGGAAAAGCGTGCACGAACACGTAAACTCAGCCCTTGACTTTTGTGCGGTATGGAGCTTAACGCACCATAACGCACAGCACAAGGAGGTTTTTCAGTAACTCGTAATAGCAGCGCTATGGAAAGTGGGGTACCGCTCATTTTTTTGTATTCTTTACGCACCTGGTATAGCGTAAAACTCATTATCGAGGTGTAAATTAGTTATTTACATTGTGGTGGGTTGGCGGTTTAGAGGTTAATAGCTTAATTAGGTTCATTGCGTTGTGGGAGGATGGTGGTTTATGGGTTAATAGCTTAATTAGGTTTAATGCGTTGTGGGGAATGGCGGTTTAGGGGTTAATAGGTTAATTGGTTACTTTGCGAAGTGGGGGTGGCGGATTAGGGGTTAATACATTTATTAGGTAGATTTGCTATGTGGGTGAATGGCGGAGTAGGGGTTAATTCATTTTATAGGTAGTTTGCAATGTGGGGGTTGGCGGATTAGGTGTTAATATATTTTATTAGTTATGGCGGTGAGGGATGGCGGTTGACAGGTAGATGTTGGGCATGCGTTAGGTGTTTGTTAATACTTTCAGGAAGTTACGGTGCTTACATATTCAGCGCAAGGCTTGCTGCGCCTGCCTATGTCTGGCGAGGTGAAAATGGAGTACAATTTCTCAATTTTCACTGCGTAAGTGCATGCACTGAATATGTGATACCGACTTGCGATACGGTTCTATGTTCATTTATGGGAGTAAAATTAGCGGGCGACGGGTGAAATATACACTCGGCATTTATATGTGTCACCGTATATGTGTTATCAATACCAGACTAAAAACCGGCATTGCCGGCTTTTGCAGGCCATGCCGCATTTGTAATCTCGCCCCAAGAATGAAGTAATTTTGTTGTTAGAAGTACATTGAAAAGTTGTTATTTTTTCCGTTTCTTTTAAATTATACGTGTTATCTGATTAAAAACATCACCACGTCCTTTTAATTTATAACATTTATTAATCTGTAAATTAATCTTCATCATCATTAAAAAATATATTCATCAAGGGAAGGTTATACTAAGAATTACTATTTTTAATATAATTTGTCCCATAACCATTTTTTTTTGCTGATTTAATATGCTAGTTTTCTTTTCTTTGTCATGACTCTCAGTTAGTTATGACAGCTGTATGTAGATTGAATTAATTTTGTGCCTAATTAAAGCATCATAATTAAAAAGCCTGCTGTAGCAACAGACTATTTGTGGGATTTTAGATTAACCAATTTGTTCTAACACTGTCCTCAAACGTAATTAGCATAATCTGATTTATAACATAACTGTTCTGGTCTGACATCGGCATTATGCATTACAGTAGCTTTAACATTCTGTTTTTCTTTATTTGTTTTAAAGTCATTCTGCTTTTTTAACCATTTGTTTTAGCTTCCAGAGAAACATCCAAACAGTTTTAAAATATTTTGTTTTCTAAATGCTCTAATTTACTAAACAGTTTAATGAGAGGAAGACACTTAAATAAAAGTACTATCATGTTTAGCATAATTAGATGTAAAACATAGATCTTCTGCAGGTCAAATAAAGCTGCAGGGTCTCCTGATCACCCTGATCTGACTAAGACCACTATTATTTAGTGACAAATAAAGCATCTCTTTATGGCTGCTTGATATGACCAGTTGCATGGAGTCAGAGGCGTAACTAGAAATCTCAGGGCCCCGGTGCAAGAATCCAAGAAGGACCCCCCAGGCAAATAATTATTTTTTTTAAAACATCTGTATGAATGGATATTATGTGTGTGTTTGTGCATGAGTGGATGTATTTGTGTTTATGGCTGTCTGTATTCATGTGCATGTATGGGTATTTTGTGTGTGTGTCCAGTCTATGTATAGACTAAACACACACACAAAATACACATACACATACAAAGATACAGACAGCCATAAACACACATACTCATGCACAAACACACACAAAATACCCTTACATGCAGATACAGACACCAATCAACACAAATATATACACTTGCATGCGCACACACTCGGACACAGGCGCCGATCAACACAAATATATATACACACATATACACATACATTCACGCAGATATAAACACCCATAAACACAAATATTTTAATTTATTTGTAAACAATTTAATACACTTCAGCAGGTAAAGTGGATCATTGGGAACAAATTAAAGGTGAGAACATTTTTGAGTAAACTGTCCCTTTAACCTCAGGAGCGTACATGTACTAGTGGAGGCTGGCAAGGTTTGGCCCAGGTGACAAGTACAGTTCAGTAGCCCAGGTACATCTATGCTGTCCCCACCCCTCTGAAATTATATATTTAATAGTTAAAAATACAAAGGAAGTCATGAATAGGGATGTTAAATACAGAATTTTTATGATAACTTTATCTAAAATAAGTATGTGTGAGTGTATATATAGATATATATATATATATATATATTATATATATATATATATATATATATATACACACACAAAGACACAAATAGAAATTATATATATATATATATATATATATATATATATATATATATATATACACACTATATACACCATATATAAAAGCATTACACATTCACAAAATGTATGATTTATGGCCCTAATAAAATATTATAATTGATACCAAAGTGCTGTTAATAATGATTAGCAATTAGCGGTGAAGGGGGCGTGGTTGGGAGAAATCTTTTAAATAAACATTGGTGGAGTGGATTCGCGCCCTTTTTACTTACCTTTTCAGGAGCGGACGGCTTAAGTGCATACTTACAATGGAGGTCCTGCTGGAGGAGTTGACGGCGTTGGCCAGGAGCAGAGGTGTCGGCTGGATCCAGGAGCAGCTCAAGACGGCGGAGGTGCCTAGCGGAGGTTCGTCGAAGGAGGTCGGCAGCAGAGAAGCCGGTGAGGTCGGCCAGGCCTCCGGTGAGGCAGAGTCCTGAGGCTTCCGGATCCAGGAAGAGGTCTTCGGCTAGGCCAGGTAAGCGCAGGTCTTCTGGAGCCAGGAGGTCGGAAGTGGAGGAGGCGTCCGGTTTGGGTCGGGTGACGGCGCGCGGTGAGGAAGTTACTGCGCGTCGGAGTGCGGGAGAGGTGACGCCTTCAGAGAGACAGTGGGTAGGAGTGTGGCCTGGTGGGTGCGGAAAGCATTTTGCGTGTGTCGCGGTAGGAAAAAGTTTAGCAGTTTAGGAATGAGGGGGAAATTTATTAAGTCCTAGTGGGCCCTGTAATAAAAAAAAAAAAAAAAAAGAGAAACGGCTGTGTTAATGTTTGTTTTTTATTATGGGCCATGTTTGTTAGTAGTTTTGTGTTTTATCCAAAAAAAAAAAAAAAATAGAAAATAAATAAAAAAGATAGAAGGGGTATTTGGTGATATGCATGATTAATAAAATTATATGAGCTTTTGTTTGTTCCTTTTATATCCTTTTTATTGGGATTGTATGTGGGGGTTTTTATGGCAATTTAGTTATTTAGGTTTCTTTGTGGGAATTTATTGAAATGTTCAATTTTAGATTTATCGGTCCTGTTTTTTATTATTTGGGTGTTTTATATAGCATTTATCTTTTAATGTGAATTTATTTTTCCCCTTTTTCTTTATTTTTTCCCTTTCTTTCTTCCCCCTCTTCCTCCCTTTTTTCCTCTCCTTCTCCCCCTCCTCCCCCCCCTTTTTTTTAAATTTATTTTAATTTTCTCCCTTCCTTTTTTGTGGTATATTCATATGTGTGTTCCTTTTCTTTCTAGTTGGGGTTTGTCAGCAGGAGTAAAGTGGGTATTGGGTATATTGTTTACGATGGTGGGGTGTGTTTTTAACAGATATATTTTCTATATAGAAAATTTCATGGAAACTCACTGCCTTTCTAGTGGTGGTGAAGAAGCTCCTACAGCGCAAAAGGAGCAGGTTACGGAGCCGCTGCTGGATCTTGAGGCTGGCAGCGACTTTGTGGAGGAGGAGTCGTTGGAGACTGCGATTCCTGGACCTAGTACAGCTGGTCAGGAAGGCGATGCGTCTGTCCTGGCGCAGCTTTTGAGTATGTTATCCCCATAAAGGGAAAGGGGGTATCTGGGGTGGGGTTTTGAGTGGTAATAGGGCTTGTTCAGGTGTAGACAGGGTTAGGGTTCGGGAAGATAGGATTGCAGGGCGTGGTCAGGCACTCACACCCTCCCGTACTGTGCAGTCCCCAGGTGCTGGAGATATTACATTGCCTAGTAGGCATCAGAGGAGAAGATCAGTGACGGGTCACGGCTGACACAGATCACGTTCCCCTTTCAGAAGGACCGTAGAAGTTCATTCGCCTACATGGGCTAGGATTGAGAGGCCAGCAGTGCAAGAAGAGTGAGGGGTCGGTCACCGTCAAGGAAATCGAGTGGCGTTAACAAATCAAGGGAAGGTGAAAGGAGGTGCATGGATGGCAAGACGCCTCAAGTAGATCCTGGTGCTGGAGCAATTAGTTGAGAAAGTTCTGGGATGGCACCCCAGTCCACAGGTGAGTTGGCTGGGGTCGCTGAGGTAGAAACTGGTTTATTGTGTGGAGAACGTGAGAAGCTGTTGAATGGCTTGAAGGCGTTGATGGCAAGTCTGGAAGCTCCAAGAGAGGGGGAATCGGTGGTGAAGGCTTGGGTTTCAGGGACTAGCTCGGTATCTGTCAAGCAAGTTACTCCAGTAAGTGGGTCAGTTTCGGTCACGTCGGTTTCGGGTGTTTCTTTACCTATGTGTAGTTCTTTGAAAGTGGCGGAAGAGGCGTTAAGGCGTCCGTGTTTGTGCTCCATCGGTCCATTGGGGATCCATCTCGCATTGGAGGTAAAGGAAAAGATCTGGAAGCATGAGTTTCTTGAAATTTTTTCACTATTACCTTTGGATCAGGTATTAGAATTTAAAGAGGATGATAAATCGGATAAGGGTAAGAAAGAGGAGGAGGAAAGGAAGAAGAGATATAGGAGGCTTCCTAAAACTCTTGGGAATTGGTCCAAGGCCTTTTGCATATTGGCCAGTGTGGTAACAGAAAGGTCCCCAGATCAAGGGGGGGCTTTGTTTTGTTATTTTGACAAAATTGCTGGTGCATATAGGACCTACGGTGGTATGGCCTGGTAGATCTATGATGAAAAGTTTAGGCAGAGGCTAGCGGTAAGGCCGGAAATGTATTGGGATGATCGTGACATGGGCATTTGGCTCAAAATCATGACTCCTTTGAGGGTTCAGCCCTTTCGGGGGTCAGTGGTCGGGTCAGCCGGCTCTGTGTCGGGAGCCGGGTCCGCAGTTGCGATGCGAAAAGGTTTGTGCTTCCAATTTAACGAAGGGGTGTGCCGTTTTGGAGTGAGTTGTAAGTTTAAGCATGAGTGTTCAGGGTGTGGGGGTAGCCATGGGCTCTCTAGATGTTTTAAGAAAGGAAAATTCGAAGGTAAGCTGGGGGAGTCCACTCCTGCGAGCTCAGACCCCAGTGAAGGTAGAAAGGATGGTGGTGTGGTTAGAGGCTTATCCCAATAAGCGGGGAAGAGGGGAGGATGCTGAGCTGCTATTGTCTGGGTTTAGTTCTGGGTTCGTGATTCCATTCAAGGAACAGGGGAGTGGTAAATTTGCTGGTAACTTAAAGTCTGCAAGGGAATTCCCCAAGGTTGTTCAGGGTAAGTTACAAAAAGAGGTGGCATTGGGGAGGATGGCAGGCCCCTTTGTATCCCCTCCATTTTCAAATTTGAGAATTCCTCCTTTAGGTGTTGTGCCAAAGAGGGTTGAGGTCGAATTTCGAATGATCCATCACCTTTCTTACCCGAAGGGCTTATCTGTCAATGACGGTATTGACCCGGAAATAGTTTCAGTTAACTATGCGTCATTTGACAAAGCAGTACATTTGGTTAGGGTTGCTGGTCCCGGGGTCTTGTTGGCTAAAGTTAACATCGAGGCGGCTTTCAGACTTCTTCCGGTCCATCCCCGTTGTCATAATTTGTTGGGTTGCAAATTCGATGGAGCATTTTTTGTCGACCTGTGCCTTCCTATGGGGTGCTCGTTTTCCTGCTCTTATTTTGAGAGGTTCAGCACGTTCATAGAATGCGTTGTTAGACAATGTTCTGGGTTGTCGTCTCTGGTTCACTACTTGGACTACTTTTTGTTTGTGGGTCCAAAAGATTCTGACTCGTGTCTGAGGTTATTGGATTCGTTTGTTTTGGTAGCTTCTGAATTTGGGATTCCGGTAGCTGAAGAAAAATCGGAAGGTCCTGTTACATCGCTTTGTTTCTTGGGAATTGAAATAGATTCCTTAGCAATGGAGTGTCGGCTCCCATGGGACAAGGTTGTGGACTTGAATCATTGTATTCAGGGCGCCTTGATGGCTGAAAAAATTAAGCTTAGACAATTGCAGTCTTAGTTGGGTAAGTTGAATTTCGCATGTCGAATTATTGCAGTTGGTAGAATTTTTTGCAAAAAGTTGTTGTTGGCAACAGTGGGGTTACTGCTCCTCATCATCACATTTGTTTGTCTAAAGACTTGAAAGAGGACTTGAGGGTTTGGTTGGCTTTTTTGAAGGATTTCAATGGCTGGTTGCTTATTCAGAAAGTTGGTTGATCTGATGAGCGTTTGTGTTTGTTCACGGATGCATCCGGTTCTTGTGGTTTTGGAGCCTACTTAAATGGAAGGTGGTGTGCAGAGGCTTGGCCAGAGAACTGGAAAGTAATGGGTCTGACAAAAAACTTGACGTTCCTGGAACTCTTCCCTTTGGTGGTGGTCTTGAAGATCTGGTTTCAAGAGCTTAGGTACAAGCCTGTGTGCTTCCACTCAGACAATATGGGGGTTGTTTATGCAATTAACAACTTGACTGCCAATTCGCCTCCTGTGATTCACTTGCTGAGGGAGTTTGTGTTGGAATGCTTGAGACTCAATGTGACTTTCAGAGCTGTACATGTACCGGGCAAAGTTAATTCAATTGCTGACGCCTTGTCCCGTTTTCATTGGGAACATTTCAGGCTGGAGGCTCGGGAGGCGAAAATGGTGGTGTGGCTTGCCCAAGGGAATTGTGGCTACTGGCTTTCAGTAGTGGTGAAACTTATAAAGGATTAATTTGCTCAATCTACCTGGAAGGCATACGCATGGGTATGGCAATCATGGGTTCTGGTGGCGGGAAGCCGGAACTGGTTGGCTTCGGAAAAAATTTGCTTGGAAATCCTATTGGGATGGTTAAATCAATGGGAAAGAGAACAAGTTTCGGTAACAGAAATTCGTAAGAGTATGGTCGCTTTGGCATTTTTGTTTCAGTTAGGTGGTTTGAAGGATGTTACGAAACTTTTTGTGGTGAGGATGGCTGTTCGGGGTCTATGTAGAGGTAAGTCATTTAAAGATGGGAGGAGACCTGTGGTCTTTTCATTGCTGGCTAAGTTGGTGTCTGTGCATCCTGAGGTTTGTTTTTCTGACTTTGAAATGTTATTATTCAGAGCGGCATTTGTTTTGGCCATTTTCGTGGCCTTTCGGGTTTCCGAATTGGTGGGTAAAAATAAAAAACTGGCCAGTGGTCTTTCGCTATCGGGATGTAAGTTTTATTGATGGGACTCTGGAGATCTGGTTAAAAAAAATCTAAGACTGACCAGTTGGGCAAGGGTAGGATGATTATTTTGAATTCAATCGGGGGGTTTTGAGGTCAGGTAGCGGGGAAGGGGGCGTGGTTGGGAGAAATCTTTTAAATAACCATTGGTGGAGTGGATTTGCGCCATTTTACTTACCTTTTCAGGAGCGGACGGCTTAAGTGCTCACCCTCCCTCCCTAGTTGTAAACATATTGTCGCAGCATTGGTGGGGTGCTTGCCCTGGGTGTGCTGGCTTACGCCATTGTGGGGTTTCTTGGTACCTCCTGTTGGGAATGACAGGAAAGGTGGCTTTCATGGGGAGGCGTGCCTGATGGGTGCAGGCACAGAAAAATGATTTTGGTGGGGCAAGCTCTGGTTTTTGGTTTATGTGTTTTAAAAGTTATTTATGTTGTGAAAATTAATAAAACAAGCTGTGGCCTTTTTTACCCCACTTTTGAGTATGTGTATTTATTTGGGATATGGTTTTAAGGGGGTACGAAAATGAATAGACAATTTGGGGTCAAGGTATTTTTCTTTGTAGAAAGATAGATTAAAGACATGTTCGGCTGTATCTAAAAACCTCCCTGGATGAGTACACAACAACACCCACCAGCTCCTATTTCCCCATTGATTGCTGCCTAGCAGGCCCCTGTTAGTAGCGTGCTCTCTATTCTTGCAATAAAAAAAAACAGTGTCCCAGCCTGTGAGCTGCAAGCAGCTTTTTTAGTATGGCTCTGGCCCAGGTGCACACCGCTCCTGCCCTGTGTTAGGTAGTAGAGAGCTCTGTCACTAACTGCATTATAGCAGCCTCAGCCTGCACTGCATTCAGTATTGGTGTGCACACCTGTATAATATGTATGCCCCATACTGTGGGAAAAACATAACTGTTAGTGCGGCCAGCCGGCGGTGTGTACATGAGTGACTGGTCTGCAGTGCTGACAGCTGCTGCTCCACTGGCCCCCCCTGTAATAGCACTCTCACTCTACACAAATATATATACATTTTTTAAAGGGCACTACTGTGCTCCCGGGATCACCCTTCTGTTTGCGCACCTCTGGGGACCAGGCCCCCCTATAACAGTGCACACTGCACTCTCTCTTGCTCTTCAAAAAAAATGCCCTATGCTATGTCAGCGCATCCTGTGCAAAGTGACCTATTAACAATGAATGTACCTGTACTTCAACTGGTTCTACACAGTTCACAGTCACTGTTCTGATTCCAGAACGCATGTCTTCATTCAGCCACAGCGTTTAAACTCAGAGCTCTCCTCTGCAACTGCTGCTGTTACTTCCTGCTCTGAAAGCCCGCGCTGCAGATTCACACACACACCGCTCACTGACTACACGTGCAGTCAGGAGCAGTTCCTTTTCGACAGGGCACCGGCTGAGCTAAAAATTACAATGTAGCGAATTTTTAAAAAAAATAAACAAATAATAATATATATATTTTTTATAATAAAAAAAGTTTGTGCTGAGGCCCCTGCACCTCCAAGGCCCGGTTGCGCCACGACCTCTGCATCACAGATAGTTACACACCTGCATGGAGTTTATTAACTTGACTGCTAGAACACTGGTATCTACATAACACAGCAAGCCGTGTTATAGCTTATTAACCCGAACTGCATCCTTCCTCTTTGCAGTAAAGTAAATAGTCACGTCTCCCATCTTAATTAGCCCTATCACCCCACAAATAAATGTAATAACTGAACTTCATCCAACCCCCGTTACTACCTTAACCATTACATTACTCCATTGCATACCAAATCCGGTTCCCCAACATGGCATCCCTACTTAATACAATCAGAAAACTGGCCAATATATTTTTAAAAGTGAACCCTATTACTTGGGAGCTACTGCTATGCTTGAGCTGCACGGCTTTTGTGCATGTGAAAAGAGATGGCTGAAACAATGTATTAAACTATTGATAGTAGTAGCACTTTTTTATGGATTTCCCACTATCAATGGTTTACATAAGATCTAGAACTAAGTGTTTTTAATGTTGCTTGAATTTATTGTTTGAGATTTTACTTCAGATAATGTACAGTCTTTATTACTGCATATACCATAATGTAGCCCAGTATGGCTAGAATCCCACTGATATTGCTTGAAACCTTGAACCACCTATGAACTGGAAAGCTCCACCCACAGAACACTTGCAATCCCACTCATGGATCTCCTTTACTAATTGTACCTCCAAATTTTAAGTTCTAGAACAGCAAGCTGAATACAATAGCTTTATTTTACTAAAGATCTCATCAGTCTCTACATCAGTGGTCTCAAAGTATTGGCCCTAGGGCCATATGTGGCCCTCAAGAATGTTTAATTTGGCCCTTTATTAATTATTAATTTGACCCCTTCAATTTTCTTTAGGGTTCTAAGAGGTGTAACAAGCTGATGTTTGATATAAGCACTCACAAGATAAATATAAAGACAATCCTGCATTGTCCAGTGTAGACTCCCATTATGCACTGCTTGGATAAATGTCAATTTTTATTCAGTACCAGAATGATCACTTGGCTCTCACAAGATAAATATACACTGTGTAAGTCTATTGTGGACTACAGCTCCTATCATGCACTGCTACTTGGATAAATGTAACTTCCAGCTCCTAGTATATATAGTTCCAGAGCACTCACTTTATTCAAGTGGCCCCCAAGGGGGAAGAACACTTGGTCAGTGGCCCCCAGATACAATGAGCTTAATACCCCTGCTCTACTGTGATTATGTTTATAATTTATTCTATTGAATTTTATGTTTCTGTTTTATTCTATAGAATTCATTGCACCTCTCATTTCTTAATGAGAAAAGAGTATAGAACCCGCATATGAGCTGTTAATAATCAAGATGTCTGACAAGCTATTAATACATTTACCCCATTGTGAGTTTCCCTTTCAGATAATTCTGTTAAAATATATATGCTAGATTTCTTTAAGCTTTTATAGTGAGACTAATGAGGTCTCCATGGTCCCTTGTTGAATTAAAGCTCACTTAAAGCTCAGTTAAGGTTGTTGTCTATATTTCTGTTCTAAATGGCGTGAATAATAATTTGAACATTATTAGAAAAAAAGTTTTATTCATTTTAGCTTGTATTTTTATGCAACTTACCCTTTCAATTGTAAGCTACCCACACAAATTATATGTTATTTTTTTCATGTTTTTTTCCTGTGTTTTCTTTTTTACAAGATTTACAGCTAGAGTACGAGTCATGCGTTATGAATAAAAAAAGCAGCGTTAAGGCTCATAACGCTGCTTTTTTACTACAGCTGCTATTACGAGTCTTGTAGGTACAGCTGTCCCGCACACATTTTTGGCCTTACTGCAAATCAACTTACACAATTTGCGTATAGTCTTTTTTCAATGGGACTTCCATAGTGCCGGTATTACAAGCTTTTTTTTTAGGCCAAAAAGTGAGCGGTACAGAATATCCAGCAAGATTTGTAACGCATTCTAAAGTCAGTAGTTATGAATTTTACACTACAAAGCCGTAGCATAAAACTCATAACTAAAGTGCTAAAAAGTATACTAACACCCATAAACGACCTATTAACCCCTAAACCGAGGCCCTCCCGCATCGCAAGCAGCCCTTTTAAAAAAAAGTTTTTTTTATTTTGGGGGGCTTTTTTATTTTGATAGGGCTATTAGATTAGGTGTAATTATTTTAAATATCTTGTAATTTATTTTTTATTTTGTGTAATTTAGTGGGGGGGGGGTTGTAATTTAGGTAATTGTATTTAATTTAGTTAATTGTATTCAATTTAGTTAATTTATTTAATTGTAGTGTAAGGATAGGTGTTAGTGTAAGACAGGTTAGGTTTTATTTTACAGGTAAACTTGTATTTATTTTAGCTAGGTAGTTAGTAACTATTTAGTAACTATTCTACCTAGTTAAAATAAATACAAACTTGCCTGTAAAATAAAAATAAACCCTAAGCTAGCTACAATGTAACTATTAGTTATATTGTAGCTAGATTAGGGTTTATTTTATAGGTATTTAGTTTTAAATAGGAATTTTTAGTTAGATTTATTTTAATTCTTTTTAAGTTATATTTAAGTTAGGGGGTGTTAGGGTTAGGGTTAGACTTAGGTTTAGGGGTTAATAAATTTAGTATAGTGGCGGCTACGTTGGGGGCAGCAGATTAGGGGTTAATAAATGTAGGTAGGTGGCGGCGACATTGGGGACGGCAGATTAGGGGTTAATAAATGTAGGTAGGTTGCGGCGACATTGGGGGCGGGATATTAGGGGTTAAGAAATATAATGTAGGTGTTGGCGATGTTGGGGGCAGCAGATTAGGGCTTAATAAGTATAATGTAGGTGTCAGCTATGTCCGGAGCTGCAGACTAGGGGTTAATAAATATAATGTAGGTGTCGGTGATCTCGGGGTGGCGGATTAGGGGTTAATAAGTGTAAGATTAGGGGTGTTTAGACTCGGGGTTCATGTTAGGGTGTTAGGTGTAAACATAACCTTATTTTCCCCATAGGAATCAATGGGGCTGCGTTACGGAGCTTTACGCTGCTTTTTTGCAGGTGTTAGACTTTTTCTCAGCCGGAAATCGTGCACAAGCACGTACAACCAGCTCACCGCTGACTTAAGCAGCGCTGGTATTGGAGTGCGGTATGGAGCTCAATTTTGCTCTACGCTCACTTCTTACCTTTTAACGCCGGGTTTAGGAAAACCTGTAATACCAGCGCTGTAGGTAAGTGAGCGGTGACAATAACGTGCAAGTTAGCAACGCACCCCTCATAACGCAAAACTCGTAATCTAGCCGAATGTTAGCTTGCAAATAATTTCAGCAATAGCAAAAAGTCTCAACACAGAAAAAAGAGTTTTTGCCCATGTTTAGCAAAGCTAGTGAAAAAAAGTGCAATTTTTCTTAACTATGCAATCAGATTATGGGGTACACCTTGGCATACTTTTTCTGATGATTTGTGCATTACAACTAACCCAACCCTCCATTATATATATTACATATATAACAGATATTTCAATATTTATATATACTGTGTATATTTATATATGAATGTATTTGTCTAATACCACCCTACACTATTTGTTGTTACCCATATGAATTAATTGCAAAACTGAATGAGCCCATTAGAGTAGAGTAATTCTTTAGGTATAACCTTGTTAGCGCTCTACTACAAAATAAAAGTTAGGAGACTTTTAATCATCACATAAATACCCTAGAAAAATTAACCCTATTTTATACCAATGGTCTCAAGAAAGCTTTCAGGACCTAATGGATGTCAGTGGAAAATTAACTATAAAGGGACAGTCTTTTTTTTATTGTTCAAAAAAATATAGGTAACACCTTTTACTACCCATCCCCCAGCTTTGCACAACCAACATGGTTATATTAATATATTTTTTAACCTCTAATCCTCAAAATTTCTGCCTGTTTCGAAGTCCCTGAAGGTCACTTCTTAGCATTTTATTAGCTTTTTAGAGCTAGGCAGTGCTAGTTCATGTGTGCCATATAAATAACATTGTGCTCACTCCTGTAGTGTTATGCATGAGCTAGCACTAATTGACTAAAATGCAAGTTTGTAAAAAAAAAAAACAACAACACTGAGATGAGGCAGCCTGCAGAGTCATAGATACAAGGTAATCATAGAGGTAAAAGGTGTGTTACTAAAATATTGTTGGTTATGCAAAACTGGGGAATGGGCAATAAAGGGATTATCTATCTTTTTAAACAAAATACATTTTCAAATAGATGGTTCCTTTAATGGACATTCCTATTGTTGGGGATCCCTTGTGAGGGGTCTGTATTTTTAGGGGTAACGGTTTGTGTGGAATCCTTAAGGTAGGTGTTACAAAGGACAGGTGTTCATTTTGGGGCTTATTTAGGTGAGGTGGCTAATTCTGGGTAGGAATATCTTAAGCAGTTTGTTATGAGTTAGGATCATGATGGAGTTTGCAATGGGAGTTGAAGTAGTGTTTTATACCTCTTCTAAAGTCTTAAATATTAATTAAATTCATTTTTTTTTAGGTACATGCTTATTATCAGCCTCAGATATACAAAATTCAAATACTCCAAAAGATTTTTTTTAATGCATCAAAGTTAATCTGTGATATCCTTAAAGGGCCATAAAAGTAAAAAATGACATGCTCTAATCGTGATCATGTCATTTTACGACTATTAACCCTGTGTGCAGTGGTTTAACACACAGTAGTGCAGGGTTAAACCGATGATAGATAGATAGATAGATAGATAGATAGATAGATAGATAGATAGATAGATAGATAGATAGATGATAGATAGTCATAAAATTACTTTAAACTCAAACAGTATTTCCAATAGAAACATTCTATACATTTATTTCTTGATTGAGGCGGGAGCTTATTCATATGACTCTAACTGGCCAGGGTTAAGAAGAGAAGATGAACATATGTAAGAAGATTTTAAGTGGTATGTTAATGGGCTGCAAAACAATGCACAATTTGATAATAAAATGACAATTTAAAATGTCTTAAAATATATGATTGTCTTGCAATTCAGAGATCTATTGCTGATATAAGCTATGTACATGATCTGTCTTAGTACTTGCTGCAATTATATTCTCATGATGATGTTTATTATCTCCATTCTGCGGAGCATGATTATGTATATTTGATTTATAAATAATAGATATTATGAGCAAAATATCTGCTGGTTTTTTTTAGATACATCACCCTTAAATGGACAGTCTACACCAGAATTGTTATTATTTTAAAAGATAGATAATCCCTTTTTTTACCTATTCCACAGTTTTGCATAACCAACACTTTTACCTCTGTGATTACCTTGTATTTAAAGGGACATTAAACCCAAACATTTCCGTTCATGATTTAGAAAGAGCATGCAGTTTTAAACAACTTTCTAAATTACTTCTATTATCTATTTTGCTTTATTCTCTTGATATTCTTTGCTGAAAAGCATATCTAGTTAGGCTCAGTAGCTGCTGATTGGTTGCTGCACATAGATGCCTCGTGTGATTGGCTCTCCCATGTGCAATGTTCTTTCTTCAACAAAGGATATCTAAAAAATGAAGCAAATTAGATAATAGAAGTAAATTGGAAAGTTGTTTAAAATTGTATTCTCTATCTGAATAATGAAAGAAAAAATGTGGGTTTAGTGTCCCTTTAAGCCTCTGCAAACTGCCCCATTATTTCAGTTCTTTTGAAAGACTTGCATTTTAGCCAATCAGTGCTGACTCCTAGGTAACTCCACATGCATGAGCACATTGTTATCTATATGACACACCCTCTAGTGGTGAAAAACTGTCAGAATGCATTCAGATAAGAGACGGCCTTCAAGGTCAAAGAAATTAGCATATGAACCTCCTAGGTTTAGTTTCAACTAAGAATACCAAGAGCACAAAGCAAAATTGGTGATAAAAGTAAATTGGAAGTTGTTTAAAATTGCATGCCCTATCTTAATCATGAAAGTTTATTTTGGACTAGACTGTCCCTTTAATATTATTATTTTCATAAAATCTCTGCCTGTGATTTCCATCATTCAGAGCAGAACGTTTTAGAAATAGCAACATTTTGGGCAAATTTGCCTGTTTGAGGGTGTGCTATAAATAACCAGCCATTAGCACTCAGAAAATTAACCAGAGGTCAGACCTCTGGTTAATTTTAAAAATGTCCCCAATTACCCCAAAAAATAATGTTAACTTCTATAATAATAATAATAATAATAATAATAATAATAAAAAAATAGCATTTTAATTTTAATTAAAAAAAAACCTGCACTTGGCAGATATAAGATGTTACAAGTTGGCGGGTGTGAGGTGTTAAAATAAAACGGCACTGAAAAGTGTCTTTACATAGCGGTCTATGGAAACTGTGTGTTCCCAGTAAATATATATGTATATGTTTATATAGATATATATTTATGTGTTAATATACATAAATATATATTGAAAATTTCTGCGCCACTTACCCCCTTCGCTGCGCTAGTTCTTATGCCGTACCTCAGGGCATCAGAACAAGGCTCTCATTGAAGCCTATAGAAGCGTTCTCTATTGAGAGCAGCATAGCTTCCTAGCAATGGGAACGCGTGGTCATGATCGCATCACGCTGCACTGCAAATACCAGCGCACAATTGCGTGCACTGGTATTATGAGTTAAGTGCAAATATTCGCTCCACTCTTGATCTACTGCATTGTAAGTGCAAAATATTACTTCGCAAACAATAGCAAATCTGATTTTGGCTTCTTTTCCCAGCTGAGAAGAAAAAACTCTGCATTAACTCAGTGATCCTGAAACTTGTACATATGGTGATTATGAAAGCATTTTTATTTACAATATGTAAAACTTTTCAACTGTTTGTCAGCTGACAGGTTAACGGTTCATTAGCGATGATAATAGGACCAGCTGTTACTTGGTACAGAGTATTAGTTTGTGTCTCTCGGCACATTTAGTAATTTGCTCCCTTTTATGCCTAAGTGATATCCTTGTTTTTGGGACAGTGTGTCATTGTGAGGTCAGAAGTAATGCTGGTGCCATGATGTATATGGTAATATTGCAGAGTAGACTAAAGCTGAGTAAATGGAAAATTTAGATAATGTTTCTTATTGGAGTATATGGGATAGTATAGTCTCGCTTTTAATATAAGGACAAAGTAAGTCATTAGCAAGGACAATTCAGTGCATTTAGAAGCTATTACAAAGAAGTCGTGTGATTTTCCAGTCTATGGCTGTCATTAGCATCCTTACAGAACATTATGAGGCTATCATGAAAAAAAAACATATTCTAATTTGGCTACAGCCATTATGTTCAACTCAATGCATTTTTGGAACATGTCTACAGGACAAATGCACAAATTGATTCATCTCATTTTTATGCTATTTTCTTCCCCCTAATTTTTTTTTAGTTTTTAAAATAGAACATGCGCTCTAGTTGGCTGATTTTTGACAGATTTTACTCAGTTTTACTCAGAATAAAGTGGCACGGTAATGGCTGTTCTTATTCATTATGCTTTATCAAATGACATTGAATTTCATGAAAGCACTCTGGATGTATAAACAGGTGATGTGTGTTGTAATTGAACTGAACACGATGCTGCCATTTTACTTGATGCCAAAAAAATCCTGGAATTTTATTGGATGAACCCAAATAAAAAAATAATTTACTATCAATCACAACATCTTTAGGGGTGGAAAAGATTTCTGGCAATTGATCAATGATATTTCACACTGTGGCTTTATGCTAAACCAGAGTTCCTATAATTGCCAAAGCTTTCACCACTACTAAATCTGGCTATGACCAAAGTTGCTAAGCTTTTTATGTCTGTAATTATTCTAAAGCTGTAAGGGATATGTAAAATTACATTTGGTTCTTCTAACCAAAATAAATCAGAATTGTCAAGAACTGTTTGTTCAGGTCCTGTATGTTCTTTTTTTTTAGAATAGGAAAAGTAGTTCTTAGACTTCTTGCAAAATATTCTGCAACTTAAACAATATAACATTTTAGTTTATTGCTTTTTTCAATCACTTTTTACACTTAACACCTGTTGGTGACATCTGGTCGGCAATGAACAAATTATAGTCCACAATCTGTAATTAACTGTAATTTGTTAACAACAATTATGCACAATGCCAACGTTAAAATGCTTTAGAAATGAACGTGCTAATACCTATTTTTTTTTTTTTTTTTTGTGTTCTACAAAAGATTGTCAAACCAGAGTATTTTTGCTGGGGTAGAAAATAACCTATAATTTGCATTATTATCTTCTCAAACAATATGACAAAAAAAAAACAGCAGTGACTGGGTATATTAACTTCACATTTTATATTCTAAAGCTGGTAAGTAAAACTGTTGTTTAAATTAGTGTACTGTGAAGTTTTTAAGTATGTAGCAAACAAGTTTAGAATTATATCTTTTACTTATTAGGCTATAAAGTTAATCAGATTGCAACTTTATTAAACCAGTATCAGTGACAAATTGAAAATCAAAAGTACCTTGATACTGAGAATGGTTTAAAGTTTTTTTTAGCTAAATGTTAATTTTAGCAGTGGGTAACAAACTACAGAAGCATTGAATTTACATATTCCTAAAATGTTTTTGTGCTTTTTGTTGTTTTTTTTTTTTTTTTTTTTTTAAATTATTTTCTAAATCTCTGAAGCTTGGGTAAGAATAATTTCTGTTTAAGCAATTGAAAAGCTTTTCCTTTGAATTTAACAGACAGATATTTTCTGTATGCTGTGAATATTTGAATTATGTAGGGCTTACCAAAGATCCACCAGAACCAAAGATACACCAGTCTTCTGCTTGCTGGGGCAAGTTTGCCATAAGTTACGGAAGCATTAAACTAAAACAAAGAGAAAAAAAATGTCATGTATATGAAGGAGGAACCTCAGGTATGTAAAAATGTTTTTTAATTAAATTTAGATACATTTGTCTTTCAAAAACAAAGACTATATTGTTTTAGATAATAAAAAATAGTATCAAGTTGTTCTGTTTTTAAGAACCAAGGACAGCAACTCCAGAGGCATTGTCAAGAAATGTAAGGATCCAGCAGTTTCTTTTCAGGACCATGGATAGCAACTAGTATAACCCATAAGAATGTAGTCTGCATGCAAAGCTATAGAAACCCAGGCTTCATTTTACTTAAAGGGACACTGAACCCAAATGTTTTCTTTCGTGATTCAGATAGAGAATGCAATTTTAAGCAACTTTCTAATTTACTCCTATTATCAAATTTTCTATATTCTCTTTGTATCTTTATATGAAATGCAAGAATGTAAGTTTAGATGCCGGCCCATTTTTGGTGATCAACCTGGGTTGTTCTTGCTGATTGGTGGATACATTCATCCACCAATAAAAAAGTGCTGTCCAGAGTTCTGAAATAATAAAACATTCTTAGATGCCTTCTTTTTCAAATAAAGATAGCAAGAAAACGAATAAAAATTCATAATCGGAGTAAATTAGAAAGTTGATTTAAAATGCATGCTCTATCTGAATCACAAAAGAAAAAATTTGAGTTCAGTGTCCCTTTAAAGGGCCATTAAATAACATAGAATTGCATAACTAACAAGTGTCTAATAAAAAGACAATGCAATAACACCTACTCTGAATTTCAAATAAGCAGTAGATTTTTTTCTTCCATTTTCTGGCCCCCTGTATCATGTTACAGACATCAGCCAATCACAGACTAATATACATATATATATATACAAAAAAATTTCCTTGCCTTACCGGAGCGCTGTCAGCAGTCTCGTCTTGGTGTACCTCGGCATGCGGCGTGTAGCACAATCGAGAGTGGGCGGGAGCAACATCCCTATAGATCCAATACCTGTGCTGCTACTAAACGTGTCTGCAAGGCGCGTATAATACACAAAATGTGAGTCCAAAAGAAAGTAGCGCACAAACAGCAAGGATAAAATAAAATGTCCAGTTAATTGTAGAATTGTTAAAAACATGTAAGGTCAGAACATCCATTAAAATCCATGATAGGTGAGTGAACAGGAGCACACCGCGGTGAGCTGTGAGCTTGTGAACATGCTCAGTAGGAGTTTGTTCCCCAGCTATTATATGTTAGCTGGAGCAGATCATGGGCAGCATTTCTCAATTTCATCCATCTTCATGTGTCTTCATTATCTATTTATTTTACATTTATAATATAATTATATAATATTATATATAATGTATAAAATGTAATAAATAAAATTAAAACAAGACAAATACATCATATAAAAGTGCAAAAAGTAAGTCCCAGGATGGTCGCCATTCCAGCAAAATAATCTTTAAAGGAAAAGAAGAAATAGAGACTTGGGCCGTATTGCCTCCAATGCATCTGTTCCTGCGCGAGCCTTCAGTCTCGCTGGAAACAGGAGTTAAGAAGCAGCGATCCTCTGAGGCAACGTACAGCAATGAGACCAATCACATACGATTGGGTTGATTGGCACCCCCTGCTAGCAGCTGATTGGCCATGAATCTGCAGGGGGCGGCATTGCACAAGCAGTTCACCAGAACTGCTTGTTCAATGATAAATGCAGACAGTGTATGCTATCGGCATTTATCAATGTGCGGTGGACATGATCGCTACAGTGGATCATGTCTATCCACACAATAGTAAATCTACCCCATAGCATAAATCAATTTGATTCAACACAGGCTTCTAAGGTAAGGTACTCACACTAGTCCGAGCTTGAATTAGCTCGAAGTATAACTATTTATAAGTAATACTCCTGGTCACTGATTCTTCTTTCTTAAAAAATGTATTGTTATATAATTTGAAGCAAGGCTTTAGTGAAAAGTCACTCTGGGTTAAGCAATACTAATAGCAACAGTATTTTTTAGTATTATATTATATATCATATATCATATATATATATATATATATATATATATATACATATATATATATTTATATATATATATATATATATATATATATATACATACACACTGTATATATAATTAGATAACATTTAGTAACTAAACATTATTAAATTAAAAGGAACATTCTTTAGATTGAAGTGATATGAAAGTCAAAATTAAATTAAACTTGCATGATTTAGATAGAGCATGGAATTTTTACACATTTAAATTCACTTCTATTTTCATATGGGCTTAATTCTCTTGGTATCCCTTGTTGAAAAAGAATACACACATATCCTGCAGTCGTGGGAGCTAGCTGCTGATTGGGGCCTGCATACATTTGTCTCTTGTGATTGGTTAACTAGATGTGTTCAACTAGCTGCCAGAAGTGCAATGGTTTTCCTTCAGCAAAGGATAACAAGAGAATGAAGCAAATTTGATAATATAAGTAAATTGGAAAGTTGTTTAAAACTGTATGTTCTACCCAAACCATGAAAGAAAATATTGTGGTTTCCTGTTCCTTTAAAGTGTAATTACTCCCTTAGAACATATTTGTGAAACTGAGAGGAGAGGAAAACAGATGATCTCTCGAGTGTACCTTGCTCTTCAAGAAGCTAAATATACAGCCAAATCTCCAATATATGAGAGATGAGAAAAAGACATAGGCAGAGTATACTTGAAAGATGAATGGGACACCATTATCCAAAATACAAGAAAAGGTTTAATCAGTGCAGACTTTAAAGAAAACTATATTAAAACCACGTTTAGATCTAACACCTAACACCTATAAAAACTTCCCATTTTCCCCACAAACTCTAATAGACAGTGTTGCAATGCCCAAGGATCCTTTATACACATATGGTGGGAATGCCCCAAAGTACAACACATCTGGTCTAAGGTATCAACCCTACTGAGTGAACTATTATCAGAAAACATAACCCTGACGAAAACACAAGCTTTACTGAACAAACATATAAAACCTTATAACTCAGCTATAAATATATTTATTAGAACTATATGCACGGCCACTAGAATATGTACAGCAAGACATTGGAAGGTAGGTGCTCCTATGTGGGCAGAAATCATAGAGAAAATTAGCTATACATACACTATGTCAGAACATGTACATGTATTTTATTGTATGTCAGAACATGTATCCTGGATTAATGGTTCTATCATGAATTTCCACAAAAATATGGTTTTACTGGATTATGAAGAATCAAAAATCACACAAAAATCCAAGAGGGAACTCTTAGTCATAGCTATATAAAAAAACTTTGGGAGATTATGGGTACTAAACCCAAGGGGTTACCTCTCAATTAATTACACTTTAAACACAAAAAAAGAAATAGACACACAAGATATCATTTAAAGGGACAGTCAAGTCGAAAAAGAACTTTCATGATTCAAATAGGGCATGCAATTTTAAACAACTTTCCAATTTACTTTCATCACCAATTTTGCTTTGTTCTCTTGGTATTCTTAGTTGAAAGCTAAACCTAGGAGGTTTATATGCTAATTTCTTAGACCTTGAAGGCCGCCTCTAATCTGAAAGCATTTTGTCCGTTTTTCACCACTAGAGGGCATTAGTTCATGTGTTTCATATAGATAACATTGAGCTCATGCACGTGAATTTACAGAGGAGTGAGCACTGATTGGCTAAAGCGCAAGTCTGTCAAATGAACTGAAATAAGGGGGCAGTCTGCAGAGGCTTAGATACAAGGCAATTACAGAGGTAAAACGTGTATTATTATAACTGTGTTTGTTATGCAAAACTGGGGAATGGGTAATAAAGGGATTATCTATCTTTTTAAACAACAACAATATTCTGGTGTTGACTGTACTTTTAAAACAAAAGGTTTCGCAATATAGTCATATTTGTAACAAGCATATATTTTTATACTTAAGACTGTTATTACATTTATTATCATTGTTCTATTTTGTATTATTATGTTATGACTTGTGTTGTCATGGTTGGTAAATTTGGTAAGGTAACACTGGACGTTGTTTGTTGGAGCATCTTCCCATCTAGAAGATTAACAGGGATTTGGTTCAGAGACTTATGTTGAATCAACAATGGATCTCCTTCCCTCAACCTAATAAAAGCAGATTACCATGGACATGGGCATAATTCACTCTGCATAAAAGGTAGTATGAGATTTCTCCAGAGTGATGGGGCTCTCTCTGAATGACAACTGAATGGAAATCACTTCACAGTTTGTACTATGTGTTGCTTTGCAATTGTTTGAAAAATGTGTACAACAACTAAAGTGTAATAACTCATATTTTAGAGATATCAGTGAACACAAAGTCCAGATTCAACTCACAACAATAAACACATCTGTCATATTTAGAGAGGGCTGAGATTTACAGCCCCTTCATATTAAATATTTCCCTATTCTCACTTAAATATTTAAAACTGGTAAAAATATAGGAGTTAGTCTCCTTAACACAAAGTGCTTTCGATTTTAGTGGAATTTCAGCATTTAATTATACCAGAGGATGAAAGCTTTCTTGAAGTGAAACCTTAGACTGTGCCAGCTGTTTGTGGGAATATAGATAAAACACACTGGAGGAATATTTGCAACAATTTAAAACAGCTTTATGCTCATAGAATTTATCCTCTGAAAATGGTTCTTCATTGCCTCTGAGCTTTATGAAGCACTTTTGACCACTAAACAATTATAGCTTATTTCTGTCCAAGTGTTGGCACGAAGTAAACTGTTGCCAAGGTAAAAGAGGGCATAAAAAGCACAAGAATCAGTAACCACACATATTAGATCATATATGTAATTACAACTTAATAACATTTAATTTTTATTCAGTAAATGGTGTTATATCCCCTGCTTTAATTATGAATGTACTATGGCTGTAAAGCAGAGAATCATCAAAGAGGTTTTGATATAAATTGTGTTTGTATCTTGTGATTAAAGAGAATTTAAAATAGGATATAGTATGTTGATAACTGTGTCAGAATATTTAAACTGAATGGATACACAGTCACACTAAAATAAGCAATTTTTTTTTACAGCTTCTCAACATTCCTCTCAGGCACTAAAAAGTGAGGAATGTCAGACAATCAGAAGTCCATTTCTCCAAGCCTTTTATTATCTTAAAAATATAGATATAACTATGACATTTCCACTAAGCATTGATCTTTTTTCAAATGGACCAAAACACAGCTAAATAAGGATTTATCAGCAACATTAACATTTACTGTACATATTACCACCTAAGCATTGTTAAAGTTCTGCTCTAAATGAGAGCATGTGCTGTTTGGGGGGCATTATACTTGGTGTCACATCAGTACTGACCAGGTGATAACTCTCCAACCATATGAACACACGTCTATTGCCTGTTCAGATGTGCACAATATGGACAAAAGTATGGGGACACCACTAATAATTATTGAGTTCAGATGTTTCAGCCAAACCCATTGCTGACAGGTGCATAAAATCCAGTGCATAGCCATGAAATCTTCATAGACAAACATTGGCAATACAATAGATCATCCTAAAAAGCTCAATGGCTTTAAACAAAGCACTGTTATTGAATGCCACAAATCAGTTTGTAAAATTTCTGCCCTACTGGATCTGTCCCGGTCAATTGTAAGTGCTATTATGAAGTGGAAGTGTATAGGAACAAAAACAGCCTGGCAACAAAGTGGTAGACCACACAAATTCACAGAACGGGGCCACTGAGTACTGAAGCACGTAGTGCTTAAAATTGGTGAGAGCAGTTTAGTAACCATAGTTACTAATTAGCTGAGTATTTTATCTGGTTTTCAACTTAGGATATCATGAAAATCTGTCCTGTTAGGGTAACTTGAGGAATGGAGTTGAGAAACACTGCACTACATTAACTTGCAGTCTGGTGGAAAATCTGGGTGTGGTGGATGCCAGGAGAACACTACCTACTGGAATGTGTTTTTCAGGCTTATGGCTAGGCCCCTTAGTTCCACTGAAGGATCATCTTAATGATACAGGATACAAATACATTTAGAAAACAGTTTGGGGAAGGCCAGACCTTCTCACCAACATTATTGCTTGACCTCCCAAATGCTCTTTTGGCAGAATGAGTGCAAATACCCACAGACACAATCCAAAATCTTGTGGAAAGCCTTCCCAGAAGAGATGTGATTGTTATAGCTGCAAAGAGGGGGAGCAACTCCATATTAATGCCCATGGTATTGGAATGGGATATCTAGCAAGCTCATATAGGCGTGATGGTAAGGTGTCCACATACTTTTTGCCATATAATATATACACAACCCAAAAAAATGGTGTGCTCTTTAGCTTAATTACTAATAAAAGCATATATAACTTATATATATATATATATATATATATATATATATATATATATATATATCGTTTATGCAGCTACACTTTATAAGTGTGGCTATGGTTATAATTAAACAGTAAGATAAAAAAATATTGAAGGTCATTATAGTTATATGAATAGATTTATCTTTTTATTTTTATGGTACAATAAAAAGTAATAAGACCTCAGATCTATTCATAGAACATTTCTAAAAGCTTGTATTTGCTTGAAAGTCATAAAACAGCTTGTAGCTTTGTGTGAAAACCACATAAATGTTTCTTATTTGTAATTTATTCAGATTTTTAGGGAAACAATAGTTTATGTATTTAAAATATTATTGCAGATTTGCTGTTTTTTATGCTGCAGTTTGTTGCATGGTACATATAAAGTATTAGTCTCATTAAACAAATGTAGATAGTGTTTGTTTGTGCCATTGATTTGTTTTGTTTGCCCAAACAAAACGTCCTTAGGCCTGATTAGGTTATGGATTTGTGTGGCCAAGTCACATATGGAATAGCAGAGTTCCAGACAAATATAGTGACGTAAACATTTACAAGTCTATTGTGTTTCCAACAATAATGCACACAACTGTGTATGTGACAACATACTTGTGTTATGTCTACTAAAACACATGATTATTTTTTTTTTTTAAATATAATTTTTATTGAGGTTTCAAATAGAAGAAGACATTTTAAATAATTTTAAGTAAATAATGACCATCTTCATAAGAATACAACGCTCAAAAGGTGTCTGCTAGAAATAAAATATTGAACAAATATAAAAGCTCTATTTTACAGTACAATTCAATACCCAAATACAAATGACAGTGTTGCTTTTTAAAAGTTTTAATTTTATGCTATTGGGGATCAGAAAATACTACAAAAATAGACAAGGTGAAGGTAATATTATTCTTTTCTCTCAGATTACCATATTATATTTTTCCCAAGAATCACATAAATGTACCATTTATTCTAAATATTATATCTAAAGATTTTTAGAATGACATTTAAATTAGCAGGAACAGCTCCAGACAGCAAACTGACTAAGCCAAAAATACCTAATGAATGTGACATTATTGGGCTGTTAATGATGTTTCCTTTTCATTGCTGACCTTCAGTTAACAAGTAACGGCCTAATTAATCAACAAGCAATGCTACTTGCACTTAAACTTTCTTCCCAAGTTTATTCTCTCACATTTAGCAAACTGTTTTATGATAATAGCTTTGCATAAATATTTCACTACCAAATAAGGAAACATGCTCATTTTCCAATAACAAGATTAGTTCAAATTAGTTAAACATGTTTTAGCTTTAGCCATAGTTTGTTTGTTTTTTAGAGAAAAAGGCATTACTACAATCCAGCAGATCCTTTCAGTAGTGTGACCAGACCTGAGGTTTTGTAAGTTCTGAGCCATCACAGTCAATACTAGACATGTGCAATTCGGTTCGGCCCGAATTTGGGATTCGGATCGATTAGAATTTCCGAATTGCGGTAGTTCCGAATCTACCGAATAAATTGGAATTGATTCAAATTTATTCGGTAGATTCGGATGGATTCGGATGGCTGTGTATTACACTAGTATACTAGTGTATTTCTTCCAAATTCAAATCGATCCGAACCGAAATTCGAATCGGTCCGAATCGATCCGAACCGAACCGAATTTTTCGCGGCTGCACATGTCTAGTCAATACATTTCAGCAATAACTGAATTTCAGAAAGGGACAGTAAACACCTTGTAATTACAAGGCATTTGTGTTCTGTTGCTACAGAACAACATGAGCCAAGTCTCAACATTTTTAAAACAAATTAACATACATTTTTACTGCAGTTGATTTTATATTGGCAAACTTCACCCACCTTCAGACCACAATGCCATGCAGAGGCGTAACTAGAAACCACAGGGCCCAGGTGCAAGAATCTAAGAAGGGCCCCACCACCACTCCTCCCCCCTCCAAAAAAGGTGAATTTAAAGGGACAGTCAAGGCCAAAATAAACTTTCATGATTCAGATAGAGCATGTAATTTTAAACAATTTTCCAATTTACTTTTATCACCAATTTTCTTTGTTCTCTTGGTATTCTTAGTTGAAAGCTTAACCTAGGAGGTTCATATGCTAATTTCTTAGACCTTGAAGCCCACCTCTTTCAGATTGCATTTTAACAGTTTTTCACCACTATAGGGTGTTAGTTCACGTATTTCATATAGATAACACTGTGCTCATGCACAAGAAGTTATCTGGGAGCAGGCACTGATTGGCTAGACTGCAAGTCTGTCAAAAGAACTGAAAAAAGGGGCAGTTTGCAGAGGCTTAGATACAAGATAATCACAGAGGTTAAAAGTATATTAATTTAACTGTGTTGGTTATGCAAAACTGGGAAATGGGTAATAAAGGGATTATCTATCTTTTAAAACAATAAAAATTCTGGTGTAGACTGTCCCTTTAATACATATTATTTTTTTTTTACATTTAACACAGAAAAAAATGTGAATCAGATTACATGTCTTCAAAAGGAGGTACCCTGTGCCCACAGTATGTGAGATGGTCTGACCCCCTATTGCTGTATATATATAGTGAATCTATTTAACCCCCACAGTACTGTATGTAGTAAGTTAGTGACTAGACATGTGCACGGCTAAAAAATTCGGTTCATTTTCGGTTCGGATCGATTCGGACTTTTCGAATTTCGTTTCGGATCGAATCGGATTCGGCAAAATTTGAATAAATTCGTTTCGGATTTATTCGGATTCGGCTGAATTCAGTTCTATTTGGTTCCGAAATTCGGTATGTTTTAGTACACTAAGTCACTAACACCCATAAACTACCTATGAACCACTAAACCGAGGCCCCCCCACATCGCAAACCCTATAATAACATTATTTAACCCCTAATCTGCCGATCGGATATCGCCACAACCTACATTATAGCTATTAACCCCTAATCTGCTGTCCCTAACACCGCCGACCCCTACATTATAGTTATTAACCCCTAATCTGCCCCCCCCAACGTCGCCGCAATCTAACTACAAGTATTAACCCCTAATCTGCCGACCCGATATCGCCGCTGCCTACATTATAGCTATTAACCCCTAATCTGGTGTCCCTAACACCGCCGACCCCTACATTATAGTTATTAACCCCTAATCTGCCCCCCCAACGTCGCCGCAATCTAACTACAAGTATTAACCCCTAATCTGCCGACCCGATATCGCCGCCGCCTACATTATAGCTATTAACCCCTAATCTGGTGTCCCTAACACCGCCGACCCCTACATTATAGTTATTAACCCCTAATCTGCCCCCCCAACATCGCCGCAATCTAACTACAAGTATTAACCCCTAATCTGCCGACCCGATATCGCCGCCGCCTACATTATAGATATTAACCCCTAATCTGGTGTCCCTAACACCGCCGACCCCTACATTATAGTTATTAACCCCTAATCTGCCCCCCCAACGTCGCCGCAATCTAACTACAAGTATTAACCCCTAATCTGCCGACCCGATATCGCCGCCGCCTACATTATAGCTATTAACCCCTAATCTGGTGTCCCTAACACCGCCGACCCCTACATTATAGTTATTAACCCCTAATCTGCCCCCCCCAACGTCGCCACAATCTAACTACAAGTATTAACCCCTAATCTGCCGACCGCAAATCGCTGCCACTATAATAAATGTATTAACCCCTAAACCGCCGCACTCCCGCCTCGCAAACACTATAATACATTTTATTAACCCCTAATCTGCCCTCCCTAACATCGCCGCCACCTACCTACAATTATTAACCCCTAATCTCCTGCCCCCAACGTCGCCGCTACTATAATAAGGTTATTAACCCCTAAACCTAAGTCTAACCCTAACACTAACACCCCCTAACTTAAATATAATTTAAATAAAACAAAATAAGTTTACTATAGTTAAATAAATGAATCCTATTTAAAACTAAAGACTTACCTGTAAAATAAACCCTAAGATAGCTGCAATATAACTAATAGTTACATTGTAGCTATTTTAGGATTTATTTTTATTTTACAGCCAACTTTGTATTTATTTTAACTAGGTACAATAGTTATTAAATAGTTAATAACTATTTAATAACTACCTAGCTAAAATAAATACAAATTTACCTGTAAAATAAATCCTAACCTAAGTTACAATTACACCTAACACTACACTATCATTAAATTAATTAAATAAATGAATCATATTTAAAACTAAATACTTACCTGTAAAATAAACCCTAATATAGCTGCAATATAACTAATAGTTACATTGTAGCTATTTTAGCATTTATATTTATTTTACAGGCAACTTTGTATTTATTTTAACTAGGTACAATAGCTATTAAATAGTTATTGACTAATTAATAGCTACCTAGTTAAAATAATTACAAAATTACCTGTAAAATAAATCCTAACCTAAGTTACAATTAAACCTAACACTACACTATCATTAAATAAATTAACTACAAGTACCTACAATTATCTACAATTAAATAAACTAAAGTACAAAACCCCCCCACTAAATTACAAAAAAACAAACACTAAATTACAAAAAATAAAAAAATATTACAAGAATTTTAAACTAATTACACCTAATCTAAGCCCCCTAATAAAATAACAAAGCCCCCCAAAATAAAAAAAAATGCCCTACCCTATACTAAATTACAAAAGTTAACAGCTCTATTACCTTACCAGCCCTGAACAGGGCCCTTTGCGGGGCATGCCCCAAAGAAAACAGCTCTTTTGCCTGTAAAAAAAAAACACAATCCCCCCCCCCCCACATTACAACCCACCACCCACATACCCCTACTCTAACCCAAACCCCCCTTAAATAAACCTAACACTACCCCCCTGAAGATCTCCCTACCTTGAGTCGTGTTCACCCAGCCGGGCCGAAGTCTTCATCCAATGGGGCAGAAGAGGACATCCAGACCGGCAGAAGTCTTCATCCAAGCGGGGCAAGAAGAGGTCTTCCATCCATCATACAAGTACCAAAATACAAACAAACACTAAATTACCAAAAATAATAAAATATTACAATAATTTTAAACTGATTACACCTAATCTAAGCCCCCTACTAGCTATTAATATAGCTACAATATAACTAATAGTTAAATTGTAGCTATTTTAGGATTTATATTTATTTTACAGGCAACTTTGTATTTATTTTAACTAGGTACAATAGTTATTAAATAGTTAATAACTATTTAATAACTACCTAGCTAAAATAAATACAAATTTACCTGTAAAATAAATCATAACCTAAGTTACAATTACACCTAACACTACACTATCATTAAATTAACTAAATAAATGAATCCTATATAAAACTAAAGACTTACCTGTAAAATAAACCCTAATATAGCTGCAATATAACTAATAGTTACATTGTAGCTATTTTAGCATTTATATTTATTGTACAGGCAACTTTGTATTTATTTTAACTAGGTTCAATAGCTATTAAATAGATATTGGCTATTTAATAGCAACCTAGTTAAAATAATTACAAAATTACCTGTAAAATAAATCCTAATCTAAGTTACAATTAAACCTAACACTACACTATCATTAAATAAATTAACTACAAGTACCTACAATTAAATACAATTAAATAAACTAAACTAAAGTACAAAACCCCCCCCACTAAATTACAAAAAATAAAAAAATATTACAAGAATTTTAAGCTAATTACACCTAATCTAAGCCCCCTAATAAAATAACAAAGCCCCCCAAAATAATAAAATGCCCTACCCTATACTAAATTACAAAAGTAATCAGCTCTATTACCTTACCAGCCCTTAAAAGGGCCTTTTGCGGGGGCATGCCCCAAAGAAAACAGCTCTTTTGCCTGTAAAAAAAACACAATACCCCCCCTACATTACAACCCAACACCCACATACCCCTACTCTAACCCAAACCCCCCTTAAATAAACCTAACACTACCCCCCTGAAGATCTCCCTACCTTGAGTCGTGTTCACCAAGCCGGGCCGAAGTCTTCATCCGATGGGGCAGAAGAGGACATCCAGACCGGCAGAAGTCTTCATCCAAGCGGGGCAAGAAGAGGTCTTCCATCCATCAGAAATGTACAAAAAAACAAACAAACACTAAATTACCAAAAATAATAAAATATTACACTAATTTTAAACTAATTACACCTAATCTAAGCCCCCTACTAGCTATTAATATAGCTACAATATAACTAATAGTTACATTGTAGCTATTTTATGATTTATATTTATTTTACAGGCAACTTTGTATTTATTTTAACTAGGTACAATAGTTATTAAATAGTTAATAACTATTTAATAACTACCTAGCTAAAATAAATACAAATTTACCTGTAAAATAAATCATAACCTAAGTTACAATTACACCTAACACTACACTATCATTAAATTAACTAAATAAATGAATCCTATATAAAACTAAAGACTTACCTGTAAAATAAACCCTAATATAGCTGCAATATAACTAATAGTTACATTGTAGCTATTTTAGCATTTATATTTATTGTACAGGCAACTTTGTATTTATTTTAACTAGGTACAATAGCTATTAAATAGATATTTACTGTTTAATAGCTACCTAGTTAAAATAATTACAAAATTACCTGTAAAATAAATCCTAACCTTAGTTACAATTAAACCTAACACTATACTATCATTAAATAAATTAACTACAAGTACCTACAATTAAATACAATGAAATAAACTAAACTAAAGTACAAAAAACAAACACTAAATTACAAAAATTAAAAAAATTACAAGAATTTTAAACTAATTACACCTAATCTAAGCCCCCTAATAAAATAACAAAGCCCCCCAAAATAAAAAAATGCCCTACCCTATACTAAATTACAAAAGTAATCAGCTCTATTACCTTACCAGCCCTTAAAAGGGCCTTTTGCGGGGGCATGCCCCATAGAAAACAGCTCTTTTGCCTGTAAAAAAAAACCACAATACCCCCCCCACATTACAACCCACCACCCACATACCCCTACTCTAACCCAAACCCCCCTTAAATAAACCTAACACTACCCCCTGAAGATCTCCCTACCGTGTCTTCACCCAGCGGGCCGAAGTCTTCATCCGATCGGGCAGAAGAGGACATCCAGACCGGCAGAAGTCTTCATCCAAGCGGGGCAAGAAGAGGTCTTCCATCCATCAGAAGTCTTGATCCAGGCGGCATCTTCTCTGTTCATCCATCCGGAGCGGAGCGGCAGCATCCTGAAGACATCCCACGCAGAGCATCCTCTTCTTTCTTGATCCGACGACTAAGTGACTGTACCTTTAAGTGACGTCATCCAAGATGGCGTCCCTTGAATTCCGATTGGCTGATAGGATTCTATCAGCCAATCGGAATTAAGGTAGGAAAAATCTGATTGGCTGATTCAATCAGCCAATCAGATTCAAGTTCAATCCGATTGGCTGATCCAATCAGCCAATCAGATTGACCTCGCATTCTATTGGCTGATCGGAACAGCCAATAGAATGCGAGGTCGATCAGCCAATCGGATTGAACTTGAATCTGATTGGCTGAGGTAGAGTAGGGGTATGTGGGTGGTGGGTTGTAATGTGGGGGGGGGGATTGTGTTTTTTTTTTTACAGGCAAAAGAGCTGTTTTCTTTGGGGCATGCCCCGCAAAGGGCCCTGTTCAGGGCTGGTAAGGTAATAGAGCTGTTAACTTTTGTAATTTAGTATAGGGTAGGGCATTTTTTTTTATTTTGGGGGGCTTTGTTATTTTATTAGGGGGCTTAGATTAGGTGTAATTAGTTTAAAATTCTTGTAATATTTTTTTTTATTTTTTGTAATTTAGTGGGGGGGGTTTTTTTGTAATTTAGTGGGGTTTTTTTGTACTTTAGTTTATTTAATTGTAGATAATTGTAGGTACTTGTAGTTAATTTATTTAATGATAGTGTAGTGTTAGGTTTAATTGTAACTTAGGTTAGGATTTATTTTACAGGTAATTTTGTAATTATTTTAACTAGGTAGCTATTAATTAGTCAATAACTATTTAATAGCTATTGTACCTAGTTAAAATAAATACAAAGTTGCCTGTAAAATAAATATAAATGCTAAAATAGCTACAATGTAACTATTAGTTATATTGCAGCTATATTAGGGTTTATTTTACAGGTAAGTATTTAGTTTTAAATATGATTCATTTATTTAATTAATTAAATGATAGTGTAGTGTTAGGTGTAATTGTAACTTAGGTTAGGATTTATTTTACAGGTAAATTTGTATTTATTTTAGCTAGGTAGTTATTAAATAGTTATTAACTATTTAATAACTATTGTACCTAGTTAAAATAAATACAAAGTTGCCTGTAAAATAAAAATAAATCCTAAAATAGCTACAATGTAACTATTAGTTATATTGCAGCTATCTTAGGGTTTATTTTACAGGTAAGTCTTTAGTTTTAAATAGGATTCATTTATTTAACTATAGTAAACTTATTTCGTTTTATTTAAATTATATTTAAGTTAGGGGGTGTTAGTGTTAGGGTTAGACTTAGGTTTAGGGGTTAATAACCTTATTATAGTAGCGGCGACGTTGGGGGCGGGAGATTAGGGGTTAATAATTGTAGTTAGATTGCGGCAACGTTGGGGGGGGGCAGATTAGGGGTTAATAACTATAATGTAGGGGTCGGCGGTGTTAGGGACACCAGATTAGGGGTTAATAGCTATAATGTAGGCGGCGGCGATATCGGGTCGGCAGATTAGGGGTTAATACTTGTAGTTAGATTGTGGCGACGTTGGGGGGGGCATATTAGGGGTTAATAACTATAATGTAGGGGTCGGCGGTGTTAGGGACACCAGATTAGGGGTTAATAGCTATAATGTAGGCGGCGGCGATATCGGGTCGGCAGATTAGGGGTTAATACTTGTAGTTAGATTGCGGCGACGTTGGGGGGGGGCAGATTAGGGGTTAATAACTATAATGTAGGGGTCGGCGGTGTTAGGGACACCAGATTAGGGGTTAATAGCTATAATGTAGGCGGTGGCGATATCGGGTCAGCAGATTAGGGGTTAATACTTGTAGTTAGATTGTGGCGACGTTGGGGGGGCAGATTAGGGGTTAATAACTATAATGTAGGGGTCGGCGGTGTTAGGGACACCAGATTAGGGGTTAATAGCTATAATGTAGGCGGCGGCGATATCGGGTCGGCAGATTAGGGGTAAATACTTGTAGTTAGATTGCGGCGACGTTGGGGGGGGCAGATTAGGGGTTAATAACTATAATGTAGGGGTTGGCGGTGTTAGGGACACCAGATTAGGGGTTAATAGCTATAATGTAGGCGGCGGCGATATCGGGTCGGCAGATTAGGGGTTAATACTTGTAGTTAGATTGCGGCGACGTTGGGGGGGGCAGATTAGGGGTTAATAACTATAATGTAGGGGTCGGTGGTGTTAGGGACAGCAGATTAGGGGTTAATAGCTATAATGTAGGTGGCGGCGATATTCGGTCGGCAGATTAGGGGTTAATAAAATAATGCAGGTGTCAGCGATAGCGGGGGCGGCAGATTAGGGGTTAATAAGTGTTAGATTAGGGGTGTTTAGAGACTCGGGGTACATGTTAGGGTGTTAGGTGCAGACTTAGTGTTTCCCCATAGGAAACAATGGGGCTACGGTGTTAGTTTTTTTTCAGCCGAAACTCCCATTGTTTACTATGGGGAAATGCCGAATTTTACAGAGCTAATTCGGATTTATTCGGAGATACGGCAGCTATTTCGCATTCATTCGGTAAATTCGGAAGTATTTTAATTCGGAAATCCGAATCGATCCGAATCTCCGAATTTACCGAATTTTCTGAATTTCCGAATAAATCCGAAACGAACTGCACATGTCTATTAGTGACACAGTCTGTAATCTGCCGGTGAGATGGCTGGCCTGACCCTACCTGCCCAGTACTTATAAAGTGACCACAGTAGTCAGTGACATGGTCCACCCCCCCATACTGTATATAGTGGTACTGTATAGTGACACTGTTTACCCCTTGCCCCCCCCCCCCCCCCCCCATGCTGTAGTAATAAGGTCTGTAATTTGCTGGTTCCACAAACATACACAAACACACATACATGCATAAATACACACACAGTCACATACATACACACACACACCATACACACATAAACACCAATGGGTAAAACAGAAACACTTACCCCTGTAGTCATGTCACATTCACATGATATCAGTGCAGGCAGTGGTAGGTTTACGTTTTTTATGAAGAAAAAAAATTTAAGCTGGGCCCCCACCCTCAGGGGCCCAGTCGCACCTGCGACCTCTGCACCCCCTGTAGTTTCGACCCTGATGCCATGGTCATAATATTAGTATAAAGTGCATTGTTTATCAGTTGTTATCAGTTAAAGCAAATTTGGGAAATATATGTTGCAGAGTTGATGGAGCGCCCAGCTTCCCTTGCACCGGAGCATTGTGAGTGAAACAGGATACGTCATCGGACGTCTAGTGTGTGTTCACTACGTGAAGAGCGTGAAGAGTGTCACGTGAGTGTGAACAGACACAGCTACAGTCTGAGCGCTTTCCCTAGTTGAAACGGATTTGGATCTCCATCACTTTTGAGGGGTAAGCTGCACGGATTTTACTGTGTTATTTTCTAAATGTCTGGCAATATATAATCAATCAACAGCGCTTTAAGTCGTAGTACACACTGAAGAGGTGTTTACCCAAGAAATAGCTGCAGTACATATAGCAGTTTACGAGTGCCTTTGTATATTAATACAGACATCACAGCATATAATCTCATGTGAGCTCATGCTATAAGTAATAACACACCATAAGAAGCATTCTAGTATACAAACACTAAGCAAACATATTTAAAATATAAGGATTTATACAGCTAGACATGGCAGCAGGGGGATTTGTCTTGCAGCAATTTGCTGAAGAAATAAGTGACACTGAAGACCTTTTTAACTCTGACACTATGGAAAAGGAGGCAAATTCTAATCTGGACAGTCTTTTTTTCAAAATGGATTCTCTATTGAAAAATGATACAAGAATTGAGATGGATATTAAAAGCTTCCAGATGTATAAAAAAGCAATGCGAATACCACGAGGGCTTAGAATCAGAAAATTTCCCTCTTTCCAAGTGTCAGATCAAGGTTTCATTGATAAATGGAATAATATTCTTACAGAGTGTTCTTTAGCACTCATTGATCTACTTATAGAATATAAAAAATCTTTGCGTCAAGAATTGAGTGATGAAAAACAGAAATTACAGTCATATTTACGTCCACTTTCTGATAATCCAGATTTTGCAAAATATGATAATAAATTGCAACAGGTCATTTCTGATTTTAAGATTAATCTTTGGAATTTTAAAAAACAGAAAATAATGAGAGATAAACAGGACTATGAGTCAAATAAAGTATATAAATGGACAGTGACAAACATAAGAAGGAGATACAGAAGTTCCTATAAGGGCAGAGGTTCTGATAATAAAAAAGTGAGATTTGCAGATACTGACACTGAATATGACTATGACTCCTCTGACATTGAGACATCTGTTGAAGCCTCTACTGTCACGGAAGGACTATCATCTTTTGCATTAAACACAGGCAATGTTTCACAGTCAAAAAACGGGAAGGACCAACAGAAGTCCACTGCACGCCGAAAAAAATACGCAGAGGGGGACGAGGAAGGTCAGGGAAGTTCAAGTCAGGATCAGATACCCAAGCCCAGGCGGTACCCACAGAGGAGGAGAGCAACGCAGTTCCAGAAATATGCATGAATCTTAATAATGTTATTAATCTTTCTTCTTGTGTTTTAACTAAAACACAAATTGAGGTTTTATCTCTGGGTCTTGGTTTCTCTCCTACCACACACTTTGATCTTTTTAATACGGTGGTAGATCTCAATAGATTTGTGAGATCGCTTGTTCTCAAAAAATATTTTTTGGGAGTCACTGAAGATACTCAGGGTGTGGTGGTAGAGGAGAGACCAGTTCCCATTAGATGTGGTCTAGATTTTTCTGAGGAATGCTCTATTTTGGACTTAATGGAATTGGATAGAGAAAACTTGGTATTTAACCCTTATCCTGTTGGGGCTACCCAGGATATAACAAAAATGAAGGGTAAATCAAAGTTTTATCCAGTTAAATCTAGATCCAATTCCATAGAAGTCTTTCAAAAAACTGTCGAACAAGAATTGAAAAAACTAAGTTTAACTGAAAGTGAGAAACAACACCATAGAGCTAATCTGTCAAAAGCACAATTTCAATCTATTCAAGAATTAAAAAATAAGCATGAACTTGTCATACGTAATTCTGACAAAGGTGGTAAGGTGGTGGTTCTTAATCGTCAAGATTATTTAAGTGAAGCTTACAGACAACTTTTGGATGTCTCGGTATATGAGAAACTCAAAAGTAATCCTGTATTTTATTTTAAATCAGCATTGAAGATTATTTTGGAGCAAGCCATGAGTGATGGCATTATTAAACAGGCTAATTTTGACTTCTTATATACTGAGCACCCTGTTTCGGCTATATTTCATTATTTGCCGAAGGTTCACAAACACGCCACCAGTCCACCTGGCAGACCCATAGTGGCAGGAATAGGCTCATTGAATGAGCCACTTTCTGAATTGATAGATGGGTATTTAAAACCTTTTGTCTTGAGCCTTATGAGTTATATAAGAGACACGTCTGATGTTATCAGACAAATTGAGAGCCTAGTTTGGCAGGAGGACTATATGTTCGTTACTATTGACGTGGTCTCTTTATATACTTGTATTCCTCACGACAAGGGAGCCTTGGCTATCAAATTCTTTTTGGACAATTTTTCTACATATGATGTTGCATTGAAGCGGTTCATTGAGGTCTCAGTTGACTATTTGCTGACCCATAATTATTTTCTGTTTGAGGGGGATTTCTATCTCCAGAGGCGTGGGACGGCGATGGGGGCCAAATTTGCCCCCTCCTATGCCAACCTATATTTGGGTTGGTGGGAGCTGTCCCACGTCTATGGAGATGGGAACCCCTTCAGGGATTATATCCATTATTTTGGTCGCTATATCGACGATATTTTGTTGATTTGGAAAGGTCCTAGAGACCTCCTTGACCCGTTTCTCGAATACTTACAGAACAACTCACTTAATTTACAGTTCACCATGGAAATTAGTACACATTCAATTCCTTTTTTGGATATTGAATTACATTCAAATGTTCAAAAATCCTGCATAGAGATTGAGTTGTTCAGAAAACCAATGGCTGGAAATACAATTTTGAATGCCAAATCATGTCATCCATATCATACTATCAAATCCATTCCTAAAAGTCAATACATGAGAATTAAACGTAATTGTACAAGCTCAACTAGTTATGAAAAACACTCTAGTGATTTGACCGACAGATTAGTCATGAGAGGTTATTCACGCACAGCCTTACTCCAAACTAAAAGTGATGTTGATCAATTAGACAGAACAGATTTATTTGTGTCAGGCAAATTTAAGGCTTCAGACAAATTTAATAAACTAAAATTTATTACTTCCTACAGTATGGAATATGGCAAGATTTGTGACATAATCAGGAAAGCTCTCCCCATATTGACCACTGATGAAAGTTTGGTAGATATTGTTAGGGAGGGTATTTGCTTTGTGTCCCGTAAGGCACAAACCTTGGGAAACATGTTGTCTCCCTCTATGTTACCACGTCAACAAACTCAAAAAAACTGGCTCTCTATTAAACCTGGGTTTTATAAATGTGGAAGTAAAAGGTGTAAGTCTTGTGCTTTTGCATCTTTTGGTACTACTTTTACATCTACGAATTATCAAAAGATATTTGAAATTCGTGAACATATGACGTGCAATTCCTGCTACGTTATATACCTTTTGACCTGTAGGGGGTGCTATAGGCAATATGTAGGACAAACGACTCGTGCGTTAAAAGATCGCTTTTTAGAGCATTTACGCTCAATTGATGATCCAGAGTCCACTACGCCTATTTCCCTGCATTTCAAAAAATATCACCACTCTGACAGCTCACTGCTGACATTCCAGGCGATCCAACTGATTCCTAGGCATCCAAGAGGTGGCAATAGAGGTATTGCTCTCAGTAAAAGAGAAGTTTACTGGATTTTTCAGTTGGGCACCAGGGTGCCAGCAGGTCTAAACTTTGATTGGGATGTAAAACTTTTTGTAGATCAATAGTATAATTTAGTTTATTTCTACAATGTTCACTTATTTCGACATAATTGTTGAAATACATTTTTAGTGATTTTTGACAATTTTTTCAGATTAAAAGACATTATTTAATAATTAATTTTATTTTTATTACTATTATCACTCAGTTTAATACTTATATTGGTATTTAATTAAACATGTTATATCTTTACATTTAGAATGTTTATTATGTCTTTTAATTTAATTGTTCATTTGAGTATTTATGACAGGACAAATAAATTTGAAGTTTAAAATACATACTTTGCTTATGCTTACCTGCCTTATAGTATCAAGTTCACTTTAATTGACTAATTGATTGCTGTGAGTTAACAGCTCACTTGTATTTAAGGCAGTGTATCATGGGTAGTAAGTATGGTCACTGAGGATGTAATACAAGGAAACGCGTCTGACCAGTTTATATATATTTTTCTACCTTGCTGCCTGTCTTTTGCTGTTTTGCTATCCTACCTGTGGGACAACATTGTGCATCATTGTATATGTGAAGGACTTTCCCAATAAACAGGTATTCATTTATTTCAATTGCTTGGTGTTTTTTGTGACTAAGTCTCACTGCTGCCGGGTGCGCTGGAAGATTTTGCTTATTGTATTTCCCTTTGAGCGTTGATGGAGCGCCCAGCTTCCCTTGCACCGGAGCATTGTGAGTGAAACAGGATACGTCATCGGACGTCTAGTGTGTGTTCACTACGTGAAGAGCGTGAAGAGTGTCACGTGAGTGTGAACAGACACAGCTACAGTCTGAGCGCTTTCCCTAGTTGAAACGTATGTTGCAGAGTTAGCCTTGATATTTTATCAGGAAACATTTAAAACTGAGAATTAGAAAATCTCAATTTTCAGCACTAAATCACCTAAAAAGGGGGCAACAAAAATTATGAAAATATATTGTTTCATTACACATAACAAAACATTTTATTACAAAAATATCAAGGTGTTTACTGTCTCTTTACCTTATTAGACTTATACGATGTAAAAAATAAATAATCACATTGAGATTAAATTCCCAGCACTGCATTGCAATTAAAATATTTATACAATTTTATAACATTTTTGCTAAATAAAAGCAGTCTAGTGATACATCCTTGAAGTTGGAATTGATGTTGCAGGTCTCCTATACAGTGGTCAGTCAAGGAAAGATTGAAATAAACTTGATCCAACCATTAGCCATACAGAATGTTTTAAGGTTCTGGTTAATGTCACCATTTTAAAAATGACCTGAAACCCAAACTTTTTCTTTCATGATTCAGATAGAGCATACAATTTCAAACAACTTTCTAAATTACTTCTATTATCAAATTGTCCTTGTTCAATTGGTATCTTCTGTTGAAAAGCAGAGTGTGCACCTGTGAGGAGCACTGTATAGCAGCAGTTTTGCAAGAATGTTATCCATTTGCAAGAGCACTAGATGGCAGCATTATTTCCTGCAATGTAGTGCTCCAGATGCCTACCTAGGGCCTAGATTTGGAGTTTGGCGGTAGCCGTGAAAACCAGCGTTAGAGGCTCCTAACGCTGGTTTTAGGCTACCGCCGGTATTTGGAGTCACTCAAAAAAGGGTCTAACGCTCACTTTTCAGCCGCAACTTTTCCATACCGCAGATCCCCTTACGTCAATTGCGTAATCTATCTTTTCAATGGGATCTTTCTAACTCCAGTATTTAGAGTCGTGGCTGAAGTGAGCGTTAGAAATCTAACGACAAAACTCCAGCCGCAGAAAAAAGTCAGGAGTTAAGAGCTTTCTGGGCTAACGCCGGTTCATAAAGCTCTTAACTACTGTACTCTAAAGTACACTAACACCCATAAACTACCTATGTACCCCTAAACCGAGGTCCCCCCACATCGCCGACACTCGATTAAAATTTTTTAACCCCTAATCTGCCGACCACCACCTACGTTATACTTATGTACCCCTAATCTGCTGCCCCTAACACCGCCGACCCCTGTATTATATTTATTAACCCCTAACCTGCCCCCCACAACGTCGCCGCCAGCTACCTACAATAATTAACCCCTAATCTGCCGACCGCAAAGCGCCGCCACCTACATTATAGCTATGTACCCCTAATCTGCTGCCCCTAACACCGCCGACCCCTATATTATATTTATTAAACCCTAATCTGCCGCCCTCAACGTCGCCTCCACCTGCCTACACTTATTAACCCCTAATCTGCCGACCGGACCGCACCGCTATTATAATAAAGTTATTAACCCCTAATCCGCCTCACTAACCCTATAATAAATAGTATTAACCCCTAATCTGCCCTCCCTAACATCGCCGACACCTAACTTCAAACATTAACCCCTAATCTGCCGACCGGAGCTCACCGCTATTCTAATAAATGTATTAACCCCTAAAGCTAAGTCTAACCCTAACACTAACACCCCCCTAAATTAAATATAATTTAAATCTAACGAAATTAATTAACTCTTATTAAATAAATTATTCCTATTTAAAGCTAAATACTTACCTGTAAAATAAATCCTAATATAGCTACAATATAAATTATAATTATATTATAGCTATTTTAGGATTAATATTTATTTTACAGGTAACTTTGTATTTATTTTAACCAGGTACAATAGCTATTAAATAGTTAAGAACTATTTAATAGCTACCTAGTTAAAATAATTACAAAATTACCTGTAAAATAAATCCTAACCTAAGTTACAATTAAACCTAACACTACACTATCAATAAATAAATTAAATAAAATACCTACAATTACACCTAACACTACACTATCAATAAATTAATTAAATAAAATACCTACAATTACCTACAATTAAACCTAACACTACACTATCAATAAATAAATTAAATACAATTCCTACAAATAACTACAATGAAATAAACTAACTAAAGTACAAAAAATAAAAAAGAACTAAGTTACAAAAAATAAAAAAATATTTACAAACATAAGAAAAATATTACAACAATTTTAAACTAATTACACCTACTCTAAGCCCCCTAATAAAATAACAAAGCCCCCCAAAATAAAAAAAATGCCCTACCCTATTCTAAATTACTAAAGTTCAAAGCTCCGACGCGGAACATCCATCCTGTCCGACGACTGAACGACGAATGACGGTTCCTTTAAATGACGTCATCCAAGATGGCGTCCCTCGAATTCCGATTGGCTGATAGGATTCTATCAGCCAATCGGAATTAAGGTAGGAATATTCTGATTGGCTGATGGAATCAGCCAATCAGATTGAGCTCGCATTCTATTGGCTGTTCCGATCAGCCAATAGAATGCGAGCTCAATCTGATTGGCTGATTGGATCAGCCAATCGGATTGAACTTGATTCTGATTGGCTGATTCCATCAGCCAATCAGAATATTCCTACCTTAATTCCGGAATTCGAGGGACGCCATCTTGGATGACGTCATTTAAAGGAACCGTCATTCGTCGTTCAGTTCCCGCTTGGATGAAGACTTCAGCCGGATCATGGACCTCTTCAGCCCCCCACTTGGGCTTGGATCAGGACATCGGAGGAGCTCTTCTGGATCGATCGGTGAACCTGGTATGGTGAAGATAAGGTAGGAAGATCTTCAGGGGCTTAGTGTTAGGTTTATTTAAGGGGGGTTTGGATAGATTAGGGGTATGTGGGTGGTGGGTTGTAATGTTGGGGGGGGGGTATTGTATGTTTTTTTTTACAGGCAAAAGAGCTGAACTGCTTGGGGCATGCCCCGCAAAGGGCCCTGTTCAGGGCTGGTAAGGTAAAAGAGATTTGAACTTTAGTAATTTAGAATAGGGTAGGGCATTTTTTTATTTTGGGGGGCTTTGTTATTTTATTAAGGGGCTTAGAGTAGGTGTAATTAGTTTAAAATTGTTGTAATATTTTTCTTATGTTTGTAAATATTTTTTTATTTTTTGTAACTTAGTTCTTTTTTATTTTTTGTACTTTAATTTAATTTATTGATAGTGCAGTGTTAGGTTTAATTGTAACTTAGGTTAGGATTTATTTTACAGGTAAATTTGTAATTATTTTAACTATTTTAGCTATTAAATAGTTCTTAACTATTTAATAGCTATTGTACCTGGTTAAAATAAATACAAAGTTACCTGTAAAATAAATATTAATCCTAAAATAGCTATAATATAATTATAATTTATATTGTAGCTATATTAGGGTTTATTTTACAGGTAAGTATTTAGCTTTAAATAGGAATAATTTATTTAATAATAGTTAATTAATTTCGTTAGATTTAAATTATATTTAATTTAGGGGGGTGTTAGTGTTAGGGTTAGACTTAGCTTTAGGGGTTAATACATTTATTAGAATAGCGGTGAGCTCCAGTCGGCAGATTAGGGGTTAATAATTGAAGTTAGGTGTCGGTGATTTTAGGGAGGGCAGATTAGGGGTTAATACTATTTATTATAGGGTTAGTGAGGCGGATTAGGGGTTAATAACTTTATAATAATAGCGGTGCGGTCCGGTCGGCAGATTAGGGGTTAATAAGTGAAGGCAGGTGGAGGCGACGTTGTGGGGGGCAGATTAGGGGTTAATAAATATAATATAGGGGTCAGCGGTGTTAGGGGCAGCAGATTAGGGGTACATAGCTATAATGTAGGTGGCGGCGCTTTGCGGTCGGCAGATTAGGGGTTAATTATTGTAGGTAGCTGGCGGCGACGTTGTGGGGGGCAGGTTAGGGGTACATAGGGATAATGTAAGTAGCGGCAGTTTACGGAGCGGCAGATTAGGGGTTAATAATAATATGCAGGGGTCAGCGATAGCGGGGGCGGCATATTAGGGGTTAATAAGCATAAGGTTAGGGGTGTTTAGACTCGGGGTACATGTTAGAGTGTTAGGTGCAGACGTAGGAAGTGTTTCCCCATAGCAAACAATGGGGCTGCGTTAGGAGCTGAACGCGGCTTTTTTGCAGGTGTTAGGTTTTTTTTCAGCTCAAACAGCCCCATTGTTTCCTATGGGGGAATCGTGCACGAGCACGTTTTTGAGGCTGGCCGCGTCCGTAAGCAACTCTGGTATCGAGAGTTGAAGCTGCGTTAAATATGCTCTACGCTCCTTTTTTGGAGCCTAACGTAGCCTTTCTGTGGACTCTCAATACCAGAGTTATTTTTATGGTGCGGCCAGAAAAAAGCCAGCGTTAGCTACGCGGGTTCTTACCGACAAAACTCTAAATCTAATCGTAGGTATCTCTTCAACAAAGAATAACATGGGAACAAAGCAAATTTGATAACAGAAGTAAATTGAAAAGTTTTCAAAAATTGTATGCTCTGTTTGAATGGCAAAATCATTTTTTGGTTTCATGTGCCTTTAAGTGTGAGGTAGGCACTCTAGACGAGTGGAACAATCACACTTTTATTACAAAATCAGGCAAAATACATCATGGACTTCTATTGCAATGCTGTTTTATTTAATTATTTAACCATTATGCAAGGAGACTGAATGTTGTGTTTAATGGAGGATTTAAAGGGACCATAAAATCTATTGAAAAATTGATATCCAAGCTATCCAAAGAAGATTATTTTCATATGCTCAGTTTTAATTTGCACAATCTACTTTATGTACTGATATGAAGTCTAAAATTGCCAAATAAACATTTTATAATATAATAGATGTTTTGTTTAAAAAAAAAAAAAAATATGGCAAATGAGGTTTGTCTTTATCTCTGATATTTCATGAATGTGATCCAAATATATTTCATAACAGTTTAGATAATTACCATGTTAAAAATTACAGCTCAACACAATGTATTTATCAATATATCACTATATAAGTGCACAGCTGAAAATTATGCAGGGTAATTGGTCTTATTTCCAATATAACAAAAAATGTCTGTCTGAATTCATTAGCTTCTATGATGTACAGCAATAACTGATAATCATCTGGATGTCCTACATTCACATTTGGTAAACACGTACATTTTTTTATTTACAAGACCTTTTCCCGTGCTTTTAGCTGATTAACATGGAAGAAACAAATAAAGGAAAAGAGAACATTAACCCCTTAATGGTCGTTAAAGGGACACTGAACCCAAAAATTTTCTTTCGTGATTCAGATAGAGCATGCAATTTTAAGCAACTTTCTAATTTACTCCTATAATCATTATATGAAAAAGAAGGCATCTAAGCTTTTTTCGTGGTTCAGAACTCTGGACAGCAGTTTTTGATTGGTGGATTAATTTATCCACCAATCAGCAAGGACAACCTAGGTTGTTCACCAAAAATGGGCTGGCATCTAAACTTACATTCTTGCATTTCAAATAAAGATACCAAGAGAATAAAGAACATTTGATAATAGGAGTACATTAGAAAGTAGCTTAAAATTTCACGCTCTATCTGAATCACAAAAGAAAAAATGTGGGTTCAGTGTCCCTTTAAGGCTTTTCCTTGTTTCTTTTTTTTTTTTTTTTAAACATAGTTTTTATTAAAGTTTTCAAATACGGCATACATACATAAAAATGATAAAATGTACATTGTAATCAGGTTCTGTACAATTTCTGATTACTAAGACTTGTGTGTATGGAAAAAAAATATATATATATAAAACAAAAATAAAACAGTCCATGAGTTAGGCCATATATCTCCTCCATTTACAAGTGATGAAAAACAACATCTACAAGTCTTCTTATCTTAATAATGAAATAAACACAACTAAAATCCTACAGGTGTAAACACAATTTCAATCTTTCTAAAAAAGAAAAAAAAGAAAAGAGGAGAGAGAAAGAGGAGAAAAGAGAGAGAGAGGTAAGAAAGAAAGAAGTTAAGAAAGGGGGAGGAGAGACGAAATCTCCAAGGAGTGTGTACCAAAGGTATATGCTGTGGGAAGCAGAATGGGCTTCAGGCAACTGACACATTACCCTGAGCACCTATAAAGGATTCCCAGTAAAACTTAATGTCGTAGAAACTAGTAAGGGTCCCCTTACGAAAGTGCACATACTCCTCTTGGGATATGAGTGTTGTAGTACTTTGTATCCACTCTGTTCTGGAGGGGGGAGCAATAGATTTCCACCTCCTTGATATCAGATTCCTAGCACTATTTAGCCCTATTATTAGGAGGCTCCATCTTATTTTACACAATCCCTGTGGTCTATAATTTAATAATGCTGTCAATGGGTTTAATACGAAGGACGTATCGATGATAGTTTGAAAATCAGTCTCCATTTCTGATCAAAATGGCCGTAGCTTCTCACACTGCCACCATATATGTGACATAGTACCTTTCTGTCCACATCCCCTCCAACACCGATCATCAGCGTTGGGATATATATACCTTAAGCGCTCTGGCGTTAAGTACCAACGGGTCAATATTTTGTGATTAAGTTCTAGGGTTTTTGGTGATGCTGAGGACTTACAAGTATTAAAAAATATATTTTCCCAGTCTTGACTTGTGAGGGAGACCCCCAATTCTGCTTGCCAATGTGTAGTATATAAGGGGAGGAGGTTAACTAATGTTTCCTCCAATAAACGTCTAGCAATAGATAAGGTTCCCGTAGGGGGTTCATCCAATAGGCATAATCTCTCAAACCTCATAGGAGGTCTCATCAGGTCCGCTTTGTGTTTGGAGTTGTGAATCAAATGTTGTAATTGAGCATACTTCAGCCATGATGAATAACTTCCCCCAGCTACCTCCGCTAAGTCTAGCCTTTGCCTTAATGCCCCATTAACAGTAGTTCCGATTTTGTGTATATATGAGTTGTTTCATTTTGTACGCAGCAACCTTGCTAGAAGAGTTCCTGCTTTGTTCGACTCCGCATAGTATAATTTTCTAAGAAAGAATGCCTTATCTTGTGCTTCCTTGTATAGCAAGTGGTTAAGGTTTCCCATAGTTAGTTGTAACTGATGACTAAGTGTAAAATCTCTAGGGTTTTTTTTTTATGCAAAACTTTGACTGAATGCATGGTATTTATAGCTTCCATATATGCTGTCCTATATTGTTTTGTAAGTATGGCTTTTTGTTTAATTAATTCGCCCCTCATTACCGCTTTATGTGCTTCCCATACATTTATGGAGGATATTTGGTGAGAGAGATTAAAACTAAAAAATTCTCTCAGTGATGTGGTGAATTTATCTAGTATTATAGGTTTGTGAAGGAGCGTTTCATCCATCCTCCACACATAAGGTGTGAAAGGTCTCTCTAGCCATTTTAAGTCAGCGCTAACAGCAGCATTGTCAGACCAGCTGATATGGTCTATATTGGAATCTGCGACTAAACTGTATGTGAGTTGGTCTATAAAAATGTAATCAATGCGGGAGTAGCTTCTATGGGGATGAGAGTAAAAGGTGAAATTTCTCTGCCCAGGATGGTTAGTTCTCCATACATCAATCAAAGACAGCCTCCTAAGGTTCGTGCAAATTCTACGAATTGACACTGGGGCAACTGAGCCTCGCTCGCTATTTCTGGTTCTAAAGCAACATTAAAATCACCCGCAAATATCAGCGCACCTTTTTGCACTTCTAATACCGAGTTTGTGAGTTTCTGAAATAATTTTGACTGTCTATTGTTTGGTGCATATACATTAACTAATGTAATGAGTCTATGATACAGTTTGCCCACAAATATAATCCATCTGCCTTCAGTGTCTTCTACTTTATGTTGTAATTGGAAAGGGATCGTTCTATTAAATAATATGCCTACCCCATTTTTCTTCTTCATATGGGACGCAAAATACCCTGTGGGGAACTCCTTATTATGAAAATGGGGCACACTATCTCTGGGGAAATGTGTCTCCTGGACAAAAACTATTCCTCCCGACATCTTTTTGAAACTTGACAGAGCTACAGATCTCTTAGTGGGCGAGTTTAACCATTTAGCGTTCTGAGAAATTAGTTTGATCTGATTATTAGCCATTAGTACTGGAGAGGAAGTGAGATTTCATTATCGATTCTGTCAAACATCTAAACTGAGAAGTTACATACATACATACTTTAGATCCGTCTGTCAGTCCGTACTTAACGACCAAAGTAGTCCTTTGTAGAAAAGAAAAAAGAAAAGGGACGAGAGAAAGTAGAGGAGAGGAGAGGAGAGAAGAGGAAGGATAAGGCTTTCATGGTACCTGTAGGATCGCTGTAAAAAATGCAACAACAACAAAAATCAATAAAAACAAAAACTTTCTGATTAACATACAGAAGCATATTAAGAAATAAATAAGCAGCAAGAGATCTCCCACGTCTGGGGGTCTCGAGCTGAACAACAAGGGGCGGGGTTCATGTCACGCTGTAAGGTGACAAAACAACCTGTGGGTTTAAGTTATAACTATCTAAGCAAAATTGCGACTAAAAAAAAAACCATTTAGATTTAGTGTATTCACAAATTTAATAGTCTAATGAAACATAAAAATCTTCAAACTATAGCAGAAATACTGCATGAGTGACTCTTTTAATAACCTCACTAACAGGGGTCTTAACACCGAGTAATATCATAACCTCCATATAAGCATTATGTCCTCAAGTAGGATCCGCCTCTATGGGAGGATGAGCAGGTCTTGCAGCTTGGTTCTTGTTCTTTCTTTTCTTAGCAACTTTATTTCAACCGGTATATGGTGATCTTGGTAGTTCCTCCTGAGTATCTTCATTATTCGCCATTCCATCTTTTAGACTCGGTAGTGTAGGCAGCTGTGAGCAAAAATTATCAATGTCCTCCCGGGACTTATATATGGCGGTAGTGTTTCCTTTGATTACTTTTAAACAGAAGGGAAATCCCCATCTGTATTGGAGCCCCAGGTCTCTTAAGTGTAAAGTAAGGTACTTCACTTCCTTTCTTTTGGAAAGTGTCATGGGACTGAGGTCTGCAAAGAATAAGATGGGATTATCTTCAAATAAGATTGGGTGTTTTTTCCTAGCGGCAGACAGAAGGTTTTCCTTATCCTTGAAACTAGTGAATTTAATGACAATGTCACGAGGTGGTGCTTTATCTTCGGGGACAGGTCTCAAGGCCCTGTGATATCTGTCCAGAGGGAACTCTATCTCTTCTTTTGCATCCGTGATGAAATTAAACAGTCTCTACAAATAAGGGAGAAGCTGTCCTGTTTGAACCATTTCTGGAATGCCTCTCAATCTGGCATTCTGGCGCCAGCCCCTATTATCTAGGTTCTCTACCTGATCTTGCAGCTGTTCTATTAAAGTTTGGTGATGGGAGGACTGCCTGGCATATTGATCAAGATATTTATTAGTCAGCTCTGTATCTTCTTCCAACACTTCTATCCGATTGCCAATCTCATTTACATCTTTTTTAACCTCTGCTAAGCTTGATTTGATAATCTGGCTCACTTGTGTAATCAAGGCCGTAAAATCCTCTTTAGATGGAAGTAATTATAGATCCACCCTCGTTAATGGGGCCTGCGTCTCTGTGTCCATTTCTGAGTCTATAGTGTCATGTATAGTGTCCTCCTCTCCTCTAGACTCCACAGTTGCAGTGCCATTAGGTTTAAAAAAGTTATGCATCTTAGGGTTTGGAGTACTCATACCTTTGGAAGATTTGTCCGATCTGGGAAGGCGTTTAGATGCCATAGTTAGAGCATTGTTAACTGCGAGCTTAATGTTAGGTATTCACATAGGACACTTGCTGCTGTTATGAATCAAGTGCTGTCTTTTCCAGCTGTGCAGCAAACTACCTCACCCGATTAAAAACTGATCCCCACAAAGGCAGACTCTTATAGCATGAGCCTTTCAGTTGCAGCCTGGTATCCCTTTATGTGATGACACTCTGTCCCAATATATTCGTTACACAAGGATAATAAGAATACCCCACACACATTTGAATATTTGAGCGATTTGCATAGTCTTTAACACTTACAGTAACACCACTAAAAAATCCAACATGGCATCTTTTGCGCCTTTTATATACGATGTTAGTGTTATGTTATATCCCGGTACCTGCTCATGTGGCTCTGATATGTACCATCGAGGATGTCAATCTGCGATCTGTGAAGTGATCACCGGTGGTAAGGCCATCAGACTTTGTGATATCCGCTTTTGAGATTCTCGGCACTTACATAGCCTATTAGAAGTAGCGTAATTAGGCAGCGCTTAGAGATCTGGGCTGATAAGGGAGATGTCGGCTGAAGCCTCTCTCCGCACTCCGATCAGAGATCCTCTGTGATCTGTGTTTCATCTGAAGGTGGTTTAGGCTTTTTGTGGTCAATTAAGTCGCAAAAACCAGCTGATATGGTTGTTAGTCTCACGGAGCTCTCCCTTTACACAACCATCTTAGATACTGGTCGGCTCCACCCCCAGCTTTTCCTTATTTCTAACGGCGCTATTATACACTCTCCTCCCTTCTGGTCATTTATATACTTTCAGTATTTATTTTGTCCCCTTTTCCTGTAATTCCATTCTGAAATTGGGAGCTGTTCAGTTCCTGGTAGAAATGGAAGTGCAGAACACTGTTATGTTCCATACAACCATTGGCTGCACACTCTAGTGACCTATTTATAACTATCCCTAATTGGCCACAGCAGAGAAGTTAAAGGGACAGACAACACCAGATTTTTTGTTGTTTAAAAAGAAAGATAATCCCTTTATTACCCATTCCTCAGTTTTGCATAACCAACACAGTTTTATAAATACACTTTTTACCTCTGTGATTACCTTGTATCTAAGCCTCTGCAAGCTGCCCCCTTATTTCAGTTCTTTTGACAGACTTGCATTTTAGCCAATCAGTGCTCACTCCAGGTTAACTTCATGTGCATGAGCTCAATGTTATCTATATGAAACACATGAACTAATGCCCTCTATTGGTCAAAATGCATTCAGATTAGAGGCAGTCTTCAAGGTCTCAGAAATTAGCATATGAACCTACTAGAATTAGCTTTCAACTAAGAATACCAAAAGAACAAAGCAAAATTGGTGATAGTAAATTGGAAAGTTGTTTAAAATTAAATTCCCTATTTAAATCATGAAAGTTTGTTTTTGACTTGACTGTCCCTTTAACCAAAGTTACAAAATGGCAGCTCCCATTGTTTTATGGACACTAACACCTAGATTACGAGTTTTGCGTTAGAGGCTATGCGGTGCTAACGAGCAGTTTTGTCTCACCACCTCCAGCGCTGGTATTATGAGTTTTTATAAACCCGGCATTATTAGGCAAGAAGTGAGCGTTGAGCAAAATTTTGCTCATTACCGCACTCCAATACCAGCGCTGCTTAAAGGGACACTCAATCAAAATTAAACTTTCATTATTCAGATAGAGCAGCAATTTTAAACAACTTTCCAATTTACTTCCATTAACTAAATTTGCACAGTCTTTTTGTATTTAAACTTTTTGAGTCATCAGCTCCTACTGAGCATGTGCAAGAATAAGTGTGTATGCATATGTGAATGGCTGATGGCTGTCACATGGTGTGTGTATGCATTTGTGATTGGCTGATGGCTGTCACATGGTACATGGAGAGTGGAAAAAGACATAACTTTTAAAATTGTCAGAAAAAATATCTACTACTCATTTGAAGTTCAGACTAAGTGCTATTGCATTGTCTTGTTATCTTGCATTTGTTGATTATGCAAATCTACTGTGTTGACTGGTCCTTTAAGTCAGTGGTGAGCTGGTCGTATGTGCTCGTGCACAATTTCCCCATAGGAATCAACAGGGAGAGCCGGCTGAAAAAAGTCTAACACCTGCAATAAAGAAGCGTAAAACTCCTTAACGCAGCCCCATTGATTCCTATGGGGAAACACATTTTATGTTTACACTTAACACCCTAACATGAACCACGAGTCTAAACACCCCTAATCTTACATTTATTAACACCTTATCTGCTGCCCCCAACATCGCCGACACCTACATTATATTTATTAAGCCCTAATCTGCCACCCCCAATGTCGCCGCAACCTACCTACACTTATTAACCCCTAATCTGCCACCCCAACGTCCCCGCCACTATACTAAATGTATTAACCCCTAAACCTAAGTCTAACCCTAACCCTAACACCCCCTAATTTAAATATAATTACAATAAATCTAAAGAAAACTTACTATTAACTAAATTATTCCTATTAAAAACTAAATACTTACCTATAAAATAAACCCTAAGATAGCTACAATATAACTAATACTTACATTGTATCTAGCTTAGGGTTTATTTTTATTTTACAGGCAAGTTTGTATTTATTTTAACTAGGTAGAATAGTTACTAAATAGTTATTAACTATTTAATAACAACCTAGCTAAAATAAATACAAATTGACCTGTAAAATAAAACCTAACCTAAGTTACAATAACACCTAACACTACACTATAATTAAATAAATTAACTAAATAAACAACAATTAAATAAATTACATTAAATTAGCTAAAGTACAAAAAACCCCCCACTAAATTACAGAAAATAATAAACAAATTACAGATTTTTAAACTAATTACACCTAATCTAATAGCCCTATCAAAATAAAAAAGCCCCCCCAAAATAAAAAAAAACCCTAGCCTAAACTAAACTATCAATAGCCCTTAAAAGGGCTTTTGCGGGGCATTGCCCCAAAGAAATCAGCTCTTTTAAAAAAAAATACAAACAAGCCCCCCAACAGTAAAACCCACCACCCACACAACCAACCCCCCAAATAAAATACTAACTAAAAAACCTAAGCTCCCTATTGCCCTGAAAAGGGCATTTGGATGGGCATTGCCCTTAAAAGGGAAGTTAGCTCTATTGCGGCCCAAACCCCTAATCTAAAAATAAAACCCACCCAATACACCCTTAAAAAAACCTAACACTAACCCCCTGAAGATCGACTTACAGTTGTGAAGACCGGACATCCATCCTCAAGGAAGCAGCAGAAGTCTTCATCCAACTGGGCCGAAGTCCTCAACGAAGCCGTGAGAAGTCTTCATCCAAGCCCGGCGAAGTGGTCCTCCAGACGGGCAGAAGTCTTCATTCAGACGGCATCTTCTATCTTCATCCATCCGACTCGGAGCAGCTCCATCTTCAAGATTTCTGTATTAGTTATATTGTAGCTATCTTAGGGTTTATTTTATAGGTAAGTATTTAGTTTTAAATAGGAATTATTTAGTTATTAATAGTAAGTTTTCTTTAGTTTTATTGTAATTATATTTAAGTTAGGGGGTGTGAGGGTTAGTGTTAGACTTAGGTTTAGGGGTTAATACATTTAGTATAGTGGCGGTGACGTTGGGGTGGCAGATTAGGGGTTAATAAGTGTAGGTAGGTGGCGGCAATGTTAGGGACGGCAGATTAGGGGTTAATAATATTTAACTAATGTTTGCGAGGCGGGAGTGCGGCGGTTTAGGGGTTAATATGTTTATTATAGTGGCGGCGACGTTGGGGGTGGCAGATTAGGGGTTAATAAGTGTAGGTAGGTGGCAGCAACATTGGGGACGGCAGATTAGGGGATAATAAATATAATGTAGGTGTCAGTGATGTTGGGAGCAGCAGATTAGGGGTTCATAAAAATAATGTAGGTGGCGGCGGTGTCCAGAGCAGCAGATTAGGGGTTAATAATTTTATTATAGTGTTTGCGATGCGGGAGGGCCTCGGTTTAGGGGTTAATATGTAGTGTATGGGTGTTAGTGTACTTTTTAGCACTTTAGTTATGAGTTTTATGTTACGGCGTTGTACCATAAAACTCTTAACTACTGACTTAAAATGCGTTAGGACTCTTGACGGGGTAGGGTGTACCGCTCACTTTTTGGTCTCCCAGGGCAGTGGCGTCAATAGGGTTGGTGTCACCCGGTGCAGTAAGTTATGGTGTCACCCCCCCCCCAGAAAGCAGACACACACAAAAACACAGGCACACACACATACACTCAGACACACTTAAAAACATACTCAGATGCACAAACAAACACTCAGAAACACACTCAGACACACACACACAAAAACACTGAGACACACACACACACACAAAAACTCAGACACACACTTACAAAATATGTAAACTGCACTGCATTAATTATAAAGCGCATGCCTAGAGCTGCTCCCTGGCTCAGCAGAGCATCAAATGAAAGATAAACAGAGCACTCTAAAAATAAATCACTAAAGAAAAGGTTTAGGTGCAAACTATGAAAATTCTGCTCTCTGACTCTGTTCCAAGTCTGTCAGTGCACAGCCCCGGGCCGCGTGCCTACCGCTTCTTATGGCCAATCACCTCTGCACTCTGCCCACCCCCAGACCCCCGCCCGCCCTCCTACCTGTTCAGTGTGCACTTAGTGTACCGTAACCGTAATGGTCTGGTGGGCATTATACGTGGCTCCTTCACTTTAAAGACAGTGTCAAACAGTCATGCGGTCAGGTGCCAGGCATCCCCTCATGATTTGCCAGTTCCCGTTTAGAGAAACAGCACAGCAGTGAGTGACTCCACTGCTCCACATGTCACTGAGCAGTGAGCACAGATAGGCAGGCAGGTTTAGGCTAGCAGCGCAACTTTGCAAGCCCCACGGCAAATTTTTTTTTTTTGGTGTCACCCCCTGGAGGGTGTCACCCGGGTGCGGCCCCGCCCCGCCCCTAGTGTAATACCGGCGCTATGGAAGTCCCATAGAAAAAAGACTTTACGAAGTTTACGTAAGTCGTTTTGCGGTAAGGCCAAAGAAGAGTGCGGTGACCCTAAACCTTCAAGACTCGTAATACCAGCGGGCGTAAAAAAGCAGTGTTAGGACCTCTTAACGCTGCTTTTTCAGCCTAACTCACAACTCGTAATCTAGCCGTAAAACTTTACACTTATTTTGACAATATTTAAACAACTACAGAAACTTTAAAAAATACATCTACATGTTATTCTCAGATTAGTTCTTTCTTTTAATGCACCATTCTATCTAGCATTTATTTTGGGCTAGATTACAAGTGGAGCAATATCGTTTGTGCCATAGCGATAAAGGGTTTTTGCTCATCAGGCATACCACTGGTATTACAAGTTGAAAGTAAACATAATCGTGTTAGCACAATCGTGGTTTACGCTAGAATCATTACAATGATTTCAGAGCTGTGGTTAACTGTTTGCCAAAAATAAAAAGTCGCACAAAACATATCAAAAATACATTACAAAGTACTCTTACACTTATAATAACACATAACATTTATTTTTAAAAAATATTGCACACAGAAGTTATAAGGTGTTCAAAGATATGAGATCTCAGGTGTTAGAAGAACAAAAAAGCCGCCAAAGGGCTTTAACATAAAGATACATACATATACATGTCTAATGATGTATATGTATGTATATTTATATATATTAATATATGTGTACATATGTATTTATATATATGTATTTACAGCCATATATACACATATAAACACATAAATATATATGTATACATATATATATGTGCATTAAAACCTTTTGCTGTTAGATTAAAATATGTAAAATCATATTTAAATAATATTCATATTTAATAAAGGTTTGAACTATGTATTTACTGTAAAAATTTCACATTCCAATGTTCTGTATATAGCAGAATACATTCTAATTATTTATGAATAGATATTCCTATATATATCTGAAAATATCTATATATAATCATCTATATATATATATATATATATTTCTTTACAAAAAACATCAGCTATATGTACAAATATTTAATTACGAATAAATAGAACATATTCCATTACGTAAATAACATCAGGTTAGCGCTAATGAGAATATGTGATGGTGTTTGAGTGAGAGTGGTTGCTAGTTTTTTTTTCTCCTTTGACTTCTATGGTGGAATATGTGAACGCGCACGCAATATTGTAACTTCAAATGTTTGCGCTAGTTGGGATACCGCAAGAGCAAAAAAGTTTACTTTCAACTTCTAATACCAGCGCACCCTGACTAGCGCAAAAATCTTAATTCTAGCAGAGTTATCACTATAGCGGAAACGCAAAATACCGCTCCACTTGTAATCTGGCCCTTAGTGTTTAATGTCCCTTTAAGCCATATCTAACATTTCTGACATCTTATTAATCTTACTTCGCTTTTAAAGGCAGATAAAGACAGATATTGGACAAAAACAATGAGCGAGTAGAGAAGTGATATCACATACCATGTGCATTCCTACATAATAATTTCCTGTATGACTGAAAACCATATCTTCTTGTCTGTGATTAAAGGCCAATAACACCACTTCTGAATGATTTAGATAGAATACAAAATGTTTTTAATGCTCCCTTTCACCTAGATTACGAGTTTTGCGTTGCGACTCATAACGCTGAAAATATGACATTTTCAGCGTTAAAACAGCACCACAGCTATTACAAGTCTTGTCGGTATAGGTGTACCCCACACCTTTTAGCCTGTACCACAATATCAGTACCGCCCTCGTAAAATTACATTTTTTCATGGGATTCCCATAGCGTTGCAGCCTAAAACTACAAGATCCATACCGCCATCTAAAGTCATTAGTTATGAGTTTTACATTACAAAGCTGTAACATAAAACTCATAACTAAACTGTTACAAAGTACACTAACGACACATAAACTACCTATTAACCCCTAAACTGAGGCCCTCCCACATCGCAAGTACTATAATAAATTTATTAACCCCTAATCTGCCACTCCCGACATCGCTGCAACTAAAAAAATGATTAACCCCTATTTCGCCGCACCCGACATCATCACCACTATACTAAAGTTATTAACCCCTAAACTGCCACCCTCCCGCATTGCAAACACTATTTAAATATTATTAACCCCTAATCTGCCTTCCGCCCACATCGCCCCCACTATACTAAAGTTATTAAGTCGTAAACCGCAAGCCACTATAATAAACCTATTACCCCTTAACCGAAAGCCCTCCACAACAAAATATACTAAATAAAACTATTAACCCCTAAACCGAAATCCCCCCACATTGCAATAAACTAATTTAAACTAGTAACCCCTAAACCTAACGCCACCCTAACTTTATATTAAAATTACAATTTCCCTAGATTAAATTAAATAAAAATGTACCTGTCAAATAAAAAAAAAACTAAGTTTAAACTAACAATTAAACTAATATAACTATTAAACTAAAATTAAACTAACTACCAATTAAATTAAACTAAACTACACATTAAAAAATCCTAACATTACTCTAAAAATAACAAACTATCTAATTACAAAAAAAATACTAAGTTACAAAAAATAAACACTAAATTACAAAAAATAAAAAACGAAATTATCAAAAATAAAAAAGAATTACACCTAATCTAATAGTATATAATGTAAAAGGCCCAGCACTAGTACCCAAGCAAATAGGTGCTAATCTAATAGCCCTATCAAAATAAAAAAGCCCACCCAAAATAAAAAAAAAACCCTAGCCTACAATAAACTATAAATGGCCCTTAAATGGGCCTTTTGTGGGCCATTGCCCCAAAGATATCAGCTCTTTTACCTGTAAAAAAAAACACAAAGAACCCCCAACAGTGAAACCCACCACCCAACCAACTCCCCAAAATAAAAAACCTAATTCTAAAAAAAACTAAGCTACCCACTGCCCTTAAAAGGGCATTTGTATGGGCATTGCCCTTAAAAGGGCATTTAGCTATTTTACTGCCCAGACCCTAAACTAAAAAATAAAACCCAATAAACCCTTAAAAAAGCCTAACACTAACCCCCTGATGATCCACTTACAGTTTTTGAAGTCCCGCTTGAAAGATCTTCATCCCGGTGAAGTCTTCATCCAGACGGCCTCTTCAATCTTCATCCCAGCGGCGACGTCCTGATTCAAGCGGCAAGAAGTCTTCATCCAGGCAGCCTCTTCAATCTTCATCCAGGCGGCATCTTCTATCTTAAGCGGGTCCATCCTGAAGACATCCGGCGCAGAGCATCCTCTTCATATGGTCGCCGTCTTACACTGGATCTTCAATGCAAGGGACGCGATTCAAGATGATGTCCCTTGCATTCCTATTGGCTAAAAATTTGGAATCATACAAATAGCCTATTGGCTATTCAAATCAGCCAATAGGGTTTAAGCAGCTCTCATTCTATTAGCTATTTCGCCGGGATGAAGATTGTTCAAGCGGGACTTCAAAAACTGTAAGTGGATCATCAGGGGGTTAGTGTTAGGCTTTTTTTAAGGGTTTATTGGGTGAGTTTTATTTTTTAGTTTAGGGTCTGGGCAGTAAAAGAGCTAAATGCCCATACAAATGCCCTTTTCAGGGCAATGGGAAGCTTATTTTTTTTTTTTTTTTTGTGGATTGGGGGTGGAGGTTTGTAATGTTAGTGGGTCTTTGTAAAAATAATTTCTATAAAAGAGCTGATATATTTAGGGCAATGCCCTACAAAATGACATTTTAAGGGCCATTGGTATTTTATTCTAGATTAGGTTTCTTATTTTTGGGGTGTTTTTTTTATGGGTATTAGAATAGGAATATTTTTTTTATTTTTGATAAATTGTTTGTTATTTTGTGTAATGTATATTTTTAGGGGTGTTTTTTTTTTAGCAAAAGAGCTGTTTATCTCAGGGCAATGCCCTACAAAAGGTCCTTTTAAGTCCCCCCCAAAAGGCCTTTTAAGGGCCCTTGGTAGTTTGGGGGGTGGGGGTTTGTATAGTGTTAGGGGGGGTTTGTATTTTTTTTTGGGAGCAAAAGAGTTGTTTATCTCAGGGCAATGCCCTACAAAATGCCCTTTTAAGGGCCCTTGGTAGTTCGGGGGTGGGGGTTTGTATAGTGTTAAGGAGTGTTTGTATTTTTTTGGATGAAAAGAGCTGTTTATCTCAGGACAATGCCCTACAATAGGCCCTTTTAAGGGCCCTTGGTAGTTTATTCTAGATTAGGCTTTTTTACTTTGGGGTGTTTTTTTTTTTAAAGGGTATTAGATTAGGAATAATCTTTATTTTTTTGGATAATTTCATTTTTTTGTTTTTGTAATGGTAGGTTTTTTTATTTTTTGTAATAGTAGATTTTTTGTAATGTTAGGTTTTAGTGTAAGGCAGCTTAGGTTTTTTTCACAGGTAAGTTTTAACTAGGTAGTTATTAAATAGTTAATAACTATTTACTAACTAGTCTACCTAGTTAAAATAAATACAAACTTACCTGTGAAATAAAAATAAAACCTCAGCTAGCTACAATATAACTATTAGTTATAGTGTAGCTAGCTTAGGTTTTTATTTTACAGGTAAATATTAAGTTTTAAATAGGTATTATTTAGTTAATAATAGTAACTTTAATTTAGACCTAATTTCATTATGTTAAAGTTAGGGGGTGTTAGGGTAGTTTGGGGGGTGGGGGTTTGTATAGTGTTAGGGGGGGTTTGTATTTTTTTTTGGGAGCAAAAGAGTTGTTTATCTCAGGGCAATGCCCTACAAAATGCCCTTTTAAGGGCCCCCTAAAAGGCCCTTTTAAGGGCCCTTGGTAGTTCGGGGGGTGGGGGTTTGTATAGTGTTAAGGAGTGTTTGTATACCGGCAGAAGTCTTCATCCTATCCGGGCAGAAGAGGACATCCAGACCGGCAGAAGTCTTCATCCTATCCAAGCAGAAGAGGACATCTGGACTGGTAGACATCTTCATCCAGACGGCATGTTCTATCTTTATCCTTCCGGAGCGGAGGCATCTTCTATCTAGCCGACGCAGAGCCATCCTCTTTTTCCGACGGACTAACGACGAATGATGTCATCCAAATGGCGTCCCTCGAATTCCGATTGGCTGATAGGATTCTATCAGCCAATCGGAATTAAGGTAGGAAAAATCTGATTGTTTGATGCTAACAGCCAATCAGATTGAAGTTCAATCCGATTGGCTGATTGGATGAGCCAATAGAATTGACCTCGCATTCTATTGGCTCATCCAATCAGCCAATCGGATTGAACTTCAATCTAATTGGCTGATAGCATCAACCAATCAGGTTTTTCCTACCTTAATTCCGATTGGCTGATAGAATCCTATTAGCCAATCAGAATTCGAGGGACGCCATCTTGGATGACGTCATTTAAAGAAACCTTCATTCGTTGTTAGTCCTTCGGAAGAAGAGGATGGCTCCGCGTCGGCTGGATAGAAGATGGCTCCGCTCCGGAAGGATGAAGATAGAAGATGCCGCCTGGATGAAGATGTCTGCTGGTCCGTATGTCCTCTTCTGCCCGGATAGGATGAAGACTTCTGCAGGTCCGGATGTCCTCTTCTGCCGGGATAGGATGAAGACTTCTGCCGATCCGGATATCCTCTTCTGTTCCATCTGTGGCCAGCTGGCTGAACACGGCTCAAGGTAGGGTGATCTTCAGGGGGGTAGTGTTAGGTTTTTTTAAAGGGGGATCGGGTGGTTTTAGAGTAGGGGTGTGTGGGTGGTGGGTTGTAATGTTGGGGGGGATTGTATTTTTTTTTACAGGTAAAAGAGCTGATTACTTTGGGGCAAGGCCCCACAAAAAGCCCTTTTAAGGGCTGGTAATAGAGCTGATTACTTTTGTAATTTAGTATAGGGTATGGAAATTGTATCATTTTGGGGGGCTTTTTTATTTTATTAGGGGGCTTAGATTAGGTGTAATTTGATTAAGATTCTTGTAATATTTTTTTATTTTTTGTAATTTAGTGGGGGGGGGTTGTACTGTAGGATAGTTTATGTAATTCAACAGGAAAGGTAAACCCTTGGTGGTAGAATAAAGCAACTCTATATTGTGTGGTTTCCCAAAACCCACACCAAATATAAATATAATGCAGAAAAACAGAGTGCGCTGCAAACAGCTCTACCTATTATCTATTATGAAATTAATTATAAATGCAATTTTACCATATATTAAAATATAAATACTACAAAAATTAAATAGATTCAATGTATACTTTATTTCCACAATATATATCTAAAACACTTTAAAATATTATAAGGTGCATCTTATAGTTAATAATATCACAATAAGCTGCTTTTATATTAAACACAACTTAATATCCCAAAAGCTCAGGGGCAAGAATAGACACGGTTGTATTAAACCGGAAATATATTTGCAACAATGTTCCTTTTACGTATTTGATAAAACTTTTTCTTTTTGTAACAATATGTTAACAAAATAGATATGTTGTCCTCTTTATATTTTTCAGTTTTTTAGGCCTAGATTTGGAGTTCGGCGTTAGCCGTGAAAACCAGCGTTAGAGGCTCCTAACGCGGGTTTCTTACGGACTCCGGTATTTAGAGTTCAGTTACCGACACTCAAAAAAAACCTAACGCTCACATTTCTACCGACACCTCAGACCCAGTAGTAAACATATACCGACAAAAAAAACATCCACGAATCAAATAAAAAATATTACACAAACTACACTTACAGTCATACAAACACTACACTATGTTTATTTTTCATATTTAATAATTTTTCATCAAAATACAAAGGATTAAAGTTGCGAGATCTCGGGTGTTTGAAAAAAAACAACACAAATCCATTTTCCCATTGACTTACATTGACACACGGGAAAAGACCCTCATATACCTACATCTAACTAATAACATTATCACAAACATACACTCATCGATGCATACAAACAATATACACCACATGACATACACAAAATATTTATTTATTACAAAAAGAACACGATTTAGTTACTTTTTCACAAAAGCTCATGACGTCACTCACTTTACGATGAAAACCAGTCTTAGAAAAAAAAAATGACCAATTTTCAGAGCCTCCATTGACTTCTATTGGGAAGACATGCTCGTGCACGCGAAACCCTCATTTCCCTAACGCACGCAAATAGCGTAGACAGAAAAACTCCAAATACCAGCGCTAGAAAAGACATGATTTCATGCGTTAGACCCAGCTATGATAAATAGATCAAGAAATGACTATTTCCCTATGGTGGATTTATGGATTTTACTGTTTGAATATTCACAACACCATTAAATTCTTTCAGACTTTTATATTACATCAAATACAATTCAACATCACTAGTAACAACATTTTTGTTTTAATTATATTACATTTAAACGGACACAAAAATAATGCCAACTTTTCAGGATTCACAAATACTACACAATGGGAAACAATTCTCATTTACCTTTATTATTGCATTTCAGTTATTCAACTCATATGCTTGCAGCAACAGCATATCTACATAGGCTTAACACATGATCACTCATGGATGCACATACATTACTTTTAACATTCACTCATACATGTGCATTCAAATGATGGGGGAAAAACACATTACATTCTCTATAGGAATCACAAAACACAACATATGGATTTTACTGTACTTTTAACATCATGAATCCATCACCAGAAACCATTAGGAATTACGTACAACAAGAACATCATTACACCAGATTACAGATGTCACTTTATGGGAAGGAACAACAATGCCAGACCGCTATATAGAAGTCAGCATATGTGGGACACAATCACAATATATACGTACATGTACATAACACGCATCACCCATCACGCAACCACAAAGCACACATTTATATTTTATTCAGCACACAATAACAATGTAGGACAATACAACAACACAATGAGGATTTCAGAACTACATAGGCAGGTTAATAATATCATGACGTCATTAGAAGATTCAACCATACACATCACAGATTCACCACTGTACCGCCCCTTTCGGAACTTTAACACTCAATACTACAATACAACATATACGTAAACAACAGTTTGGAACAGCATTATTAAGGCGATTTCAATGGGACAATTAATAAATCTTGTCAGATCGCAAATCACTTATATATATAATACTACAGATGACAGCCGGAAGTTCTTCAGTATTAGTGCCATTTGAATGGGACGCATACAATATTGACATCTCAGCAATCACTTATATATACAATACTACAGATGACAGCCGGAAGTTCTTCAGTATTAGTGCGATTTGAAAGGGACGCATACAATATTGACAGCTCGGCAATCACTTATATATACAATACTACAGATGACAGCCGGAAGTTCTTCAGTATTAGTGCGATTTGAAAGGGACGCATACAATATTGACATCTCGGCAATCACTTATATATACAATACTACAGATGGCAGACGGAAGTTATTCAGTATTAGTGCGATTTGAAAGGGACGCATACAATATTGACATCTCGGCAATCACTTATATATACAATACTACAGATGGCAGACGGAAGTTATTCAGTATTAGTGCGATTTGAAAGGGATGCATACAATATTGACAGCTCGGCAATCACTTATATATACAATACTACAGATGGCAGACGGAAGTTATTCAGTATTAGTGCGATTTGAAAGGGACGCATACAATATTTACAGCTCGGCAATCACTTATATATACAATACTACAGATGGCAGACGGGAAGTTCGGAATTATTATTGCGATTTTAAAGGGACGCATACAATATTGACTGCTCGGCAATCACTTATATATACAATATTACAGATGGCAGCTGTTACTTTATCGTTTACAAACAATATTGCAGCAACATTGATCGATCACATTCGATGCACATTATACACAACTATGCACTTTCATTCATGTTAGCCTGGACGTGTGCTTGTTACTATAAGATCGCGTTTAAGAAATATTGATTACGCATATGATCAAACATTACAAACATGCACTGTATGTGTGATATTGTACACTTTCACATTGAGAATCATTGTTTGAAACTAACATTTCAGCAAACAACAAATAAACGCCCACTGTGAAAGCATTTGCGCCGCTCACATACAAACAGGTGAATACAATCAGCAATCATTACAAACTCACTACCATTGGACTAATTGTACTATAAATCCCCCAAACAACATGTCCAATGCATCACTTGTGATCCACATCAGATCAAGTGCTTACCTTGTTACGCTGTTTTGAAAGATGGATGACGATGACATGGTAGACGCTGCTGGTGCTGCTATTGGCGGACTAGCTGTTGGTCGAATCAGGCAGCCTCGGCGGCTCAGACTGAGACGAAGGGGTCATCTGGTTCGAGGTCCTCGTGTCTACAGGGTGAGACCCACCTTGGAAAACATGAGTGACTTTGAGGTTTTTGATAAGTATCGGCTCGATCGCGAACAGCTCATTGGCCTTTACGATCTTCTTAAACCTCATTTGGAGCCACGTATAAGAATAAGGACTGCTGTTCCCGCCATGAGTAGGATGCTAAGCTGTCTATATGTCCTTGCCTCCGGGAGTTTTCAATCCAGAGAACTGTACATGCATGGCCTGGCTCAAGGTACATTCTCTGTGGTGTTTGATAACTTTCTGGACGCCATGGTACGTATCAGTAAGCAATACATAGGATTCCCACAGAATGATGGTGATTGGAGGCGCCTGAAGCGGGAATTCTTTGATATTGCTCAAATGCCCAATGTCTTGGGAGCCATAGATTGTACCCACACTGCGTGCTCCAATTGATGACTCGCCCTTCAGAAATCGCAAACATTTTCATAGCCTCAACGTGCAGTATGTTTGTGACACACAGATGAGGATTATGCATGTGTGTGCGAATTTTGGAGGAGCTTGTCATGATGCCCACATCCTCTCTCTGTCGTCCCTGTGGAGACAGTTTGAGGAAAGACAAATGCCCCCTGGTTATCTCGTTGGTGAGTATTTGTGCACAACATGGTTAATTATTGTGACAATTGCCACTGTAGTTTTAAAATGTTAGCGTAATGTTCAGCTATAGGATGCAATTTAACCATATATTTTCCCCCCGCTAATGTCTACTTTTAGTTCAATGCAGATATGTAGCATGTCTTACCTTAAATGCTCAGAGAATGTAATGTAACCATGTAGTTAGCATTTTACACAAGGCTTGATTTAGGAGAAATACGCATATGTAGCATGTCTTAGCTGAAATGGGAAGATATTAGCTAATGCAATTTAACCATGTCATTGTCTCTTTCCGCAAATGTCTTTTAGTTCAATGCAGATATGTAGCATGTCTTACCTTAAATGCTCAGATAGAGAATGTAATGTAACCATGTAGTTAGCATTTTACACAAGGCTTGATTTAGGAGAAATACGCATATGTAGCATGTCTTAGCTGAAATGGGAAGATATTAGCTAATGCAATTTAACCATGTCATTGTCTCTTTCCGCAAATGTCTTTTAGTTCAATGCAGATATGTAGCATGTCTTACCTTAAATGCTCAGATAGAGAATGTAATGTAACCATGTAGTTAGCATTTTACACAAGGCTTGATTTAGGAGAAATACGCATATGTAGCATGTCTTAGCTGAAATGGGAAGATAGAGAATAATATTGAACTAGATATTTTAAAGTTAAAATAAACATTTGTTAATGGATTATCGTGTACAAAACTTTTTATTGTACTACAAATACTATTTTGAGGATTCTGTTGGAATTATGTTCTGTTCATAATTTATAGGTGATTCTGGGTACATGAGCCGGCCTTGGCTCATTACCCCCTTGCGTAGCCCGACTGATGTGTCTGAGGAGCGCTACAATAGGGCTCATAAGAGAACCAGGGCGGTGGTTGAACAGATGTTCGGGATCCTGAAGATGAGGTTCAGGTGCCTGGACAGGTCGGGAGGAGCCCTCCAGTACAACCCAAAGAAGGTGGCTAAGATCGTTGTAGCCTGTAGCGACCTGCATAATATTGCACAGCGGGCTGGGATGCTGCAGGCCGTCTGGCCGGACAGAAACCTCCTCAGAGATGAGGAGGATGATCCTGTTCTAGAGGGGCCATTCCGGGACGAGGGCCTCAATGTCAGAGCAGACATCATCAACCGCAACTTTAGACGGTAAAGAATAGAAGTTAGACTGGAGTATTATCAATAGATGTGAACTGTAGGGAAATGACAAGTAGAGAATTGTGCAAACATGTTAGGATTGTTCATCAAATGCTAAAAATGTGTTTCATTTATTAATATAGGTGATGCTCTGGCCATTGGGTCCTGTAGCGAGTCTTTGCCACCTGGTTTTTAAAGAGGACATCAGCTGGTAAGTATAAATGTCTGGACTGTTGCTGGCATGAATTGTACACAACTACATCATATGGCATACATTTTCTAAACTAGTATTTAGTTTACACATTACTTAAAATGTAAATACTCAGAAAGGGATCCTCTAGCATGACTATGGTTCAATGTCACACATTAGAGGTTTGTTCTGCTCAATATGACTCATCTTCACACTTGATAGAACATAACACAAGATGCTACACAGTAAGCTAGTGACAGAAAATTCTTATGAAATAGGGGGTGGGAGAGGGCTAGAGAAATGATTCACACACTTGTAGTAATTTTGAATAAACCTTTTATGCCATTAGGGAGCTGACTTAATCTAAAGACTGAAAGGGAAGAATTAGAAGCCTGACAGTGAAGATTGCCCAGACTGACAGTGGAAAAAGCCAAGATTGAAATTGAAGTATACCAATGGGATCATGTCTGGCATTATCTTTCAAATCTGCTGACCTTGAAAAGCATACAAAGACATGTTCACATGGTAAGTGCCAACTATTTAATAGAATAAGGCTGTTGAGGCATCCTATTGGAGACACTTAGATGATTTTCTAATTTTTAGATGGTATTTCACAGTCCTCTATTTTTGAAATGATGAATAAGACACCTATTGAAGATCAACTTTTTACCCCTGAATTGACTTTCAAAGACCATGCATTATCCAGGTTGGTGTACCAATGCATGCTAGTTAAGAATCACAGGAAGAATGTTGAATATTAGTAGCTTCCATACATTAGTCATATTTAGTTCTTAATTAGATATTTAGGGATCACAATCAGACACTTAGATGAATTTCTAATTTTAGATGGGATTTCAGTCCTCTATTTTTTAAATGATGAATAAGACACCTATTGAAGATCAACTGTTTAGCCCTGAATTGACTTTCAAAGACAATGCATTATCCAGGTTGGTGTACCAATGCATGCTACTTAATAATCACAGGAAGAATGTTGATTATTGGTAGCTTACATAAATTAGTCATACATATTTCATCATTAGATATTTAAGGATCACAATCATAAAAAGGAATACATATTATAGTTGATATAGAGGTATTTGAATGGACATGAAATATGACATTTATGTTCAACATATATATTATTGAAATGTGATATACATTTTTATGTATAATTCGAAAATCATATATTTTTTTTTTTAAATATAATTAATAAATATCTTTAAAAAATGTTGAACAAAGTTAGAGCATAGACACAAGATGATTGTAAATGTATTTTATGATTCTTTGACTACGTGTGTATTAACTTTTGTAAAAAAAATTTTTACATTTCAGATTGGCATCTGATGACTTCCAGGAATATATTTTTATTTTTGGTTCAGAAACTATTAAATTTTAAAATGGTAATAATAAAAAGTTTAGTATTAAATACACTCTTTGGAACAGATTATAATAAATATCCATGTTCTTAAAAGAATACACACAAAACCACATTTTGAAGAGCAGCTGTTGACAAATCTAAACAAACACATGTGGCACATCGAGCCATTTGTGCAATGTACAGTAATCTTGTTTAGGACACAACACATATTTATCACAATACAAAACCAAATTGATTAGTACAAATATGTAATCATGGTGCTGTTAGAGTATGCTGATATCTATAAAGTAACTCCAACAGTGAATATGTGAATTATATATCAATATTGTTTAATCCAAAGAATGTAAAGATGAATGAATCTATTGTTTATTAAAGGGACACTGACATGATTAATTTAAATCATTGATTTCTCTGTTCAAACTGTTCAAAATGATTTAACATTGACTCCTATTATAATTTGAATGTTGCTACATTTTAATCTTAAAGGCAGATAAGCAATATTGTATTCAATAAATATTGTTTGTTGAAGGTATCCACCAATCATCAATAAAAACCCAGGTTGTTCAACCAAAATTGAGATGCAGATAAATGTACATTCTTGATTTTAAAATACATTTAGCAATAGAATATTTCCTATATGATGATAGTATTATATTTAAATGTTTATTAATATTGCATACTCTATCTGAATGACAACATTAATAATTGTAGATCAGTATCCCTTTAATATAAAATTATATTGATTTGACAATGTTGGTGTTAATGAATTCTCTACTCCATATGTTGATGTAATGAATGGGATTGAGCATGCAATTCAAATCTAATATGTTATTTAAGGATATCCGAAGACAAATCCTCTTCATGGACTGTGATGCACTGTGTTACCTTGTCATATGTCTCCAATGGGGCTATGGTGGCCCTTGGTAACTCTCTTCATGGACTGTGATGCACTCTGTTACCTTGTCATATGGCTCAAATATTCCTTATTTTTACAAGATTATTTCTAAACGTTGTTGATGTTTTCTTACATACTAATAAAAGACATGTAATTGCACGATTCTTTGTCCTCATTCTTCATGTTATTTTTTTAAAGCTCTAGTTTATCTTGTTGATCCTTAAAGGGACCTACCAAAAATATTTTTTTATTAAAAATCATATATATAAGACAATTGTAAATGACTTTAAGATTAACATCTCCAATGTAATCTTATTATTTGTCTTTATATATTTTTCTCTTAGCTTTATTATTGCATGATTATGATTAGCATAGTAATTGTTTTATATATGTATATATAGATTGTTATTTGTGTATATATGTATATTTCAATTTTCACATCCATGTGTGTATTTAGAAACTCTGCATGAATTGATGCACCTTTAACAAATGATCTGAGGATTGATACAATGATATAATCCCTGTAAAGTGTTCATTTTATTGAAATAGTATTGTCTATGTGTATCCTCTTTTTAAAAACAAAATAATGTCCCTTTAAGGGATGGTGAGCACAATTGTTAATGAATGTATTTCCATTTCTAAAGCGTTTTTGTCCTTTTTACATGAACAAGGACATATAATCTTATTAATAAACAATCTTATTGTAATCTTGACAGCACATGTATTTCATTTTCTGTTCTATCTTATTGTAAAAGTGTAATCAAATAAATCTCTGTGTGTAATGCAAATATTTTAGATGATGAATATTTTTTTAAAAATATGTTAACAAAATAATTCTACTCCCATATATGGCTATAGGTAGGCTGACCATATTTAAACTTGAATAAATGACACGTTTAATCAATCCATGTATCATTATTGTTATTCTAAAACAATCAAAACATATCTTAAAACATCAATGGCATATGTATTTCTCATGTGTATCTTTTAAATGTTAAAGATATACACCATAGCTATAGTTCAAGGGACAGTCAAGTCCGAAAAGATGATTCATGATTTGGTGACATTCCTAGATAGCAATCTAGACACATACTAGTTCCTAAAATATAAATACGTTTTTTAGTGATATGCCAAGCTGTCAACTGAGTCCTTGTATTGGCTGCGGTTTTTCAGCTATCTCGGATGCGCCATGTTGCTTAAAACGTCACCTGCCAGGCTGTCCAATGATTCCTTGTATTGACTGACGTACTTACGTGATCAAGAATGTGCCTTTTATTGGATGGCGTTTTGACGCGATCAAGGATGCGCCTTTTTTTTTGGGCGTTCTTACGTGATCAAGAATGTGCCTTTTATTGGATGGCGTTCTTACGTGATCAAGGAAGCGCCATGTTAAGACGTCACATGCAAAGGTAAAAAAACGTATGATTGGATTACGTAGTCCCGCAATATTTGTTTGTGCACGTTAAACACGTTTGTGACTGCAGCCAATTTTAAAAACCTTGCGAATATGTATTATTTGCATCATGTTACATTGTTGACCCGTAGCTGATAAAGACCACCACATTCTCTTTTGCTGGATGTCTGGTTGAATAAACGAACGAAAGCAAAATGTTTTCATGCATATGATATTTCGAGGCAAGTGCAAATCTCTATAGTCCATGTTGTTTAATATGTTTGTCAACAATATGTTCCTTTTTCTGAAAAATGACTGTTGTTTTTAATGTTAAAGATATCTAATTAATAAATATGCGCTATTGTGTTAGAATAAAGTAATCAATATGCATTTAGCTTTATCATATGCTAAATATATGATGCCGACTTCTTCTAAATGTAATTTCGTTGTATATTTTATTAAAGGTTCATTAGACACTCACATTATAAATCAAAACTTTTTATTTTGTCTCTAGTTAGATAGTCCATTGTTTAACAAGTACACGTTTCATTTTGCTTCTGTTCAAAGAAAATGTAATTAATTTTCAGACTCCTCGCCCAGCCTCTGAGTTTCATGTGAGTACCATCTCCAGCTTTCTCCTGTTTGTGTAAAGGGTCTTTTCATATGTTAATGATGGGGTATTGTCTTGTTTTACGGTTGTAATGGGGGTTCATCTATATTTTCAATAGAGCTAAACCGATTTTCTTTGAAAGTGTTTGAAGCTTTGTAATATTGATATCAGTATATGTTAATCTTGTTGTTTGTAGTAGTGTCTATTACATACAGTTCTGTTAAAAATATAGTATACTGTCCCTTTAATGCAAATGTTGATTTTTGTATCATGTATGAGTTCCACATTGTTTAATCTTCAAATATATTATTGTTAGCATATTTTCACCCCCACTCCTAAAAGGACTTTAAACCATATTCATTGTTCAAACAAATGTCTTTCTTAAAAAAATTAACACAATAATGTCTCTTTAAGAAAATATACTTTATTTAACACGTCAATATAAATCTGATTTCAATATTTAATTTTTGACCAAGTACATGTAGATATACCAGCAAGCTTCAAATATGTGTTAGCATATGTAATTTTGTTAAAGGGACAGTTTAGAAAACAAATAATGTTTTGCATTATTATAAAAGTCAATTTTGTAATATCAATGATATCAAAGGTTTCTCACCAATTAATCATTTGTCTTTGTTTATTTAAATTTGCTTGCTAAACCTATGAGGTTCGTGTGCTCATTTCTTCGAGCTTGAAGAGTGCATGTAATCATTATACAATTTGACCACTAGAGGGCATTTGGATAGCATTTGTATATGTAAAACCTTGTGCTCATACAGCATATTATTTACCATGTATTGATCATTGATATCTAAAAGGTTGTTATGTCAGAACAACAAATAAGTGGTCATTTTTCCTAGGCATAGATACAAGGTTAAGCACATAAGTCACATGTATTTCTCCATGTTTTGTTGTTTCCAACTTGATAATGCGTAATACAGTGTTTTCTTTGTAATCAATAATTTTCTGACTGTCCCTTTAAGCTGTGTTATTGGCATTCAAACAGTAATATGCCATCATGGATAATTGTAATGGTAATTTTGTTTGCGATTCGGGAAACAGTTTGGACATCACATCACAGAAACCAATCAATATCATGAACAAGGATAGGTATGTGATGATGTGGTTTTCACACACTTATAACCCACACTCTGCAAACAATCTTCCTCCATGGACCCGGTCCCATAGAAGTAGATTATATACAGAGTGTGGTCCACAAGTGTATGAAAACCACATCATCACATACCTATCCATTACACATTAAATAAAAAAAACATTAAAGATGAAAATAAATTCTTACTTCCTCTTCCTTCCCCTCTTCCCACGGGGCTGAGGCTCTGGGAGGGGCAACTGCCGACTCCGAAGAGTTCTCCTTGGAGATGTTGTGGGAAGAGTGGAAGGAAGAGTACTGGGACGACCAAGGTGAGGAGGAGAAGATAGCTGAGGAGGAGAAGATTGCTGAGGATGAGAAGATGGCTGAGGAGGAGAAGCTGGCTGAAGAGGAGGAGATGGCTGAAGAGGATGAGATGGCTGAAGAGGAGTAGATGGCCCGGCAGGAGTAGATGGGCCGGCAGGAGGAGATGGGCCGGCAGGAGGAGATGGGCCGGCAGGAGGAGATGGCCCAGCAGCAGGAGGCCCAGCAGCAAGAGGCCCAGCAGCAAGAGGCCCAGCAGCAGGAGGCCCAGCAGCAGGAGGCGGACCAGGAGGTAGACCAGCATGCGCCTCCCGGAAAAAATTGAACATCTCTTGGTGCAGATTAAAGATTCTGTTTTGGCCTTGTTCGATTCTATTGAGTATGTTTATTATTTGGTTTTGTCCTTCAATTATTTGATTTTGTCCATCAAGAATTCGAGTGCGGCCTTCGATATTTTGTATCCGGGAGTTACGCATCTGGTCTATGTAGTCCAGTAGAACCCGCACCTCCGCTATTTCCTCTTGTTGTGCTTGGCGGGGTACCCGTGCACGGCGGGTTGCCCGTGCACGGCGGGGTGCGGGTCCTTGAGGGTCCTCTGGTTCCGCGTGCTCCTCCTCTGCTTCCGGGGCCTCTTCATCAGCTTCCGTGCGCTCTTCGTCATGGGGGGCCTCTTCCCTCCGAAGTGGAAATTCCTCCCCACCACTCTCATCCTGGGGAGATAGATGAGGCTGTGTTTCTTGTGCTGCCTCCTCCCCAGACTCTGTATATTAAAAAAAAGAAAAAAGAAAAATGTATATATTAGCATATTTGCAAATCAAGCTTTAAATGACTTAGCTTACGATACAATTACAAATGCAGAATCATTAATCCACTTTGAAATCTAACAAACAATCAATACGATTTCCGCTTTTTCAAAACCGTGTTTGTGATATCTCTGGTCAATCTGAATGTTTTCGCGTTTGTTTTCAGTCTGTTTAAATGCACACCTAACCTATAGCCTAGATAGTGATGTAACCGCAAAGTAATTGAATGCGTGTAAACAACGTTATAGCATTAATCTGATCCTTAAAGGGACATGAAACCCAATGTTTTATCTTTCATGATTTAGAAGCATACATTTATTATCAACTTTCTAATGTATTTTTCTTATCTAATTAGCTTCATTCTCTGGATATTCTTTGCTGAAAAGCATATCTAAATATGCTTATAAGATGCTGATTGTTAGCTGAATATAGCTGCCTCCTGTGATTGTTTCACCGTGTGCATGGCTATTTCTTAATTAAAATATATATCAAGAATGATTCAAATTAGGTAATATAAGTACATTTGAATGTTTTGTCAAATTGTATTCGCTACCTCAATCATGAAAGTAAAGGTTTGCGTATAGTGTCCCTTGAAATACATTCGTATGTGAAATTATTTTTCAATGAGCTTACCGTCAGATGAGAGTGGCAGGTTCCCGGTATCAATTCCTCCGATACCGACTATTTCCACCTCGGAGATGCTGGGCCGCAACATTTCCTCCCATCGGCAGTACTCTATTTCCAGGGCAGGTCCGCCACCGGTTCCTGCGGCATGTCGGGCCTCCAGGCTTAACTTTTTCTTGAGATCCATCTTAGAGTCCCGGTAGCGATGTTTTATCGAATCAAGATCTCTGTTCCGGCCACCCACTGCATTGACTGCATTTCTTATCTCATTCCAGAGCCTCCTCTTGTCAGTCGGGGTAGTCTTCTGGTGCTGCAGCCTCCTATACCTGGCCATATAGGCCTCTATGAGGGCCTCCTTCTCCTCCATCGAAAACCTCGCCTCCCTAGTCGCCTTGGCCTTCCCCTGTGACGATGCCCTCTGTTTCCCGGACTGTGAAGCCCTACTCTGTCCGCCACTGGGCCCAGCCACTGGGCCAAGTGGCTGGGTCCACCCACCGCTTCCACCCCCGCTTCCTGTCCCCCTTCCTGCCCTGTTCCTCTCCCCCTCCCTCTCCTCCCCCCTCTACCTCTCCCCTGCCTGGCCTCCATCTGTTCCCTAAACTAAACCCCAAATAATAAAAAAAAAAGTGAGTGTGATGAAATGAAAGGGGGTCAAAATAAAGAACTAAAAAGACAAAAAAAGTGCTGAAAGTGTGAGAGGGTTGTCAAAAAACAAAGAGGGTAAGGAGTATTTAAATAAACCAAAAGAAGAAGAAGACTAAAAGGAGGATATGTAAACTAAATGTAACTAGGGGATGGGTATGGGATGGGTATGGGGTATGGGATAAGAGTAAATGGGATGAAAGGGAATGGGACTACAGGGAATGGGGTATGGAGTGTAGTATGAGGGCTTAGGGGGTATGGAGTGTATGTAGTGTTATTGATAAGTGTATGTATGTATTGAATGTGTTTGCGTGTAAATGTGTTACGTGTACAGAAAAATCACTCGCTCGCTAACTCACACTACTACTAATTCTCACTAACACACTACTACTAATTCTCACTAACAAACACTCCCACTAACTCTCACTAACTACCAGTAACTTACGCTCCCACTAACAACTCTCACTAACAACTCCCACTCCCACTAACTCACTCACGCTCCCACTAACAGACTATCTCCCACTCCCACTAACTCCCACTAACTCACTCACGATAACACTAACAACTGACTCTCTCACGCTAACACTAACTCACTCACAATAATGCACCAACTCTCTAATCTTAAACCTCCAATCTCCAAAGACCCACCAGCAACACAGTCAAAGAAGCCCTGCTTGTGTGGTGCTTATATACCCTGTGTAAATGTTTAATGATGTACCAATTTCCGTTGTAAATTGTGTTCAGGTGTGCTTTATTAGCAATTAATAATAGTGCAATGTGTATTAGTTGTGTGAATTTGCGCATGCTCATTTGGAGTTAGTATTTGTGGAATGTGTAGAATGCGATGATGTCATAGTGGTCGTTTTCTCTAACATTGTCCAATAGTATTCTTTTTAAATGTGAATTTGCGATGGTGTGTTATTAGTGAAGTGTTGTATATGTATGTTTGTCCTAATATATAGTGATATTGAATGCGATTATTTTTCTAGTGTATGTATATATTTTTTATTCCTTGTTGTTATTTTGCGATTTTCCGCATCTTAAAGTATATGCGTATTCCCTGTATTAAATTTTATTTCAAATCCCCCCGTTTGTGAATGTGTAATGCTTGTGTGCTTTGTTGATTGATTGTTGTTGTGACATTTGCGGCGTGTTATTGTTGTGCATGATGTGGTATGCGTCATATGACCGAGCTGTGCGTATTCTCGCGAGATCAAGTGTTAGTTGAAAAAAGCTATTTTTTTGCTTTCCCATTGATCTCTATGGGAGACTGTCTTACGCAGGCAGTATTACGCGTGTGACATACACGCGTTAGGAGCATCGTTAGATGGTCTGTTTTGAACTCTAAATACCGGAGTCAAACAATGCCATGCGTTAGACATAAAACACGCGTGGCGTTAGCAACCCATCTACCGCCGAACTCCAAATCTAGCCGTTAGTCTTTTATATCCCCAAAATGATCTTTCTTATCGCTGTATATTTTACACATTGGGTGATTAGCAGTCGTTGGTTAAAACAGTACTCATGAAATGCAATTTCTTATATCCTCTGTATGCGTGGGTTTAAATGACCCAAAAGATAAAAACTGATTGTCACTCACCAGAATCCGAAAGGTTTTATTTATTTTACCTTTCCCCGACTCTGCTACTCCTTCTATTGCAGCGCTGTTGGCGTCTCCAGACTAGCCGTTATTCTGGCTGTGACATGTAACTTCTCACGTGATTGCTCCGCTGCTCCAATAGCCAGGTCGGGTTACCGGTGGCAGTTTTTTCAAATTCGTAGTGTAGTTCCTCAAAGATATAGATATCTTTCAATGGTGTTTTGTTTGCAATAATAAGGTCTCCAAATGTTTTTCTTTATTCCTTAATAACCCGTAGTAATACTTGCACGTTTGGGCTGCTGTGTATAGGGATAGCAATTCCGTTATAAAAGCTGGCCAGCTGAACGGACACGATCCTCACTCATCTACGCGTTTCAGCTAAATGCTTTTTTATTTAATTGTATTTGAGTTTAGATAATTGTATTTAATTTATTTAATTCATTTATTGATAGTGTAGTGTTAGGTGTATTTGTAACTTAGGTTAGAATTATTTTACAGGTAATTTTGTAATTATTTTAACTAGGTAGCTATTAAATAGTTATTAACTATTTAATAGCTATTGTACCTAGTTAAAATAAATACAAAGTTGTCTGTAAAATAAATATAAACCCTAAAATAGCTACAATGTAACTATTAGTTATATTGTATCTATCTTATGGTTTATTTTATAGGTAAGTATTTATTTTAAATAGGAATAATTTATTTAATTATAGTACATTTATTTCGTTTTATTTAAATTATATTTAACTTAGGGGGGTGTTAGGGTTAGGGTTAGACATAGGTTTAGGGGTTAATAACTTTATTATAGTAGCGGCGATGTTGGGGGCGGGAGATTAGGGGTTAATAATTGTAGGTAGGTGGCGGCGATGTTAGGGAGGGCAGATTAGGGGTTAATAAAATTTATTATAGTGTTTGCAAGGCGGGAGTGCAGCGGTTTAGGGGTTAATACATTTATTATAGTGGCAGATTAGGGGTTAATAAGTGTTGGTAGGTGGCGGCGAGGTTGGGGGGGGGCAGATTAGGGGGTAATAAATAAAATGTAGGTGTCGGCGATGTTAGAGACAGCAGATTAGGGGTTCATAGCTATAATGTAGGTTGCAGCGGTGTCCGGAGCGGCAGATTAGGGGTTAATAGTATAATGCAGGTGTCAGCAATAGCAGGGGCAGAAGATTAGGGGTTAATAAGTGTAAGGTTAGGGGTGTTTAGACTCGGGGTTCATGTTAGGGTGTTAGGTGTAGACTTAGAAAGTGTTTCCCCATAGGAAACAATGGGGCTGCGTTAGGAGCTGAACGCTGCTTTTTTGCAGGTGTTAGGTTTTTTTTCAGCCAGCTCAGCCCCATTGTATCCTATGGGGAAATCGTGCACGAGCACGTTTTAGCCAGATTACCGCTACCGTAGGCAACGCTGGTATTGAGAGTTGAAGGGAAGCTAAATTTGCTCAACGCTCCCTTTTTTGAGGCTAACGCAGCCACTCAGACAACTCGTAATACCAGCGTTGGCTTAAGGGTGCGCTGGAAAAAAAGGCTCGTTAGCACCGCGGGTCTTTATCAACAAAAATTGGTAATCTAGGCTAATTTTTTTTTAAACTTGTAATGGCAGTGCCATAGGGAATTAAAAAACTCCACTTTTGTGGCATTCTTTACTTTCCCTATAGCGCTCAAAACTCGTAATCTAGGTATTAATTTGCAAGCTGTTGGAATGCTTTATTTTCTTTTTCTTCCTCAGGATATTTTACAGAGCTGTTGATACATGTCAGGAGTGTCCTCCAATAATGTCGGTGTATTTATCAGCAGCAGTTGCCACCAACGTGTTACATATTGTAATTATGAATATTAATAATTAATAGCAGTATAAAATTATTGTCAGCGATATCTACAATTAATATTGCAGAGTTTTGTCAATACACTCCAGTAAGATGGTAAATCTCTGTAGTGTACCCCATAATATCACTATTGAGATATCTATAAATTTGACAACAATATTATTATTAAAAAATAATATTTAATCTCAATATAAAATATTCCTAAATTCTGATCAGTTAATCTTTATATACACATTGATTATATTTATGTAGTAGCTGAATATCACCTATGAGCAGTTATATCTATCAGTTTATCAATACAATATTAAAATATAAAGCAGGCTAAGGAGATATTTAGATTAATTACTATTCAATAGATATTGTCTATTATCCCACGTATGGACACAGTATTGCTATAAATTAACCTTAACTCAAAATGAATCACTTAACAAATATTCCATTGAGCTTTCCTGATTATCCAAATGCATGGGACTTTCTTCAATGTGGCCAAAAAAATAAAGAATGATGTTCGAATAAATAAAGATATATATATATATATATATATAAAACACGGAAGGGAACTGCACTCTCATACCGGACTGGGTACACATCCATGACCCTTCAACATGCTCAGCCCTGGGTGCCACTGGCACTCACAGGAAAACTCCAGACAGGTCTGGGTGCAAGAACCATAGGGAAAATTACAAAACAAATTAATACAACACACAGAGAAAACCCAGCACTCAGAAGCTCTCAGCTAAGATTTAAAAGCAAAAATGGAAAGGTTAGTCAACGCATCTGGCCAAATGGGACAAGCTCAGGTACCACGTCAAGGTCCTTTCCAATACCTGAGACCCTAAAACAGCCACACAATGCAAGCTTTCAAATCCAAACAAACTGAAAACAAGGGAAGGGTGCACAGGAATATGTAATCACCCTAGACATATACAAAACACGGAAGGGAACTGCACTCTCATACCGGACCGGGTACACATCCCATGACCCTGCAACATGCTCAGCCCTGGGTGCCACTGGCACTCACAGGAAGCTGTGCTGTCCCCATAGCCACAAGCAGTTAACCCCAGACAGGTCTGGGTGCAAGAACCATAGCGAAAATTACAAAAAAAATTAATACAACACACAGAGAAAACCCAGCACTCACTTACAAGCTCTCAGCTAAGATTTAAAAGCAAAAATGGAAAGGTTAGTCACCGCATCTGGCCAAATGGGACAAGCTCAGGTACCACGTCAAGGTCCTTTCCAATACCTGAGACCCTAAAACAGCCACACAATGCAAGCTTCAAGCTTCAAAACAAGGGAAGGGTTTATATAAAGATAGAGAATGAGCACTGCTGATTAAGATTTGTCAGTACTTTTTAGGTGAGATGTCATTTTTTTTTTTTTTAAATAAGCTTTATTGAATGAACTGTTATCAAATTACATCAATCTCGTTTTACAGTGACCAACATGCATAAATTCTGCATAAATCAAACAAAATTTGCTTTAGTATTATCCATATAAGCCACAAAGAAAAGGTTATGCAAAGAAAACATTCATTGTTAACTTGCAGATTACATGGTGACTAGTTTTTCCATATATAATTTTATGGAACAGCCAGTTTTGAAAACTTGAGAATACAGTCGTACCCTGGCTAGCCTTGGAATTATTACGTAACCCTCTGTTCTCACATTCATTGAACAGAAAGTAAATAAATATTTGTTTTGTGTGTTCCATTAAGGAACCAGGGTACTATAAAGGAAGAAGAAGAGAAAGAGGGACGAGGAAAAGAGAAGGGAACGGGGAAGCGAAGAGAGAAAAAAAAAAAGGGGGAGAAGGGAGAAGAAGGGGGGACCATTGGGCGAGACCTACCATGAGTGCAAACCCATTCAAGGGGCTATCCTCATATTTCTCTACCCTGCCATAGCAATGTCATATATTCATGTGTCGCTAGCTTCCCAAGACCAAGGTAATGATATCTTTCCAGGCAGAGCAGGTCCCCAACCCCAGCCCTCCACTCCCCAATGCTTGGCACCTGTAGAGATTTCCAATATTTAGGTATAAGCCCTTTCGCGCAATTCAGCATCAACAAAAACAACTGGTGCTTAGCCTCTTCGGCTAGTTTGGGCATTTCGTGATGTATCAAAAAATTTGGGTTGGGGGGCAGAATAACCTTTAGAAGTCGACCACTTTCTCAAAGAACATCCTCCCAGAAGGGCTGAATAGAAGGGCAATGCCCCCAAATATGCAAAAGTGTCCCCTCTCCTCCACAACCCCTCCAGTACTCCCCACTCGTATGCGGGTATATTTTCTTTACTCTCTGCGGAGTCAAATACCATCTGCTAAGAAATTTGAAGTGCATCTCCTGAAGCTTCACAGAGACCGAGGCTTTCCTTGCCTTGTGAAATATCAACAGCCATGACTTTGCCTCAATCTCTGACCCCAATTCCCTGTGCCACGCAGCTACATAGGTGGATATTGTTGCTTCCCCTCCCCCCAATCGCATTTTATATAGAAGTGATATTAGATGTTTTGGGATATTGGTAGCAGTGCAAAGCACTTCAAAGGGTGTCTTTTGTCTAGTCAGAGCCTCCCTGTCCCCTAGGCCTATGATAAAATGTTGGAGTTGCATCATTCTAAACCAAGAGGAGAACATCTCTCGATCCCATTCCATTAGGTCCTCTTGAGTTTTAGGTTTCCCCTGATGGAAGGCGTTAGACACAGTTACTGAAGATAAGGGATATGGAGAACCCGGGTCCAATGCCCTACATGCCAAATCGATCTCAGGATTTTCACACACTGGAATTAGGGGCTAAATCACATCTGACATATGACTCTCAGTTCTAAGAACTTTGTCCCACATCTGGAGAACATCCTCAATCAATGGGTACCGCAGATCTCGCGAGGGTGTTGTGAAGGTTCAATCCATGCGAGGGCACCTGTATTTCATATTTCATTATCAATTCCTATCTGCTGAATTGTGGCACCACTCTACCAGATGCTGGAGGCCAATTGCTTTATGGTATTCAGACAGAAGCGGAACCCCTGCAACTCCCCTGTTTCTTGGGAGATATAGTGTCTTTTTGCTGACTCTAGGCTTTAAGCCATTCCAGATATATGTCTCTACTTCAGATTGAATCTGATGGATGAGGTGCAAGGCAGACAAAATGGGAACCGTCTGCATAACATACAAAACCCTTGGCAAAACATACATCTTTACGACATGTATTCTGCCCAGCCAGGATATTTTTATTTTTCCAGGCTGCTAGGTCCCTGACCACGTCTTCTCTGATGCGTTTATAGTTCACATCTACAATTTCTTTAATTGAGGGAGCCAGCATGATTCCCAGGTATTTTAGGTGCTTTGGATCAATCTTAAGTGGACAAAGCTGCCGTGTCCTCTCAAACATCTCCTGAGGTACACTGATGTTTAAGATCTTCAACTTGTTAGGATTCAAGAGAAAGTCCGAGACCTTCCCGTATGCTTCAAATTCTGCCAGCGATGCCCGAAGGGAGGAATCGATGTCAGTAAGGGTCAGCAGGACATCATCAGCGTACATCGCCAATTTATGCTCCCCCTTCCCCACTGTGAGGCCCCCAATGTCTGGATTCAATCTAATTTTACAAGCCAAGACCTCCATGACCAAAGCAAAAAGCAGGGGCGAGAGAGGGCAGCCCTGTCTTGTCCCATTGGTTATAAAAAAGGGTGCAGAGAACACACCATTGACCCGTACCCTAGCAGTTGGAATACAATGCGAATATTCTATTGATGAAGCTCGGCTCGAAGCCCATTTTAACCAAAGTGTGCTTCATGAACGCCCAATTCACTCGATCAAACGCCTTCTCTGCGTCTGTTGACACAAGTGCCAACGGCGCGGAGTTGGCATGCGCATAAGAGATCAGCTGAATGAGGTGTCATTTATTTTTTTAAGTGGCTGGGTGTTAGATTATTTTGGGTTGATGATATTGCTTTGGAGAGGCCCATTAGATGTATTTTTCCACTCATGTTACAAGTTGAAAGTTATATATAAGTGATCTAGTGAAAATCTAAGGTATTGGAATTCTTAATTTTTCTACTATGGTTTTGTAATGAAATATGTTACAAACATTGTATGCATACATACATACATACACATACATATGTACACACATACATATACACTTTTGAACTCCTCCCAGTCCAGCACTTGATCACATGCCATATCTCTTTAAATCACTTTTAAAACGTTTATTTGAATAATTAAACTATACTTTTGCAAATAATATCTTTTAATATAAGTGAAATAATTTATTTTAATACATTTTGATGTATTTTGTTTATGTTTTCAAGCGTTAACCCTTTCAGTAAGGACTCCAAAATCACAACATTTTCCAGCATTATGTATTGCGCTCAAGAACCCTCACTTTAAAATCCTCCGTTCCTGTAATAATATTGGCACAAAATAAATGTATTAAGAGATTAAACAGCTGAGGCAAATGTTAAATAAAATTGCAAATAAATGATCAAAGAGAAACATTAAAAAAACAAAACACATTTATTGCGCTTCAGCTAAATTGGCTCAGCATTGTCCTAACCTATTCCAAGTTCAGCTTTACTGTGTAAAATGTCATTTGAAATACATTAATATTTTATTAAGGGTATGGTACAAATAAAAGTTACAAAGTAGTTATTTTAATAATACAAATGCATTTATAAAAACATACAACTGTGTTCTTAAGAAAATAAAATATGTAGCATTGTTTTGCAAAATAATGTATGTAATTAAGAACAGAAACCTCAGCTGTTTTATGTTTTTCTCCTGTATGTGTAGGAAGATAATTACTACTAAGGTCTCAATAGGTGAGCAAAGCTGCTTTTATGAACAAGCCTGGAAGGGCATGAGGCATCTGTATGGCTGCTCACGTGATGCAGTTTTCTAATCATATTATATGCTGGGGGGCTTTAGCTTTCCCTAATTCAGGTATGATTTAGAAGTGACAGTTAATATATTTAAAGGGACATTTGAATGCTTTAATTTGTTAGAACATTTAATTTTTGTATTACTGTGTCCTGCTTATGAGCTGCAAGATTTTGCTCCTACGTAAAGCCTTAAATGGATGGTAAACACCTTGCAATTACAAGACATTGTCTTGTATTGTTGTGTTGCAATAGAATAACATATAAAAGGAAAAATGTGGTTTTTATGTCCCTTTTACATATGCCAGTCCTGTCTGTTCTGGTCAGAGTCCAAAGTTTCAATACTTAAAGGGACACTGAACCCAATTTTTTTCTTTCGTGATTCAGATAGAGCATGCAATTTTATGCAACTTTCTAATTTACTCCTATTATCAAATTTTCTTCATTCTCTTGGTATGTTTAATTGAAAAGCAAGAATGTAAGTTTAGATGCCGGCCCATTTTTGGTAAACAACCCTTGCTGATTGGACAGCACCAATAAACAAGTGCTGTCCGTGGTTCTGAACCAAACATTTGCTGGCTCCGTAGCTTAGATGCCTTCTTTTTAAAATAAAGATACCAAGAGAACAAAGAAAAATTGATAATAGAAGTAAGTTAGAAAGTTGCTTTAAATGGCATTCTCTATCTGAATCATGAAAGAAAAAATTTGGGTTCAGTATCCCTTTAAAAGGACATGAACCCCAAAATGTTTTGTTCATGACTAAGATACATTTTTAAACAACTTTGCAATTTACTTCTATTAGCAAAGTTGCTTCATTCCTTTGGTATTATTTTTGAAGGAGCAGCAATGCACTACTGGGAGCTAGATGAACACATCAGATGAACCAATGAAAAGCCACCTATCAGCAGCTAGCTCCCATTGTTGCTCCCGAGCCTACCTAGGTATAATTTTTAGCAAAGGATACCAAGAGAACTAATCAAATTAGATAATAAAAGTAATTTGGGACATTGATTAAAAATGGACGCTCTGTCTGCATGGTGAAAGAGAATTTTTGGGTTTCATGTCCCTTTAACGACACTTAGCGATAGCGAATTCTTCAGCTAAAATGACTTTAAAATGTCCCCGACAACAATTACTACCACGTAACTCAAAACATTTTCAAATGTAACACTGGTTTGTACACAACCTAAAAGCAGTTAAATTAGCCCCTCTCTATCGGATGACATTAGGAAGCAATGTCACCAAATAGATACACATTCTACCTGCTCAAGCAATAAAAATGAAAATGAGCAAAAATATTAACCTAACAAAAACATATGACACTGCACCCTTAATGTCTCAAATCGATTAGAGACATTCGCACGTGCATGTCAAGTTATGGTGACCTTGTAAATAGCAGTAAAGTATGAAGCTATGTTAGCACTTCCCTTCAGATACTCGCTGCTAGCCCCGGTTCTCCCAGACCGCATCTAGAAACAAGAAATATTGTATGTGGCGGCGGATTTCATTTCTAAATCAGCCTTATATTAAAACCATCACAAGGGTATCTTCAGTTGCAGCTTCAGATTTGAGCTATATTTTTATAAAATCTGAAGCTGCAACTGAAGATACCCTTGTGATGGTTTTTATAAAAGGCTGATTTAGAAATGAAATCCTGTGAGTATAACCTGTTTGTGCGCCTGCCATTTTATTTGAAACGTGCTACACCATTGTGAGCTTTTTATTTTGGAGGTGAAAGGAGGCAGGTTTCACAGAGGAAAGAGCACCTTGCATCCCCTGAGGTGATAGAGCGCCGCCACATTCAATATTTCTTGAGTTATGGTGACCGCCAGCAGTAAAATCCAGATCTTAGTGTGTTGCACTTTCACAAGAAGAAATCCGGCTCCGAAAATAGCCAAATGCCGCTGGCGGCCACCATATTCAGCATTCGTTTGCTGCCAAATTAGATGAATGCACATCCCTACCTATTAGCATCACTACACACTATTACAAGGGCTGGTGCAACACACAGGCCTTTCAACCTATAACGTAATCAATAAGTTATGAACTTAAGCGATTACCGAGCGAATAATGATTTCAGAGGTATTAACAGCAGAGACATTTTGTGATTGCTGGAGAAACGCCCTGATAATATTGGACAAAGTTTAGCTATAACTATCTGCCTAAACAAGTGCAAGATTTGGATTTGTACAGATGTCTGACTCAAAATTCCTGACTGCTGCTTTTGGTTCCCATCTTCAGCATTTGTTTCCTTCCGAACTTCACAAATGCACATGAATAATTATAATCAACCAGTATATGTTTAAAGGGACAGTCAAGTCCAAAATAAATTTTCATGATTCAAATAGGTCATTTAATTTAAAAGAACTTCTGAATTTACTTTTATCACCAATTTTGTTTTGTTCTCTTGATATTCTTAGTTGAAAGCTAAACCTAGGAGGCTCATATGCTAATTTCTTAGACCTTGAAGGCCGCCTCTTAAGTAAATGCATTTTGACAGTTTTTCACCACTAGAGGGTGTTAGTTCATGTGTGTCATATAGATAACATTGAGCTCATGCATGTGAAGTTACCTAGGAGTAAGCACTGATTGACTAAAATGCATGGTAGATACAAGGTGATCACATAGGTAAAAAGTGTATTATTATAACTGTGTTGGTTAGGCAAAACTAAGTAATGGGTAAAAAAGGGATTATCTATCTTTTTAAAACGACAAAAATTCTGGTGTTGTCTGTCCCTTTAACACCAACATAAGTAAAGTGTCATTCAGAGCAGGACACAGCTGGTCAGTCAATCAGTAGCTGTGTCCTGCAACAAAGCTGCAAGACTTGTATCTCTCGAGTGGAACTCAAAGGGACAGTAAAGTCAAAATTAAATATTCATGATTCAGATAGAGCATGTAATGTATACAACTTTCCAATTTACTTCTATTATCATATTTGCTTTGTTCTCTTGGTATCCTTTATTTAAGAGCACAGTTATGTAGGCTAATTTTAATAAAGATTGTTGCAAATACTGCTGCCAAATGGCTAAAGACATATGCACGCTCCTGAGAGCAACTAGGATTACTGTTCAACAACAGATACTTAGAGAACTAAGCAACATTTACAAGAGAAGTAAATTGGAAAGTTGTTTAAAATGTCAAGCTCTATCCAATCCATTTAAGTTTAATTTTGACTTTACTTTCCTTTTAACATTAGTGTTTAACCTCTTAGCAGAATTTCAACACATAGTTATCTAAAGTCAGTGAGGCAAAAGTACTTTTTAAATAAATTCCTGCATGCTATTATTTGCATAAGAATCTGCATTTATGTGATATTATTAAACAAGTAAATAATGCAGCAGTATCACCATGGATACATTGCTGTTATTTATTACAAACAGGGATAAAACATAGCATGACTAGGTTTCAGACTTCTTACCCTTAATCATGCCATAACATCTTATACCAAACTTCAGCATTTAAATAATCCACCAGGTGTAATTGCATTTAACAGGAAACGTTATTCCTGAACACAAGTATAAATTCTTATGGGGGGTTTTATGCCTGAGGAAGCTAGATATGATATCTACTTTTGTGGTTTACTTTTATCTATATAGGATAATTTCCTGGAAAGAGAAATAAGTTAACACTGTTGGTTAGAAAGTGTTCATGAAATGTTAAAGAGTGAGTTGTTGGATTAAGAGCACCAGGCAGGAGATAAACTCCTGAACAGTTATCGTTGCAGTTCAGGTAAGAGTGGAAATATTTAAAGGGACATTGTGCACTAGATTTTTCTTTGCATAAATGTTTTGCAGATGATCCATTTATATAGCCTTTACAGGTTTTTTTTTTTTTAAACTATCTATAGTTTGGCTTATTTTTAAATAACATTGCACTGATTTTCAGATTCCTAACCAAGTAGTGTCTATTACATGCAGTTATATGAAAATTGGTGTATACTGTCCCTTTAAAGCCATAGGATAGAGGTCTTTGATCACTCAATGTAACATTGTAAGATCTTCTGTCAAAGCAACAGCCCAGGTCCTTGGAACACTAGCAGCATTAGGTGTTTAACATCCAGTTTTACAAATGAGCCATAGTTTATTTTAGATCAAGTATAATTCTCTGCTGTTGAAACCCCAGGTGATAGAGGGAATGCTGGGAGATTCTAACACACCCAATTTTATTGTAAGCCCCTCCAATTTTCAAAAGCATCAGCATCTTAACATTGTCTAATTTATTTTTTTATTTTATTTTTTACATGTCCTGTGCTCTTTTAAGGGCAAGGATATTGTTGGGTGTTGGGAGGGGATAAGTATTAATGTGCCTCAGACACAGAAAAGTAATTTTATAGTTGCGAATAAATCCTCATTTAGATTATATTACTTGCTAAATTGTACATGAAAATGCTTTGTACCTAATACAAACAACTACATAACTCATCTGGGTACTAAAATGAAATGAGAATTTTTCTATAAACCAGAAACATTTGTTGCACAGTGCTTTATGTAGTAATAAATATTGTTAGATTTTACTGTTTATCTTCTTTGAACAAGCAGCAATATTAACATAAACAGCATTTTAGAAATCCGCTTAGCAGTGGCTTTCTATGGGTTAATTATACCCTTGGAGAATTGTTACTTATGCTAAAGATAAAAGCACTTGTGTTCAGTGCCAGACTTTCCTTGAATGCAACTGTATTGTATCTGCCTGCCCTTACATATGTATAAGGCAAGCCATGTGATGCATTATTGTGTCACTAATCCCCTGTTATTCCTTAAATGGATTTGCAGAAGCACAGTGCAGTTCCAGGGCTTAGAATCAATATCAAGTCATTCTCAATGTTTTCCCTGAGAGTTTATGAATTCATGTAAACCACTATACTTTGTGATCTGAAACCAACACAACAAGTGTTCCATAGTCAAAATATTAAAATAACACTAATGTATCACAATTTGCTGTTTTTTATTAATAATATTTTGCATAGTTTCAGATATAACCCAAATGAATACACTTTATTAGTTACTATTTACCGTAATATTTGCACATTGTTTTGCCACAATAGATTTATTTACTTTAAGCGATATATCTGTTCATATCCATATTAACAACAGATGTTGTAGCCTGTATGGAAAAGTATGGGGTTAATACACTGTTGCAGTAACACTGTGTTGATATGAACAATTTGGCTATAACATATCTTCCGAAAAGGTGTTCACTGTAAATGTATGCAACATGTGTGTTGTAATATAAAATCTCTATTGGCGTAGTATGCCCATGATTCAAGCACTGATACAAAGTAAAGTTACCTTGTTGTGTCGACTCCGCTTCACAGACTGGATCAGAGTCCCTGACAAAGTGCCTACGGGCAGGAAACGCGTCGGACGGTCTGTTTGTTTCTAGCTCCCTCCTGAGCTTGAAAGTACCCTGTAAAGTTGTAAAGATTTACCAATAAAGTCTGCTTTTACTTGCATAACGATTGCGGTGGTCCATTTCTTGCACAAGGTATTATCTGTTTCCGTTGCATATCCATATTAGCAATGCTTGGTGTCTGCATATTTTTAAGAGGTATTACAGTTAAACTGTGCATCAATGCATTTTATTGTTGATTAAAGTGTTTATTTTTTATTAAAAGCAGTAACAGCTTTTACTGTGCGCATGATACTGACTGTATGCCAAGTGCATGTGCCTTGACAGGTTGCGCCTTGTCCGAGAGCAATAACATTAATTGTGTTGTCACTAAAATGATGGGAACCACAAACCATGAGTGTTTGTGCACAAGGCTCAGTTTGTTGCTTACACAGTAAAAGCCATCACAGTGCATCTAATCAAAAATTAAATGCACTGTTGTAAATTACATTTACAACAATAATTCTCTAATTATTTGATCTGTATATTTCTATATTAGTCTACCCGATTTCCAATAGTAATATGCAGGCGTAACTAGAACTCGCTGGGTCCTGGGGCATGGCCCCCCTCATTTAATCAGCACCCCTTCCAAAGCATAGATTATGGGGGGGGGGGGGAAATATATATATATATATATATATATATATATATATATATATATATACACACACACACACACACACACACATACATATCTACATACACAAATATGCACACAAACAGATGCACATATACATACACACATACATAAACACAAACAAACAAATATTCTTAGTAAAATAGCTGCTTAAGAACATCCAATTTAAACTTTTATAATTTAATAAGCAATACATATAGTATTACATATAATTTGAGGCATCACCATGGATTACAAACAGCAGCTATAGATGCTAAATGTTATAGCGAAACTTGGAGAGAGACGAAAAGGTTAAAAAATTGCATTCATTGCCTGTCTGGCCTCACTCATCTCTATTTTGGAAAGATTTTTTTCTAATACTGTACATTGTTACAAACAAATGAATTTATTAACCAAACAATATAACTCTTTCCCCCCATTCCTTTTTCGGTGCCAAACAGCATAAACAAATGAATAAATTGATTTTGCCAAGCAAATCATACGTTTTTGGTCCGTTTCGTCCAATAATACATTTTGTTGTTCGTATATCAAACGACTCAACAAACCAGCACAATTCGCATGAATTTGCATTAATCCGAAGCCCCAAAGCAAATTTCTTTTATTTAAGTACATTTTCGAAGTAGCTATAGCTTTTGCTAGAAGCATTTATGCTTATACATGTATATTGTAAAAATGCTTCTATTCAAATCTCATATGCATCCATATAATTCACAACTAAAGTTGGTAATTCTTATTAAAGGGACAGTCTAGTCCAAAATAAACTTTCATGATTCTGATAGAGAATGTAATTTTAAACAATTTTCAATGTAACTTTGATCACCAAATTTGCTTTTTTCTCTTGGTATTCTTAGTTGAAAGCTAAAACTAGGAGGTTCATGTGCTAATTTCTTAGCCCTTGAAGGCTCCCTCTTCTCTCAGGGCATTTTGACAGTTTTCACCACTAGAGGGTGTTAGTTCATGTGTGTCATATAGATAACACTGTGCTCATGCACGTGGAGTTCAGGTGAGCCAGCTCTGATTGGCTAAAATGAATGCCTGTCAAAAGAACTGAAATAAGGGGGCAGTTTGCAGAGGATTAGATACAAGGTAATCACAGAGGTAAAAAGTTTATTTATATAACTGTGTTGGTTGTGCAAAACTAGGGAATGGGTAATAGAGGGATATTCTATCTTTTTAAACAATAAAAATTCAGGTGTAGACTGTCCCTTTAACCAGGATTTGTAATACCACATTGTGTACTGCAATATTGATAGTGTACCCAACCGCTCCACATGTATTCTGGGCCACTGGGTTATATATATTTATATATATGTATCTTTATGCAACTACCCCTGTTTTAGTCCTGCTGCCATCCTTCTGTTTTGGTGTAACATTTTTCTAGTCAGGCAATGCTTCTTCAGGCACAGATTTGACTTTTTTCATTTTCCATTTTGAATAAATTAACAAGCAATAATGACAACATATGAAATGAATAGCAAGTTGTTGAATACGTTAGAGATAACATTTATACCCTGGTCATGCTTATAATGTTGTAGAAATGACAACTGAAAACAATAATAACGAATTATTATAGTGTTAAATAACAACTCAGATTAAAATGAAAATGGCTAAACAAAACATAAATAAAACCTTTAGGCTGCAATTCATTTATTCACAAGGCATGGCAACCCTTTCTGACAGCCAAAGGGTTAAAAAAATGCTTGGCAAAGAAATAATAGAAGCATCCATCTGTTTTCTTAGTGTGATACCACTTGTGTCTTTGTTTCTTATTTGCAAACCTCTGTCCGGTTATGAATGAAAATACATCTACTTATTCCAAGCATAACAATGTACTGAAATGGCATCTGCTATTTATCTGCTGATGGCAGAGGTTCCAGACACTGTATTCAGGAATTATTCCTTCTTTTGGAAAACAAACTGCAGTGTGTGGTGCAGAACCTCATGTTTAAAAGCAGAAATCATTTTAGAAACTGTAATTTATGGAACACGCAGAAAAAAAAATCAATTTAATGACTTACTGTAAGTGATGGAGAAAATACAAAGAATTAAAATTTGACGATGGATATAATCTTATAAGTGTATTTTAGGGACATGTAAGTTATGTTTTCTTTGCTGTTTGGGGAAAAGGGTTTTAAAGGAAATAGGTTTTTATATAAATATTTCTTATTTTTCAGTCTTTTAAATAACTTGTGGAGTACAAAAATATTGTGCAATAACATCACTTTAGCACAATCAATAGTTTTACTATTTTTGTGCGCATATGACGAGTCCAAAGTTACCTTTTAGTGCTCAGATGAGAGTCTAGTGTGCACTAACATTTGCAAAAAATCCATAATTTTACAGACCTCCAGGGGGCGTGCAGTAAAATTCATGTCAGATATCATATAAACGGTAAGCCAATGGTGCACAAAGCTCAGGGTGCTCTAAGCCAGTGGTCGCCAATCAGTGGTCCATGGACCACTGGTGGTCCACGAGAAGATGTTGGTGGTCCTTGACACCATCAAGCAGGAATCAATCTCCTATGATGGTGTCACTACCATCGCGCCGCAACTCCCTACAGTGCCTGACTGGACATCAGCGTAAACCGACGGAGGAGAAGTTAAATTACAATCTCCCTACGCAAATTGCGTAGTACTGCGCAACTTGCATAGCTAGATTGTATTTTTATCTCCTCCCACCCGGCATGCTGCTCAGAGAAAGATGTTTCCATTCTAAAGCCAGCAGAGGTTAGTATAGTGTCGGCTTGAAATAGGGGAATTAAAGTATATAAAAAAGAAAATCTTAAACTATTTCTCTCTTATAAACACATAGAGGTTTGTACCTTCTTAAAAGAATTCATGTTAGTGGTCCACGGGATTCAAAACTGTGAGTTTAGTGGTCCCTGAGGTCTGAAAGGTTGGCGACCCCTGCTCTAAGCCAATGGTGCACAAAGCTTAGGGTGCTCTAAGCCAATGGTGCACTAAACTCAGGGTGCTCTAAGTCAATGGTGCACTAAGCTCAAGGTGCTCTTAGAAAATGCTGCACAAAGCTTAGGGTGCTCTAATCCAATGGTGCACTAAGCTCAGGGTGCTCTAAGCCAATGGTGTGCTAAGCTCAGGGTGCTCTTAGCCAATGGTGCACTAAGCTCAGGGTGCTCTAAGCCAATGGTGCATAAATCTTAGGGTGCTCTAATCCAATGGTGCGCTAAGCTCAGGGTGCTCTTAGCCAATGGTGCACAAAGCTTAGGGTGCTCTAATCCAATGGTGCACTAAGCTCAGGGTGCTCTAAGCCAATGGTGCACTAAGCTCAGGGTGCTCTAAGCCAATGGTGCGCTAAGCTCAGGGTACTCTAATCCAATAGTGCGCTAAACTCAGGGTGCTCTAAGCCAATGGTGCACTAAGCTCAGGATGCTCTAATCCAATGGTGCGCTAAGCTCAGGGTGCTCTAAGCCAATGGTGCACTAAGCTCAGGGTGCTTTAAGCCAATGGTACGCTAAGCTCAGGGTGCTCTAAGCCAATGGTGCGCTAAACTCAGGGTGCTCTAATCCAATGGTGCGCTAAGCTCAGGGTGCTCTAAGCCAATGGTGCACTAAGCTCAGGGTGCTATAAGCCAATGGTGCGCTAAGCTCAGGGTGCTCTAAGCCAATGGTGCACTAAGCTCAGGGTGCTCTAAGCCAATGGTGCACTAAGCTCAGGGTGCTCTTAGCCAATGGGGCAAAAGTAGTGCAGCTCTTCATGTAGTTATGTACTATAATAATAACATTTTACTTCAGGTCTGAAAAAGAGCTACATTTTACAGCAGCATCTTGGATTACTCTCACTTTTTTATAATACAAAGTCCAGATGGCAGATAGCAGCATCACCAAAGTAAAATCACAAATGTTTATTTAAGCCAACTTATTAACATGTCATTTTTGATATGTTGGCTTAAATAAACATTTGTGATTTTACTTTGGTGGTGCTGCTATCTGCCTAATGGACCTTGCTTATTTTGAGACTGAGGTGCTGGTCTCTGATAGCTTGCACACCTGCACACCTGCATTCCTGTAATAAGGAGTTACCTTGGTGCTGGACCCTTGGGACTTTTTACTTCTTTATAATACAAGCTCAATGAGCAGGCTAATAGTGTGTCCTGGACTATCCATTAAAAGTATAGGTTACTTTAAAAAGTATCAGACATTTGAATATGATTTGGTTATCATTTTTAACCATCCACTTGTGATACCAGATTGTGCATTATTCTTAGTGTAATATAACCCAGCCTGCACTATCGATTATGGTCCACTTGTAATCTAGTCCATTATAAGGTAAACAAAAGTGTATTTTCTATTAATGTCAATATACATATTAAAAACGTCTGCTTTACCTTTTGTTTAATGCAATGGCTATATTTGAAGGTTACTCTTTCATGCATGTCATATGAAACGTGATTATTGCATATTGCTTTCATTCAGTATGTTTTTTTAATAGATTATGATATTTTCAAATGGACCAACATATTCAGAAAACAAGCTTTTGCATTCCCTAAGCTTTCAAGCCTCACAATTTTCTTCCCCATTTAGGTCCTGCATTTGTAGGAGAGACCTTAGGGTCTTATATGCTTTTGGAATGTAAAATGTAGGTATATGTACATATGAGGCTCTGAATGAGAGGCTTTCCCCCTCTGGTTACTGGATACCTTTTAATGTTCTGTAAACTAAGAGTATGAGTCCAATGGGTAAATATAATGTCCCTCCCTCAATACCTTAACTTTGCCCTCTCCACAACATTAAGAATTCAAAAATGCAGCAGCACCAGTAGAGTGAATTAATATTTATTCAAGTCAACAAAACAATTGCAAGTTTCGGACAATATAGTCCTTAATCATGCATGTCCGAAACATTACAATTGTTTTGTTGACTTGAATAAATATTAATTCACTTTACTGGTGCTGCTGCATTTTTGACTTGACATTGTTCTATGGGCTTAGGTGTGAAGTCCAGCAGCTAGCACATGAGACACTGGTGCTGAATAATCTTGTTTGTCCTCTCCACAACATTGCAATGTATATTTCTTATAGGGGGTTATCAACGCCTGAAGTTGCCAGTAACACACATAGCAATAATGTTCCCTGTAGCTGCCAGAAGTACACTAACAAAAGCTTTATTATAGTAAGGCGTTGGTGGTACACTAATAAAAAGAGCTCTCACTTGCACTTGGAACATGTTATGGGAGTGATCATCCAAGTTTTAGAGAGAAGGTAACTCTGAGAGTTTATACAACAGAAAGTGGCGCTTACCAGTCCGGGGTCTCTTCACCGTGTTCTTGAGCGGCGTGTCTTCAGCGTTGGCTCAGCTCAGCTTCTCCGTCTCACCTCCTCACTGCCAGGAGCCCAGCAATAGCGCCTACATCCCAGGCGCAGACTCAGGATCCAATCACAACACACTTCCGGGCGTCACTCACTTGCAGGGAGAGGAGGAATCAGCAGACATAGAAAATCCACAAAATCGAAGAGGTAAAAACGGCTTTATTGGTGACAAGGTAAAAACAAAATAGAGCCTTAGCTCATGATCGCAATCCGGGGTCACAGAACAGCAATGGAAGACATGTTTCGTGTGGTTCCTCCACACTTGATCACTGCTGATTTTTGCTAGTTCTGTGACCTGTTTTAAAAGCACAAGACATTCAACAATTAACCAATTAGAGAAAAAGTTAAAAACAATGAAGTTAACCCCTTCTTGCCCTGATGTGATTGTGTGTATTTTTACTCCTAAAAGGCTAATACATATACCTAACCTGAACAGTAAACTGATATATTGAATAGGCATATAGTAATTATTTATTATTAGTGATAGACTAAGCTTATTCTACATTTTGACAATATAAACCAAAAGGGACAGGAGTGACGCATAGAGTTAAACCCTTGTTAAAAGTGTTACATATAGTAGACCAGTTATATATGTTTCTCTGTTTCCTTTTATTATATATATTTTTAGAAAAGATTTAAATGAACAGATTCACATCACTTTCTTTGTTGATACCCAGAGGTGATCTGGTGTTCAACAGAAAGATCCATTGTGCCTCCTTGTAGTCAAGTTTGTAGATTCTGTCACCTCCTCTTTTGTGTGGAGGGACATGATCAATGGCCTGGATAGACAAAAGTGAAGCATCCCCTGCATGTTTTAATTTAAAGTGTCTGGATACTGGTGTGTCCGTGTCAGGGTCCTCAATGTCCTGAATATGTTCTAGGGCCCTGTCCTTCAGGTGACATTTTGTTTTACCTACATATTGAATCTTGCACCCCCTACAGGTGAGGAGGTAAATGACATGATTAGACTTGCAATTTAATCCAAACCTAATGTCATATGTGCATTTAGTTATTGTTGAGGTAAAAGTAGTACCCTCTATTACATGATTACATGTTTTACAACGCTGTGCTTTACATTTATAGAACCCTATCCTATGGGGTAACCATGTTCTACTCTTCTCTGTTGGTAAATCTGAGGGAACCACTATATTGCCAATGGTCTTATTTTTTCATGCAGCAAATTTGCAATTTTGTGTGATGTTTTCTAAATTGTAGTCAGTGGTCAGAATGGGAAGACTTTCTCTTATGATGTCACATATTTTTCTATATTCTAGACTGTACGGGGTACTAAACACAATTTTATTCTCCCCCTTTGGCCTTTGCTGGACACTTTGTTTCTTGTATTTTAATAGACTATCTCGTGGTATTAAGTCCACTTCTCTCTTTGTGTCTTTTAATAGGCTCTCTGGGTACCCTCTACCGAGTAGTCTCTCCTCTAGTACCTCACATTGTTCCTCATATGTTTTAATGTCTGAACAAACCCTTTTGGTTCTGATGTATTGTCGTTTGGGGATAGCTTTTTTAATATGCCATGGATGGCTTGACTTAAAATTCAGAATTGTATTCCCCCCTGTAGGCTTCCTATAGAGGGTAGTGCTAACAGTCTTGGTAGTTGTGTCTGCTTGAAGGGCCAGATCTAGAAATAATGTATTTTTGTCACTTTGTACATAGGTGAATTTTAGATTTTTGTCATTGGTATTAATGTTGTTTATAAACATATTAGCTGTTTCCTCATCGCCATCCCACACCACCAGCAGGTCATCAATATATCTTCCGTAGTACACTATATGTTCTTTGAGGGGGTTGTCATCTCCATAGACGTGGGCAGCCTCCCACCAACCCATGAATAGGTTGGCGTAGGACGGGGCAAACTTAGCCCCCATGGCCGTCCCACGTCTCTGGAGATAACACCCCCCCTCGAACATAAAAAAATTGTGTGTAAATAAAAATTCAATTGCAGTAAGTAAAAAATATTTGACATCTTCTGCATAATTTGAAAAATAGTTCAAAAAATATGTCACTGCTGCTAACCCCTGGTGGTGTGGGATGGATGTGTATAGGGAATGCAACATCTATAGTGATGAAGCGATATGTGTCCTTCCATCTTAGTGCTTTCATTTGATTTAATACTTGTGTGGAGTCACGAATATAACTCATTAGTTCTACAACCAGTGGTTGGAGGAATGTGTCTACTAGTTCGGACAGAGGTTCAAGTAATGACCCTATTCCCGATATGATCGGGCGACCGGGTGGGTTTTTGCTGTCCTTATGTAATTTAGGGACAAAATAAAAAATGGGTGTGTATGGGTTAGCAGGAAGGAGAGTGTCTAGCTGGGATTCCTTAAAGGCCCCTGCTTGTTGTCCCAATGTAAGAATATCAGCTAATTGAACTTTAAACTTTTGTGTTGGGTTGAAGGTAAGTTTGGTATACACGTCTTTGTCATTTAGCTGGAGGAGAGCCTCTGATACGTAGTATTCGCGGTCCATAACCACTACGTTCCCCCCCTTGTCTGATTCCTTAATTACAATGTTGGTATTCTCCCCCAACCCTTTTAATGTCATGTGTTGTTTATGTGTTAAGTTAAATTTGTATACATCCATCCCACACCACCAGGGGTTAGCAGCAGTGACATATTTTTTTAACAATTTTTCAAATTATGCAGAAGATGTCAAATATTTTTTACTTACTGCAATTGAATTTTTACTTACACACAATTTTTTTATGTTCGAGGGGGGGTGTTATCTCCAGAGACGTGGGACGGCCATGGGGGCTAAGTTTGCCCCGTCCTACGCCAACCTATTCATGGGTTGGTGGGAGGCTGCCCACGTCTATGGAGATGACAATCCCCTCAAAGAACATATAGTGTACTACGGAAGATATATTGATGACCTGCTGGTGGTGTGGGATGGCGATGAGGAAACAGCTAATATGTTTATAAACAACATTAATACCAATGACAAAAATCTAAAATTCACCTATGTACAAAGTGACAAAAATACAGTATTTCTAGATCTGGCCCTTCAAGCAGACACAACTACCAAGACTGTTAGCACTACCCACTATAGGAAGCCTACAGGGCGGAATACAATTCTGAATTTTAAGTCAAGCCATCCATGGCATATTAAAAAAGCTATACCCAAAGGACAAAACATCAGAACCAAAAGGGTTTGTTCAGACATTAAAACATATGAGGAACAATGTGAGGTACTAGAGGAGAGACTACTCGGTAGAGGGTACCCAGAGAGCCTATTAAAAGACACAAAGAGAGAAGTGGACTTAATACCACGAGATAGTCTATTAAAATGCAAGAAACAAAGTGTCCAGCAAAGGCCAAAGGGGGAGAATAAAATTGTGTTTAGTACCCCGTACAGTCTAGAATATAGAAAAATATGTGACATCATAAGAGAAAGTCTTCCCATTCTGACCACTGACTACAATTTAGAAAACATCACACAAAATTGCAAATTTGTTGCAAGAAAAAATAAGACCATTGGCAATATAGTGGCTCCCTCAGATTTACCAACAGAGAAGAGTAGAACATGGTTACCCCATAGGATAGGGTTCTATAAATGTAAAGCACAGCGTTGTAAAACATGTAATCATGTAATAGAGGGTACTACTTTTACCTCAACAATAACTAAATGCACATATGACATTAGGTTTGGATTAAATTGCAAGTCTAATCATGTCATTTACCTCCTCACCTGTAGGGGGTGCAAGATTCAATATGTAGGTAAAACAAAATGTCACCTGAAGGACAGGGCCCTAGAACATATTCAGGACATTGAGGACCCTGACACGGACACACCAGTATCCAGACACTTTAAATTAAAACATGCAGGGGAGGCTTCACTTTTGTCTATCCAGGCCATTGATCATGTCCCTCCACACAAAAGAGGAGGTGACAGAATCTACAAACTTGACTACAAGGAGGCACAATGGATCTTTCTGTTGAACACCAGATCACCTCTGGGTATCAACAAAGAAAGTGATGTGAATCTGTTCATTTAAATCTTTTCTAAAAATATATATAATAAAAGGAAACAGAGAAACATATATAACTGGTCTACTATATGTAACACTTTTAACAAGGGTTTAACTCTATGCGTCACTCCTGTCCCTTTTGGTTTATATTGTCAAAATGTAGAATAAGCTTAGTCTATCACTAATAATAAATAATTACTATATGCCTATTCAATATATCAGTTTACTGTTCAGGTTAGGTATATGTATTAACCTTTTAGGAGTAAAAATACACACAATCACATCAGGGCAAGAAGGGGTTAACTTCATTGTTTTTAACTTTTTCTCTAATTGGTTAATTGTTGAATGTCTTGTGCTTTTAAAACAGGTCACAGAACTAGCAAAAATCAGCAGTGATCAAGTGTGGAGGAACCACACGAAACATGTCTGCCATTGCTGTTCTGTGACCCCGGATTGCGATCATGAGCTAAGGCTCTATTTTGTTTTTACCTTGTCACCAATAAAGCCGTTTTTACCTCTTCGATTTTGTGGATTTTCTATGTCTGCTGATTCCTCCTCTCCCTGCAAGTGAGTGACGCCCGGAAGGGAACTCTGAGAGTTTCTTTGAGAGACTTGTGTGAGAAGTGTTTCTGTCTGATGGATCCAGAAAAATTAACTGCTCCTGCTATTGGATATTACAAGGAGTCTTTCTCTCTTGAGTGCAATTGACAGAGCAGGGTGAGTTATCTGTTGCGCAAGCTTTCACAAAGACACAGTCTGTTATTACAAGTGGTTGGTAAAAAATGCTAACCAGAGAATCTTAACATTGTTTAGTGCGCACTATAATTTTAACAAATAGCTCAGGGAGCGCGATTAGCACTCATATTCTAGCAGCAAAAATGTAGTCTTTAGTGTACTACATTATTTTAAACATTTATATATTTTCATTAAAAGTTATTAGACATTGTAGTAGATAGTTGTATTTATTATTGAATTAAGGGTAAACATCAGATGAATGCATACATATGGCCACTAGATGCAGCGCCTTCCCAATTGTGGGTGTAAGGGCGCCAAAATTAAGGTATTTAAAAATGTACTGAGCCATCATATTGTTATCAAGCATGAATAAGGGGCTGTGACCCCGAAACGTCGCTTTTCCTGTGTGAAAAATAAAGTATTTGTTTGTTTAAAGTGCTGAGGACCTATATTTTCTATTTCTACTCGTATTATAAGTGGTGAGTTAGGAGTTGCACAACACAAAATAGCTCTGACAAATTTTTGAAAATCTGATTTAAAATGATAGCGCCTGAAAATATGCCTAACAAATCACATGAAAAATATATAATTATAGAGTATTTCACTTCTATTTATACATTAATGTAAAATAGAGGTTTATTCTTGTAAAAATCATTAACACTGGTATATGACAAGGTGCTGGACTGGAGAGGGTTCAAAAAGTGTATAATTATTATTATAATTTTTTTTTGTAGAGCACCAGCAGATTCTGCGGCGCTATAAACATAGGTATAATATGCAAAGGCATGATTTGTAATACTATGTGTATGCATATGTATTCATGTGTATGTGTGTATGCATGCATATGTATGCTTATGTATGAATGTGTATGTGTGTATGCATATGCATGCGTGTGTATGTGTGTATGCATATGCATCTGTGTGTATGTGTGTATCCGTGTATGCATATGTATGCGTATGTATGTGTGTGTGCATATGTATGTGTGTGTATGTGTGTATGGATATGTATGCGTGTATATGTGTGCATGCATATGTATGCGTGTATGTGTGTGTACATATGTGTCCGTGTGTATGCGTATGTTTGTGTATGGTTGAATGCTCACAGTGTTTTTAACTTCTATTTCACTAAAAGTAAGTAAAGAATTCCACTGGTTGATCAGAGGACTTTAGCGTAATCTTCGGCTTAGCGGTCCAGCTATATTCAACATGAGTTTCTCAGAGCACCCAAACAGTAAATAGGAATATACGTATTATGGGCTTTACATATATAAGACTAACTGATACAATATATATACAGCAAGAAAAAATGGAAACTCTGTGACAAAGGGTAACTGAAATAAATCTAATTTCCCTTTTGGATGCAGTCCTAATTAGAGACTAAAAAGTCCAAAACGATAGTAGTAAAAGTAAGGTCCAGACAAGTTTCACAGACCAGGAAAATCAGGGTTGTCCCTGAGGTTAACGTTCCAGCTAACCTTTAGCGGATGGTGATAACAAAGTTCCTCAATCCTCAATATTCCAGATATTTGCAGTTGTGCCTCAGTATTTTCAGGAATTTTTGATGATCCGAGATAGATGCTTGGATTGGGGTATTAGTTTGTGCGCCAAAGTTGAATTGGGCGATACCTCACGGTCTGGCTGCCAATTAGTTCCGGTGTTGAGGTCAGAGCCGAGTGGATCGAATGTGGGAAAACTGATAAACTAATTTTTGCAGCTTGTTGTGTGAGATCTGTTTAGGGAAAGCAACTAGGTAAGCTAGTAGATCCTGGGACAGGAATTACACATATGGAGACTATTCGTTATAGCTTTAAATAGCTCGATGTACCTTTCCTACTACCAGTCCTTACCAGAAAGAAAGTTATGAACAGTGTGAGCAAATCAAAGCGAGTTTTAGCCGCCTGGGCCATTATCAAGATGATCACTAAATTCTTTGTCAAGTTTAAATAGCATATACTGTGTCCTAATTGGCTAGATTTAACAGCCTATGTATGCTCGTTATTTTCAATTCAATTGTGCATAAACAGTGATACAATATGTATGTGAAAAAATTAAACACACATAGTAATAACAACTTAAATGTGGTTATTACATCCTATAGGGTGTTATTGTATAAGTGTGTATAGAAGAGTGGAAAGGTGTGTGTTTAAATTTTGTGCATGTGTGATTTAAGTGCGTTTGCAAATTCAGTTTACCAAAGTCCTAAAGGGAATCTTATGGTGTTAGGAATGGATATAAGAGATAACGAGAAAGAGTGGGCATATAAAAAATGTTATAAAAATTATATAAAAATACCAACAGAAAGGGGGGAACATATTTCAAAATTATATAATAAAATATTGATAAAAAAATTTATAACAAAATAATAATGATAAAAGTTACGTTAATTCTAATAATGGCTATAAAATAAACTCATAAAGAGTTTGTTAACTTTGGTCCAATATTGCGCCAAAGTAATTTATTGTAGACCATATTCTTAACTTTAGATATTTAGAGATTGGAATGTAACGTATTATCATGGGGAAGCTGTTTATTAACCTATTTAGATGGTTTAGGATCAATGTTGATAAATTATAATTATGGTGCAAAATACATGAGATCTAGTTTGGAGTTCAGACTGAGAGGGGAGAGGGTTTTAAAATTAAATATGAGTTCTGCTTCCTTTTTAGATAGTAATGTGTTCATATTTCCACCTCTTACCCCCAGATGAAGTTTTTTATACCCCAGTATTTAAAATCTTTCAGATTACCTAAATGTATTTCTTTAAAATGGGAATATAAATTAGTTTCTATAGATTCATGTTCTATTTTAAGAATATGTTCACGTATCCTATCTCGTAGCATCCTGCTGGTTTGACCAAAGTAGAATAAGTTGCATGAACATTGGATACAATATATTATATTTTTATCTGAACATCTAATCAATTGGTTTATCCTGGTGATATAACCAGTATTAAAGGACCAGTAAAACACAGTAGATTTGCATAAACAACAATTGCAAGATAACAAGACAATGCAATAGCACTTAGTCTGAACTTCAAATGAGTAGCAGATTTTTTTCAGACAATTTTAAGGTCTTTTTCCACTCCCCCTGTACCATGTGACAGCCATCAGCCAATCACAAATGCATACACGTACCATGTGACAGCAATCAGCCATTCACAAACACACTTATTCTTGCACATGCTCAGTAGGAGCTGGTGACTCCAAAAGTTTAAATATAAAAAACTGTGCACATTTTTTTTTTTTTTTTTTTTATTATCAGAAAATATCTACTCAAGATGCCAAATGTGGTAATACCTATGGGCCCGTACTTTACTTTTTCGTGAGTGGGAAAGAGGGGGAGAGAGGGGGAGGGAGAGGGAAGAGAAAAAAAAACAAAAAAACACAGAAATAAGGAAGGAGAGAGAACTAAGTGGATCTATCTCTCTCCTAATACACTTCTCTCTACCTACCAGATCGACCAATAATACTATCTCCGTATTTCTAAAGGGAAAGATAAGATATTCTCTCTCAATCACAGGAAATCCTTTAATAAACATTGCCCATTTTTGAAAAACGCACAAATATCCCTATCACTGTTCATATCAACATTATATTGTTCAAGTATATATTGTATTTTCAGGTAGTTTTTAACTTCTGCTAATTTAGGGATATCTGCTACTTTCCATTTCCTGAATAACAAATTTCTCACTGCCAAGATAATTACGTTAATTAGCTTCCTATGCTGAAAATTTTGTGTCTCATCCCAAAGACAGACTATCTTTCTTATATTAAGGTTCCCAATGACATTTAAATTTCGGTTGCGGATCTGACATCAGCAGCCCTGACGTGCGCGCCTGACGTGTGTGAGCAGTGAGTGTGGTGTGAAGGCCCACGAGCCTCCGGGAGTCCATCACAGCGTAGCTTGTTCGTGCCAGCAGCCCGCCGGGCCAACTTCTATACGGCAGGAGGAGTACCCAGCTGGGCGGAAGTCTTCAGCGCTGTCACGACCCAAGCATCTCTGGCCGTCTCACCCCTGCACCTCAGTTCTGCGAGGACGACGCAGCTCGTGGCGGCCTGGTCCCGCCTGAGTTAGACCGCTGGAGAAAGGAGTGGAGAAGCGGCAAGGTAGTCGTCCAAAGCACACTGCCGTGTGATTGATCCGGTAACTTTAAATTGGCCTTGAACAAGTCCCCTGGCCAAGGGCAGTTTGTCTCTGACTGTTAAACAGGATCTTTGTCTTCGAAACATATCATTGACCCTTTTGTAAATAGTGACTGCCAGTGTGCTATAGTACAGGAGCAGGGTCAGGAAGGTTAAAAAGCACTTTGGAGGTCCTTTCCATATCAGCAAAAGTGTATTCTGGGGAGCAACTTTTTAGTATTCAAATTAATCGCCCTAAAATTTATGTCCCCCTGGAGTGTAAGTCTGGGTGTGTAAGAGGGTAGGTGAAGCCTGTTCACATTCCCTTAAAAAGTTGGCAGAAAGGGGAAAAGGAAAAAAAAAGGGGAGAGAAAAAAAGGGAAGGATAAAATTTGCTATATAACAGTTTTACAACCCGGGAACAGATTAACTGTGTCACTACCAAGTCCTCCCTCCAAAGTTTACACATCCCAGTGAAGATAATCAGGATAATCAGGACTTTGCTGGTTTGTGCTTTAATAGCAACCCAAATAAATCTTACATTCCTCCCCCCATCTGGCATATCGCAATAGCAGAAGTGGGTATTCATGTCACTTCCCCTGCTTGGTATAAGAGGCTAATCTAGTCTGGGCCCTAGAGAAGGCGGGTGAAGTTAAATAACATCTTTGTATATATAAACAAATCAGCCGCACATCAAAGGACACTGATCTGGTTCAGAAAGTCAGGAAGCGGTATGAACTCATGGACTTAAGTCCCCCCTCAGGGAGAATGTCACCCCAGTGAAGCTAGCCTCAAACCAGTAGGTGTGCTTTTGACTTAAAAGAAGAAAGGGGGAAGGAAGGATTGTGTACTGGACAGATGGTTGCTCAGAGCAGTGTTCTATCTATTTTATTTAATTTTTTTGTTGTTGCAATGAACAAAATGTAATAACTGACAGTTGGAATTTAATGATTTTCAAAGTTATGGTGTTTTATACTCTATCTGCTTATATTATTGGAAAGTATTTTGTGTGAAATAAGGGTTTACAGCCACACAGAAAATATTGCTACTGGTCATATAAAGACAGATTTGTGTCACTCACTTTAGTGGGCATACCCAAGGCTATTTTCTATGCTGAGGAAGTATAACTACACTGTTAAAGGCAGACATAGATTTATTTCACTCGGTATTTTGTAGATCAATCCTATGATGTCTTAGACATCAAGATTGAGTGTGTGTTAAAACAGTGAAAATTGACTAGTTGACTAGTTGGCGTTGTTTCTCTTACTAACAGGTAGCCCGCTATAGGTGGTAATTTAAGTCTAAGGTATTGTTTCTACATTCTGGGAATACAGTTATTTGTAAAATAAGTCTTTCTAACGGCTAGATTTAGAGTTTTGTCAGTAAGGACCCGCGTAGCTAACGCCGGCTTTTTTTCTGGCCGCACCATAAAAATAACTCTGGTATTGAGAGTCCACAGAATGGCTGCGTTAGGCTCCAAAAAAGGAGCGTAGAGCATATTTAACGCAGCTTCAACTCTCGATACCAGAGTTGCTTACGGACGCGGCCAGCCTCAAAAACGTGCTTGTGCACGATTCCCCCATAGGAAACAATGGGGCTGTTTGAGCTGAAAAAAAACCTAACACCTGCAAAAAAGCCGCGTTCAGCTCCTAACGCAGCCCCATTGTTTGCTATCCGGAAACACTTCCTACGTCTGCACCTAACACTCTAACATGTACCCCGAGTCTAAACACCCCTAACCTTACACTTATTAAACCCTAATCTGCCGCCCCCGCTATCGCTGACCCCTGCATATTATTATTAACCCCTAATCTGCCGCTCCGTAAACCGCCGCTACTTACATTATCCCTATGTACCCCTAATCTGCTGCCCTAACATCGCCGACCCCTATATTATATTTATTAACCCCTAATCTGTCCCCCACAACGTCACCTCCACCTGCCTACACTTATTAACCCCTAATCTGCCGACCGGACCTGAGCGCTACTATAATAAAGTTATTAACCCCTAATCCGCCTCACTAACCCTATAATAAATAGTATTAACCCCTAATCTGCCCTCCCTAACATCGCCGACACCTAACTTCAATTATTAACCCCTAATCTGCCGACTGGAGCTCACCGCTATTCTAATAAATGTATTAACCCCTAAAGCTAAGTCTAACTTGGGTTGGATGAAGATTTTGAAACCAGGACCGATCGGTGATACCCGGTGAGGTGAAGACAAGGTAGGATGATCTTCAGGGGCTTAGTGTTAGGTTTATTTAAGGGGGGTTTGGGTTAGATTAGGGGTATGTGGGTGGTGGGTTGTAATGTTGGGGGGGGTATTGTATGTGGGTTTTTTTACAGGCAAAAGAGCTGAACTTCTTGGGGCATGCCCCACAAAGGGCCCTGTTCAGGGCTGGTAAGGTAAAAGAGCTTTGAACTTTAGTAATTTAGAATAGGGTAGGGAATTTTTTATTTTGGGGGTCTTTTTTATTTTATTAGGGGGCTTAGAGTAGGTGTAATTAGTTTAAAATTGTTGTAATATTTTTCTTATGTTTGTAAATATTTTTTTATTTTTTGTAACTTAGTTCTTTTTTATTTTTTGTACTTTAGTTAGTTTATTTCATTGTAGTTATTTGTAGGTATTGTATTTAATTTATTTATTGATAGTGTAGTGTTAGGTTTAATTGTAGGTAATTGTAGGTATTTTATTTAATTAATTTATTGATAGTGTAGTGTTAGGTTTAATTGTAACTTAGGTTAGGATTTATTTTACAGGTAAATTTTTTAATTATTTTAACTATTTTAGCTATTAAATAGTTCTTAACTATTTAATAGCTATTGTACCTGGTTAAAATAAATACAAAGTTACCTGTAAAATAAATATTAATCCTAAAATAGCTATAATATAATTATAATTTATGTTGTAGCTATATTAGGATTTATTTTACAGGTAAGTATTTAGCTTTAAATAGGAATCATTTATTTAATAAGAGTGAATTAATTTTGTTAGATTAAAATTATATTTAACTTAGAGGGGTGTTAGTGTTAGGGTTAGACTTAGCTTTAGGGGTTAATACATTTATTAGAATAGCGGCGAGATTCGGTCGGCAGATTAGGGGTTAATAATTGAAGTTAGGTATCGGCGATGTTAGGGAGGGCAGGTTAGGGATTAATAAATATAATATAGGGGACGGCGGTGTTAGGGGCAGCAGATTAGGGGTACATAGCTATAATGTAGCTGGCGGCTCTTTGCGGTTGGCAGATTAGGGGTTAATTATTGTAGGTAGGTGGCTGCGACGTTGTGGGGGGCAGGTTAGGGGTTAATAAATATAATATAGGGGTCGGCGATGTTAGGGCAGCAGATTAGGGGTACATAGGGATAATGTAGCTGGCGGCGGCATGCGGACGGCAGATTAGGGGTTAATAAGTGTAGGTAGCTGGCGGCGACGTTGTGGGGGGCAGATTAGGGGTTAATAAATATAATATAGGGGTCGGCGGTGTTAGGGGCAGCAGATTAGGGGTACATAAGGATAACGTAGGTGGCGGTCGGCAGATTAGGGGTTAAAAAAATTAAATCGAGTGGCGGCGATGTGGGGGGGCCTCGGTTTAGGGGTACATAGGTAGTTTATGGGTGTTAGTGTACTTTAGAGTACAGTAGTTAAGAGCTTTATGAACCGGCGTTAGCCCAGAAAGCTCTTAACTACTGACTTTTTTCTGCGGCTGGAGTTTTGTCGTTAGAATTCTAACGCTTACTTCAGACACGACTCTAAATACCGGAGTTAGAAAAATCCCATTGAAAAGATAGGATACGCAATTTACGTAAGGGGATCTGCGGTATGGAAAAGTCGCGGCTGAAAAGTGAGCGTTAGACCCTTTTTTGAGTGACTCCAAATACCGGAGGTAGCCTAAAACCAGCGTTAGGAGCCTCTAACGCTGGTTTTCATGGCTACTGCCAAACTCTAAATCTAGGCCTAAGAATGTTAAATTCTTGTTTTAGTATGGGGAACGTAGCCATTTAGGTTACTAAAATTGTGTCTTTCTGACTGTTAGATTTCCAGTCGGGTGATTGTATTAATTAAGAACCCTCTGAGTTAAAGAGACTAGCTAACTTTTTGGGGCTTACATTAAAAGTGAATTGCTAATCTTTTACATCAATACTCTGGTTTAAACTATAAAATATTGAGGCGAGGGAGAAGGAAAGAAACAAAAAGGGAGCGGGGAAATCAATTAAAGGTAGAATTTTTTCTGTCTGTCCTAGTTTATAGAGCTTTTTCTCACAATTGTTTACACATTCCTATAAATGCTCTAATTCCCACTTGAGGATCTTCCTTATTTTGCATCTCACATTCACATTCACATCTCACATTTACCCCTTTCCTTTTTTTTTTTCACTCCCAAGCAAGACACAGCTTATACGCCACATACAATTTTTCAAACGTTTACACTTCACCCCATTCTTCACCTTTTTAGCACCTTTTTTGCACTTTATATGTAGAAATTCGTACATATAGCCAAAAATAAATCACCCACGATGCCACCAAAAAATGACAAACATAAAGCTAAAGCCCATACCTCGCTATCCCAAGATAGTATAACAGAGGAACCCGCCACTCTTCAGACAAATCTAGATGTCCAACAGCTGGTAGGGCAGTTTTCACTATCAATGTTACCCCACCTAGAGTTGATTAGACAGGATGTAGCAGCTCTATCTTATCATTGGAAGTAAGGCAGTTCAATAACAGGTTAGATGAAGCAGAGGCTAGAATCTCTGAAATTGAAGATAGATTGAACTCACGAGAGCAAGACTCTAAGCATTACGATTATACAATTAAAAAATTACAGGATAGACTGGACGATCTAGAAGATCGATCCAGACGTAACAACTTAAGAATAGTTGGTGTTCCTGAAACCCAAGAATTTGCTGATCTTAATAATTTTATGGATGAAATTTTACCAAATTTATTAGAGATGCCTATTAGCCGAGCTAAAATATTGATTGAAAGAATTCATAGAATAGGTCCCGGAAAAAAAAGACCAGATGGCACCGTAATAAACAGACCCATAATTGTGAAATTTTCCCATTTTCAAGATAAAGTTGCTATTATGAGTTACTATAGGAAAAAGAAAGCCACAGTTCTTGTAAACGATAAAAAACATTTTTTTTTCAAGATTATTCAACTGAGACCTCTAATCGCAGAAAGGAAATGGCTCCGTTTTGCTCTAAATTAATAGAAAAAGGCTTTAATGCTTTTCTATTATACCCAGCTAAGATCAAAGTGTTGAAGTCTGGAGTATGGCATGTTTTGTCTAACAAAACGGAAGCTAATTCCTTTCTGGATAATATCTAGGATTAACTAGAGATAGTCGAGTAGGAGTTAAGTATAGCTGCTCTTAGGTAAATCCTTTAATGTAAGAAATGGCAACATCGAAAAGTCATAATGAAAGGGTCTCAAAAAGTTTTTTATCCGAAAGGAGGGTCTATCCTCCTTTTCCCTTTTTTTTTTTTTTCCTCTCTCTTTTTCTTCCTCTTCCTGGCTTTCCTCTCATTTCTTGTGAAAGGCCTGTGGTTAACCTGTGTGTGGTACATAAATAAAATATGAGTGAGAAGGTGATTAATTTGGTTTCATGGAACGTCCGCGGAATAACAACTCCTATTAAGCGAAAAGCCATTTTGAAACACTTAAAGGGGTGTAATGTGCAAATTGCCTTTTTACAAGAAACATATGTGGTAGCCAACGAAGCCCTTAAACTTAAGTCAGGCTGGGTCGGCAAAGTAGTGGCGACTTCGGGCATCAAAAGGAAGAGGGGAGTAGCAATACTGTTTCATAACAATTTAGACTACAAAATACTACATAAACATATTGATGAAGAGGGCAGACTGATTATAGTACAGGTAGTTATAGCCAACTATAAATACACGCTATGTAATATCTACGCTCCAAACAATGGAGATAAAGAATTCTGGAAGAATTTAACAAGGAGATTAACTAATTATTTAGATGATGGTCTGATTATTGCAGGTGATCTGAATCTAATTACACAATATCCCCTGGATCGCTCATATAGAGTTAACAGCATGAATAAAAAAAAAAATAATAATAAAAGCTATAAGTCTGAGACAAAGATCTTAAAAAAATTTAAAAAAACATTAAACCTGGTGGACATCTGGAGATTGCAAAATCCTGATTTAAAAGAATATACTTGTGAATCTAAAACCCACAAAACCTTCTCACGTATTGATTATTTTTTAATAGACAAAAAATTAGCAGGTAGGACACCAAGGGCAGATATTTCTGCAATTATTTTGTCAGATCATGCCCCTATCATATTACTACTACAAACTGACCTGGTAAAAAGATCTTATCTCTCGTTTAGCTTTCCAAAATATCTTATCAATAACTCTAAATTTAAAAACTGGCTAAATGAAAAATGGAAAGAATATATTCATATTAACCAAAATTCGGTTAAAAACCCTGAAATTGTATGGCAAGCTTCTAAAGCGGTGTTGCGGGGAGAAGTAAAAGCATACCTGTGCCATGTTAAAAAAAAGAACAGTGAGCGCAATACACAACTTGCCAATCAATTAGTTAACGCATATAATACTTACTTAAGGGATTTGTCAAGTGGAGGATGGAGTGCATACCAGCAAGCAAAGAGGGAAAGCGAAATTTTCTTACATCAGAACGCAGCCTCAGAAGTTGTAAAAACAAACGCATAATATTATAGACATAGGGGGAAAATGGGCAAATGCCTTTCTAACTTGGTTAAAGCAACAAAGGGCTCAAGATCTATCTTGGCGATAAAAAGTGACAAGAAAAGACTAACCCAACTTAATGATATTAGCGCTGAATTCTTAAAATATTACAAGCAAATCTTTTCATCTTCCGTAAGTAATGAGGATAATAAGATAAAGTTCTGGGAATCATGTAATCTACCAAACCTTAGAGAGGAAGAGTTAATAGAACTAAATAGTCCAATTTCGCAGGAGGAAGTTGAGAAAATAATTAATCATTTAGCTTGTAATAAAGCTGCAGGGCCTGATGCGCTCCCAAACGAATATTACAAAATTCTACAAAATAATATTGTAAAATATATGGTGGATTTATTTAACTACTTTTACATTAAAGGTGCAACTCCATCTAAAGAATTTACTAAGTCAACAATTATTTTAATTCCCAAAAAAGGTAAAGATCCCGAATCTCTAGATGCCTATCGCCCAATTTCATTGCTTAATTCCGATTACAAGATATTAACAACAATAATAGCAGCAAGACTCCAGAAGTTACTACCAAGTTTAATACACAGTGACCAAACAGGTTTTATGAAGGGCAGGTCTTCATTTTCCAACTTAAGGAAACTGCTCCTAACAGTGGATTATTATAATGCTCAGGCTAAGGATTACACATACCTGGGGGATGATAAGGCAGTGATCGCCATAGATGCTGAGAAAGCTTTCGACGCAATAGAGTGGCAGCACCTTTTTAATTCTCTAGCTCATTTTGGCCTAATAGGTAATTTCCTCAAATTTATTTATAAATTATACGATAACCCATTTTCAGCTTTAGTGGTAAATGGTTTACTATCTGAGAGTTTTCAATTGAACAGAGGGACCAGGCAAGGATGTCCGTTATCACCTCTGCTGTTTAATTTATGTATAGAACCATTAGCAACAGTGCTGAGGAATAACATGCAAGGCATTAGAGTGGGCCCCAAAGAGTTTAGAATATCCCTCTATGCGGATGACTTACTGGTGTTCATTAGTAAAGCAGATGAAAATATTCCAAAACTTATGAAAATTCTCGATAGTTTTAGTACTTTTTCAGGATATAAGGTAAACTCACAAAAATCTGAAATATTATGGGTTCAAAAGTCAGGTAACTATAAAAGCGAATGTCCATTTAAGGAAGTTGAAAGTTTGAGATATTTAGGGATCAATGTCAATATCTCGCCAGAAAAATAGTATGAGGAAAACTTCGTAGGGCTTATTAACAAAGTGGAAAATGACCTATCAAGATGGATAAACTTCCCGCTCACACTAGCAGGTAAAATAAACCTGGTCAAATTGACTATTCTCCCTAAATTTCTATATATAATGCAGAATATGCCTCTGTTTATAAAATCTTGTGATCTTAAAAGAATGAATAAACCCTTTAGGATCTTTTTGTGGGGGAAAGAGAAAGTTAAACTATCCTTAAACAAACTTGTTCTTGAGAGAGACTCGGCGGATTTGGTTTTCCCTGTCTTCAAAAATACAATTGGGCTTGTCTGGTAAAAATTATCCCAGACTGGCTAGTAGATGTGGGACACTTTCAAATAAAGGAGTTAGAACAGGACTTCTTCTTGCCCTTCTCGCTCAAAGCGCTCATCCACTTAAACATACCTAAATTACCTATTATGATGAAAAGGATGTGTACTTTTAAAAACCCTATTATCGCATGGCATAAGATATGTAAATTTATAAAAACTGATCATAGCTATTCTAAATATTTACCTATTATAGGTAATCCTGAATTTACAGAAGGTATAAACAACAAGATCTTTAAAAACTGGCAGGTTAGGGGCCTGGTCTATTTTGATCAATGCATTAACCGTGAGTTTGGAAATCTTTACTCATTTGAAAGTATCAAAACTAATTTTCAAATTGATAATAAAGACTTCTTTGGATACTTACAAGTCAGACACTTTTTGAACACTAAGAAAACTAGTTTTGATAATATAGGTTGGGAGGGCTTGTATACAGGGATTGCCCTCTTTCGTGCTGGTGTGCATTCCATCTCCTACTGGTATAAATTGTTATTACAAAAAGAAGGAGAGAAGCATCTTACTGGCCTAGCACAAAGGTGGTTAACCGATATGCCAGGGTTTGACATTGAAGCAATAAGTAAAAGTTTTTTGAGGGCCTGGCAGGCCTCTCCGTTACTAGCTTGGAGAGAGTCGCAATTAAAATTGATTAATCGTACATATGTAACGCCCCACGCATTAAATCTTTGGAATAAAAATCAATGTTATGCCTGCTGGAGATGTAGGCCTAGATTTGGAGTTTGGCGTTAGCCGTGAAAACCAGCGTTAGAGGCTCCTAACGCTGGTTTTAGGCTACCGCCGGTATTTGGAGTCACTCAAAATAGGGTCTAACGCTCACTTTTCAGCCGCGACTTTTCCATACCGCAGATCCCCTTACGTAAATTGCGTATCCTATCTTTTCAATGGGATCTTTCTAACTCCGGTATTTAGAGTCGTGTCTGAAGTGAGCGTCAGACATCTAACAACAAAACTCCAGCCGCAGAAAAAAGTCAGTAGTTAAGAACTTTCTGGGCTAACGCCGGTTTATAAAGCTCTTAACTACTGTACTCTAAAGTACACTAACACCCATAAACTACCTATGTACCCCTAAACCGAGGTCCCCCCACATCGCCGACACTCGAATAATTTTTTTAACCCCTAATCTGCCGACCGCCACCTACGTTATCCTTATGTACCCCTAATCTGCTGCCCCTAACACCGCCGACCCCTGTATTATATTTATTAACCCCTAACCTGCCCCCCACAACGTCGCCTCCACCTACCTACACTTATTAACCCCTAATCTGCCGACCGCAAAGCGCTGCCACCTACGTTATCCTTATGTACCCCTAATCTGCTGCCCCTAACACCGCCGACCCCTATATTATATTTATTAACCCCTAATCTGCCCCCCACAACGTCGCAGCCAGCTACCTACAATAATTAACCCCTAATCTGCCGACCGCAAAGCGCCGCCACCTACGTTATCCTTATGTACCCCTAATCTGCTGCCCCTAACACCGCCGACCCCTATATTATATTTATTAACCCCTAATATGCCCCCCTCAACGTCGCCTCCACCTGCCTACACTTATTAACCCCTAATCTGCTGACTGGAGCTCACCGCTATTCTAATAAATGTATTAACCCCTAAAGCTAAGTCTAACCCTAACACTAACACCCCCCTAAATTAAATATAATTTACATCTAACGAAATTAATTATCTCTTATTAAATAAATTATTCCTATTTAAAGCTAAATACTTACCTGTAAAATAAATCATAATATAGCTACAATATAAATTATAATTATATTATAGCTATTTTAGGATTAATATTTATTTTACAGGTAACTTTGTATTTATTTTAACCAGGTACAATAGCTATTAAATAGTTAAGAACTATTTAATAGTTACCTAGTTAAAATAATTACAAAATTACCTGTAAAATAAAGCCTAACCTAAATTACAATTAAAACTAACACTATACTATCATTAAATTAATTAAATAAAATACCTACAATTACCTACAATTAAACCTACCACTACACTATCAATAAATAAATTAAATACAATTCCTACAAATAACTACAATGAAATAAACTAACTAAAGTACAAAAAATAAAAAAGAACTAAGTTACAAAAAATAAAAAAATATTTACAAACATAAGAAAAATATTACAACAATTTTAAACTAATTACACCTACTCTAAGCCCCCTAATAAAACAACAAAGACCCCCAAAATAAAAAATGCCCTACCCTATTCTAAATTACTAAAGTTCAAAGCTCTTTTACCTTACCAGCCCTGAACAGGGCCCTTTGCGGGGCATGCCCCAAGAAGTTCAGCTCTTTTGCCTGTAAAAAAAAAACATACAATACCCCCCCCAACATTACAACCCACCACCCACATACCCCTAATCTAACCCAAACCCCCCTTAAATAAACCTAACACTAAGCCCCTGAAGATCTTCCTACCTTATCTTCACCATACCAGGTTCACCGATCCGTCCTGAAGAGCTCCTCCGATGTCCTGATCCAAGCCCAAGCGGGGGCATGAAGTGGTCGATAATCCGGCTTAAGTCTTCATCCAAGCGGGAGCTGAAGAGGTCCATGATCCGGATGAAGTCTTCATCCAAGCGGGAGCTGAAGAGGTCCATGATCCGGATGAAGTCTTCTATCAACGGCATCTTCAATCTTCTTTCTTCCGGATCCATCTTGCAGACCTCCGACGCGGAACATCCTCTTCTCCCGACGCCTACTAGCCGAATGACGGTTCCTTTAAGGGACGTCATCCAAGATGGCGTCCCTCGAATTCCGATTGGCTGATAGGATTCTATCAGCCAATCGGAATTAAGGTAGGAATATTCTGATTGGCTGATGGAATCAGCCAATCAGAATCAAGTTCAATCCGATTGGCTGATCCAATCAGCCAATCAGATTGAGCTCGCATTCTATTGGCTGATCGGAACAGCCAATAGAATGCAAGCTCAATCTGATTGGCTGATTGGATCAGCCAATCGGATTGAACTTGATTCTGATTGGCTGATTCCATCAGCCAATCAGAATATTCCTACCTTAATTCCGATTGGCTGATAGAATCCTATCAGCCAATCGGAATTCGAGGGACGCCATCTTGGATGACGTCCCTTAAAGGAACCGTCATTCGGCTAGTAGGCGTCGGGAGAAGAGGATGTTCCGCGTAGGAGGTCTGCAAGATGGATCCGGAAGAAAGAAGATTGAAGATGCCGTTGATAGAAGACTTCATCCGGATCATGGACCTCTTCAGCTCCCGCTTGGATGAAGACTTCAGCCGGATCATGGACCTCTTCAGCCCCCCGCTTGGGCTTGGATCAGGACATCGGAGGAGCTCTTCAGGACGGATCGGTGAACCTGGTATGGTGAAGATAAGGTAGGAAGATCTTCAGGGGCTTAGTGTTAGGTTTATTTAAGGGGGGTTGTAATGTTGGGGGGGGTATTGTATGTTTTTTTTTTTACAGGCAAAAGAGCTGAATTCTTTGGGGCATGCCCCGCAAAGGGCCCTGTTCAGGGCTGGTAAGGTAAAAGAGCTTTGAACTGTAGTAATTTAGAATAGGGTAGGGCATTTTTTATTTTGGGGGTGTTTGATATTTTATTAGGGGGCTTACAGTAGGTGTAATTAGTTTAAAATTGTTGTAATATTTTTCTTATGTTTGTAAATATTTTTTTATTTTTTGTAACTTAGTTCTTTTTTATTTTTTGTACTTTAGTTAGTTTATTTCATTGTAGTTATTTGTAGGAATTGTATTTAATTTATTTATTGATAGTGTAGTGTTAGGTTTAATTGTAGGTAATTGTAGGTATTGTATTTAATTAATTTAATGATAGTATAGTGTTAGGTTTAATTGTAACTTAGGTTAGGATTTATTTTACAGGTAATTTTGTTATTATTTTAACTAGGTAGCTATTAAATAGTTCTTAACTATTTAATAGCTATTGTACCTGGTTAAAATAATTACAAAGTTGCCTGTCAAATAAATATTAATCCTAAAATAGCTATAATATAATTATAATTTATATTGTAGCTATATTAGGATTTATTTTACAGGTAAGTATTTAGCTTTAAATAGGAATAATTTATTTAATAAGAGATAATTAATTTCGTTAGATGTAAATTATATTTAACTTAGGGGGGTGTTAGTGTTAGGGTTAGACTTAGCTTTAGGGGTTAATACATTTATTAGAATAGCTGTTGTTCGTTCCTGGTAGAGCGCTTCTCTCTTTGTATGCAAATTGTTATGACCCTGGGGAAGTCTCCCTATGGGTGATGGGGGAAACCAGACGTGGACTCCTTGCCCAGTGTGCTTAGAGGAATGTGGCTGCACCTCACTGACGAGGCCCATAGGAGGCCGAAACGATCGTCTGGGGTTGTCATGTTCCTTGTTCAGAGGAGAATTGCCTGGTATTTCGGGGCTGGACTGACCTTCCTTGGCAGGATCAGACTGATATACTTCAGGAAAGTTTTCTTCTGTGAAAAGCACACTGGTCTAAAAGAGGCTGCTTCCGGGTGGTAAATCGCCATAGAACAAGCCACTGAGCTGTTGTTCGTTCCTGGTAGAGCGCTTCTCTCTTTGTATGCAAATTGTTATGACCCTGGGGAAGTCTCCCTATGGGTGATGGGGGAAACCAGACGTGGACTCCTTGCCCAGTGTGCTTAGAGGAATGTGGCTGCACCTCACTGACGAGGCCCATAGGAGGCCGAAACGATCGTCTGGGGTTGTCATGTTCCTTGTTCAGAGGAGAATTGCCTGGTATTTCGGGGCTGGACTGACCTTCCTTGGCAGGATCAGACTGATATACTTCAGGAAAGTTTTCTTCTGTGAAAAGCACACTGGTCTAAAAGAGGCTGCTTCCGGGTGGTAAATCGCCATAGAACAAGCCACTGAGCTGTTGTTCGTTCCTGGTAGAGCGCTTCTCTCTTTGTATGCAAATTGTTATGACCCTGGGGAAGTCTCCCTATGGGTGATGGGGGAAACCAGACGTGGACTCCTTGCCCAGTGTGCTTAGAGGAATGTGGCTGCACCTCACTGACGAGGCCCATAGGAGGCCGAAACGATCGTCTGGGGTTGTCATGTTCCTTGTTCAGAGGAGAATTGCCTGGTATTTCGGGGCTGGACTGACCTTCCTTGGCAGGATCAGACTGATATACTTCAGGAAAGTTTTCTTCTGTGAAAAGCACACTGGTCTAAAAGAGGCTGCTTCCGGGTGGTAAATCGCCATAGAACAAGCCACTGAGCTGTTGTTCGTTCCTGGTAGAGCGCTTTTCTCTTTGTATGCAAATTGTTATGACCCTGGGGAAGTCTCCCTATGGGTGATGGGGGAAACCAGACGTGGACTCCTTGCCCAGTGTGCTTAGAGGAATGTGGCTGCACCTCACTGACGAGGCCCATAGGAGGCCGAAACGATCGTCTGGGGTTGTCATGTTCCTTGTTCAGAGGAGAATTGCCTGGTATTTCGGGGCTGGACTGACCTTCCTTGGCAGGATCAGACTGATATACTTCAGGAAAGTTTTCTTCTGTGAAAAGCACACTGGTCTAAAAGAGGCTGCTTCCGGGTGGTAAATCGCCATAGAACAAGCCACTGAGCTGTTGTTCGTTCCTGGTAGAGCGCTTCTCTCTTTGTATGCAAATTGTTATGACCCTGGGGAAGTCTCCCTATGGGTGATGGGGGAAACCAGACGTGGACTCCTTGCCCAGTGTGCTTAGAGGAATGTGGCTGCACCTCACTGACGAGGCCCATAGGAGGCCGAAACGATCGTCTGGGGTTGTCATGTTCCTTGTTCAGAGGAGAATTGCCTGGTATTTCGGGGCTGGACTGACCTTCCTTGGCAGGATCAGACTGATATACTTCAGGAAAGTTTTCTTCTGTGAAAAGCACACTGGTCTAAAAGAGGCTGCTTCCGGGTGGTAAATCGCCATAGAACAAGCCACTGAGCTGTTGTTTGTTCCTGGTAGAGCGCTTCTCTCTTTGTATGCAGAAAGCGGTGAGCTCCAGTCGGCAGATGTTAGGGAGGGCAGATTAGGGGTTAATACTATTTATTATAGGGTTAGTGAGGCGGATTAGGGGTTAATAACTTTATTATAGTAGCGCTCAGGTCCACTCGGCAGATTAGGGGTTAATAAGTGTAGGCAGGTGGAGGCGACATTGTGGGGGGCAGATTAGGGGTTAATAAATATAATATAGGGGTCGGCGATGTTAGGGCAGCAGATTAGGGGTACATAGGGATAATGTAAGTAGCGGCGGTTTACGGAGCGGCAGATTAGGGGTTAATAATAATATGCAGGGGTCAGCGATAGTGGGGGCGGCAGATTAGGGGTTAATAAGTGTAAGGTTAGGGGTGTTTAGACTCTGGGTACATGTTAGAGTGTTAGGTGCAGACGTAGGAAGTGTTTCCGCATAGCAAACAATGGGGCTGCGTTAGGAGCTGAACGCGGCTTTTTTGCAGGTGTTAGGTTTTTTTTCAGCTCAAACAGCCCCATTGTTTCCTATGGGAGAATCATGCACGAGCACGTTTTTGAGGCTGGCCGCTTGCGTAAGCAACTCTGGTATCGAGAGTTGAAGCTGCTTTAAAAATGCTCTACGCTCCTTTTTTGGAGCCTAACGCAGCCTTTATGTGGACTCTCAATACCAGAGTTATTTTTATGGTGCGGCCAGAAAAAAGCCAGCGTTAGTTTTTCGGGTCATTACCGACAAAACGCCAAATATAGCCAGTAATTTCTCAATGGCTAATTTAATCCATTGTATCTGGAGCTGCCCAAAGGTTGCATCCTTTTGGGCTAAAATTTCATTTTGGCTCTCAAAAATTTTTAGGCAGCAGTTTCACCTTAAATTAGATGATATTATTTTGTTATATGAAAAGTCACCCTCGATACCTAATCTGAACACAACGTTCATAAATTTTACAATTTTATGTGCTAGGAATACTATTTTTGCTTCCTGGAAATCGAAGAGTTCTCCCAGCTTTGTGCAATTTATAAATAATATGCATTTAAAATTAACCATTGAACAATATGATACATCGATTGATTCAGAACCGGAGATTAAAAAATTTCTTAATAAATGGATTAATTTCCTTCAAAGTTTATCTACAGGTATACAAAAACAATATATATTTCCGTTCCGTAACTCTGTTCCTGTTCTGGAAGCTTGTCTTAGAGGTGAACTTCCTAATTGAGGCTATGTACTGCACTGGAGTTGAGAGGAAAGGTTGGGAGGAGGAAGTTCCCCCTTTTTTTCTTTCTTTTTTTTTTTTTTTCTCTTTTTGTTGTTGCACTATACGTTGGCTGGCCCTGTTTTGTTTAGTTCTGTCTAGTTTTGTTTTGTCCTATTTTTTGTTTTTGTCGAATTAGCTATGGTTCTGCTTTGGCTGGTTGGGGCTTTAGCGACCAACTATGAGAATGGTTATGCAATACAACACAATATCTTTTTTAGATAAGATTATAAAATAAATAAAAAGCTTAAGAAACTGGATTACAGAGATTCTGTGTCTATTGTACTTTAGTTGAAATCAATTTTATTTTTAAGTCACAGGTTTTTTTGTTTCATTTTTATTAGTTTTTTTGTTTTTTTTCATTTGTTATGTGTAGTGTTTATTTCATTGTGCCAAAGATACTGTATTCTGTGTCTTCAACCACAGCTGTAGGAGCTGTGGTTGCAAGTTTCTTTATGTGTATCTTTTTTTCATTATTGTACACCCTGCGTGGTGCTTCCTGTGATTGTAACTATGTATAAAACAATAAAAATGATGTTTAAAAAAAAGGTTCCCAATGGGAAGCTTCAAAGAATTAGAAGCCCAATAAGCAATTTTCTGCCACATCTGGTAGATTTTAGGGCATTCCTATATCATGTGGGTCAAATTGGCCCCCAGATAGGAGCACTTTGGGCACACCTGAAATGCTGAGTTACCCCATTTAAGCCCCTTCTCTGGGGTATAATAAGTTCTATATAATAGTTTCACATGGGATTCAATCCAGGTTGAGGATAGTGTGCTTTGATTCACCAATTCAATGGATCTTTTAATGTGAGGCATACTTATCTCTACATCCGCAGTTAACTTAGTCCACTGCAGAGATAACTCTCTAAAGTTAGAGTTATTTAATCTAGACATTATTATTTGATAGCCCGTAGAGATCGAATAGAGTCCATTTTTAAACATTCCAATCCATGTCTCAAGATCTCCCCAGCTCCAACTCCCCTCAAAATCCTTAATGAGCGTATACACATAATGTCTGGCTTGTAAATATGCATAGAAGTCTTTATTCTCTAAATTTAAATTCCTGCCTCAGTGTACTAAATGTCTTAATTGTGGAGTTCTCCAACTCCACTAACTGAACAATCCTACATAGCCATAGTTCTCTCCATGTCTGAAAGACTTTTGACTGGGAACCATCTTGGAATTCTGGATTTCCCAGAATTGTTTGGTATCTAGAAATGTTAGGTTTGAGTGCTAGCAGTGAAAGAATTTTTCGCCATGCTATTATGGGCGTATAAATAGATTTGAGGAGCTTAATTCTTAATGGTGTATTTCTAGGCTCAGAGTGAATTAGGGAGACTGGTAGGAAAGGGTAGGTCACATTATTCTCAAGTTTGTTATTAGTTACATATCCTGCGTTCGCTATCCAATCCAGTACAATTCTAGCCAGGAACACTAAGTTATATATATGGATGTAAGGGAGTGCCATACTGCCATATTTTTTAGCTAGGCAAAGTTTCTTAAGTGCTATTCTAGGCTTCTTACCCTGCCATATAAACCTCCAGATTGAAGTATTTAGATATTTTAAATCCTTCCCCTTCAACAACACAGGGGTATTTTGGAGAGCGTATAACATTTTTGGTAGTAAGATCATCTTAAATAATGCTATTTGGCCTGATATTGAAAGTGGAAAATTTTGCCAATTCCTCCTACTCTCTTTGACTTTTTCAATTATGGGAGAAATATTGAGACTGTACCAAGTTTTAGGTCGTCTTGATATAGTTATACCCAGATATTTAAAAGCTTCAGGTGCTAATCTAAAGGGGGTCTCAAGCCTATCCACTCCTCTTTCCAAAACCCAAAAGATCTCCGATTTCGAGATATTTATCCTGTAACCGGAAAAGGAGCCATAAACTTCAATAATTGATAGTATTTTTGGAATATTTTGTCTAAGGTTGGAGACACAGAGAAGGATATCGTCAGCATATAGAGTAATTTTCAATTCTTTTGCTCCTATTCTGATACCTTCTATATGTTGACGTAGCATAATTGCCAGTGGTTCAATTGATATATTAAATAAAAATGGAGATAGCGGGCAGCCCTGCCGAGTACCTCTTCCAAGACAAATATCAGATGAAAGCATATTATTTACTATTAATTTTGTAATGGGTGTGTTATACAGATTGCATATAAAGTTAACAAAATTATCTTTAAACCCAAACTTAGTCAGAGAAAATATTAAGTGGTCATAATGTATTGAATCGATCGCTTTTTCAGTGTCGATTGAAATAAGCGCAGAGTCTACTGGATTGCTCACATTAGGAATTGATGCATCCTTTAAGTTGTTATAAAAATCTAATTCCAAGAAAATGTCCCTAATCTTAGCTGCAGAGTTTCTTTTATACATGAAACCTGCTTGGTCCGCATGTATTATAGTGTAGCCGATTAGCAAGTATGAAAGTAAGCAGTTTATAATCGGAGTTTAGTATTGCTATAGGGCGATGTTAGTCGGGTCCTTACCCGGCTTCAAAATCAGCATTGTCAGGGAAGCAGTGAAACTAGAAGGAATTAGTTTATTCTCTTTATAAAAATAATTATATAGGTTCTTAAGATAAGGTGTAATGTTTTGTCCTAATATTTTATATAGCTCATTGGGAATTGCATCTGGTCCAGGCGCTTTATTTCTCGCTAAGTTTTTGATAGCTTTGTCAATTTCAACTACAGAAATTGTAGCATTTATATTGGAACATATTTCAGGGGATATAGCTGGGTTCTTAATCTTCTCCCAGAATTCTTTTCTATGCTGCTTATTCGAGTTTTGAAATGCATATAAATTACTATAATATTTAGTGAACTCTTTAAGTATTTCCTCCAGTTTTGTTGCGATTGTGCCCTCATCCTGTATACTCTCCATAACTGTAGTTCTTCTATCATTCTTAACTTATGCTGCCAACAATTTACCCGACTTATTTCCGTGTTTATAGAATTTAGCTTGTAACCTAATCTCCTCTTGTGTTGATTTGTAAATTAACAAAGTATCTCTCTCTTTCTTGGCTCTAGTATACCTTTCCCAGTTCTCCGGGGATCTGTCTACAAATTATTGGTTATATGCATTAGAGAGAAATTTTAATACATCCTGTTCTCTTTTCTTAGTTTTTCTTTTTAATGCTATTATATAAGAGGTCATTTCTCCTCTTAACACAGCCTTTGCCGTCTCCCAAAAAACTAATGGTTTATTTATATATTCATGATTAAACCGAACAAAATCTTCAAACTTTATCCTTAAAAATTCTTTGAACTTTATATCATTTGTCAAAAATTTTGGGAACCAAAAGCGCGGAGAGGTAAAAGTAAGGCTTGAAAAAGGGATCGAGAGGGAAATTGGAGCATGATCTGATATCAAGATAGGGTATATATTCGTTCTAATATTTAAGTTTGCAATCTTATTGTTAACTAGGAATAAATCAATCCTTGAAAGGGATTTATGTGCTTTCGAAAGACACAAATATTCCCGAGCATCCGGATTCATACTACGATATATATTCCTGAAGTGCCAAATTTGAGACAATTTTCCTAAACATTTTAGACTCAAGTGCATCCCTCTAAGTTTTAACTGGTTTTACCTCATTCCTATGTCTATCTAGGGGGAATTGCGGGGCCATATTGAAGTCCCCTCCCATAATTACGTATCCCTCTGCACACTGTAGTATCCTTAATTGGAGACTGTCCCAGAAACTCTGTGTCACATTGTTTGGAGCATATATGTTACATAGTGTATAAATAGAGTTACCTAATTTTAGCTTTAACAGGAGGTACCGACCTCCTACATCCGTAAATATCTGTAATATTTGTGCTTTAATTTTTTTCGCTATTAAGATAACTACTCCCTTTTGTTTATGTTCTCCTGGTGAGGCCACTACCTCTCCAATCCAGGAGGTTTTTAATTTAGCGGCCTTTTTAAAATTTAAATGGGTTTCCTGTAAGAATGCTATATAATATTTCAATTTCTTCAGATGGGATAACACTGTCTTCCATTTTACGGGTGAATTGAAGCCCCCAATGTTCCATGAAATTATACTAATATAACTCATAGAATCAGCCATATTTGTGATTTAAATATAAATAGTTTTGAATCATTCAGAAAGAGGGGAGAGGAAAAAAAAAATTATTACCCCTACCACCCCACCTAAGTCCTGTAGGTAGTCTTTATTAATTTCCCAGCTAACTGCCCACACACACACAAGAGAAGTGTAAAAACAGAAAATTCCCTGGTCTTAACACTATCTTCATACATCCTTATAGTATTTTGTTTTCTGTCAAGAAATTTTCGGCGGCCTTGTGGTTATCAAAAAAATATACCTCATCCCTGTATGTCACTTTTAGTTTGGCTGGGTACATCAAAATCGCCTGTACGCCCTGGTTAATAAGCTTTGTACATATGGCGACATTTCCTTTCTCCTTAAGGAGGTCTCGTAGGAGAAATCCTGGAAAAGAAATATTCTATCCTCCCCTATAAAAATTAGTTGCATTTTTCGATAATACTGCAATAATGTCACCTTATCCTGATAGTTAAGTAATTTAGCGAGTACTGGTCGTGGTCTTGTTCCCTTATTACTGTTAGTTAACTGACTACCTAGCCTATGTGCCTGCTCCACTATTATATTAGCATAGGTGCCCAGAAGTTTGATCAGATTTGAAGAAATAAATTCTGCCAGATTTTCATTTCCTTTCTTTTCAGGGAGGCCTACTATCTTTATGTTGTTCCGTCTAGAACGGTTCTCCAAATCCTCAATTTTCTGTTGTAATTTAGAGATCAGGGTGTTATTAGTTTCAATTCTATTTTTCATGCCCTCAGTATTATCCTCAATATCTGATACCCTCTGTTCAACCTCCTGAAGCCTACTGGAGAATTGTCTTACTTCATTTGTTAATATTGTTAAATCCTGTTTAATCTCAGATCTAAGTCCTTCGAATTTGGGAGATAAAGCACTTGAAATACTTTCTACTAGAGTTTGCAAATCAAATTGTTTTATGCCCCTGGGTATTTCAGCCATTTTCTCTATTTCCTGTTTATTTCTCTTATCTCTTGATTTCCCGGCCATGGCTGGAGAAGTGGTTTTAAGGTGTGAAGGTGATTTAATATATTTATCCATTAAATGAGGTAAAATAGTGATGTGAGAAAAAAAAAAGGGGGGGGGGTGTGTTTGGGTGGAGTGAGGAGGTGATAAGGAAAAAAAAAAAGGTACAGTTAAGTGAAAATATATAAGAGAATTTCTTTAATTCCCTAAGTGTAGTGGTCCAATTGTGCCACCTATCCCAGGTAAAAAAATTTTTATCTAGGAGTTGTATATAAAAAGTTTTTCTCTAAACTCCCTAACAGTAAATACAGGGCTTCAAGCCAGAGGACTTAGATGAATATTACACCCTTATTCTCTATTAGCCTATGACTATCGCACTAAGAGGTATCACACTATTTACTATAGAGGACCTTTTAACCTATTATATCTGTCCAGGTTAGATTCTAGTTTATTTAAAAGTTAGTACAACAGGGAATAAATATAGGATAGATATTATTTGTAACCTGACGCCTTTCTAGAGTGTCAATATCTATAGCCTGGGAAACCCCCCCAGCTTTATTATGTAAGGAAAGTAGGTGCAATTCCTTCTTATTTGCTTTATACAGCTCTTGCCCACTGTATCTTATCGTACTTTCTATAAAGCCACATACATTAATATAATCACATCAGATAAATTTAGCATTCGCTATATAGAGAGAGATTTTCAGACAAAATTAAGCTTTACAATACCTGATATTCGTTATAGGGTTAGACACATTTACAAGCATTTATTAGTAAGCTTCTGATAACTCTGATTAAGTAAATAGCCCTGAAAGGGTTATTTTACCTCCCTGAGTAAGGTGTCCCTTGAATATCACCTATCCTAGGTAGGGGAGGATTTAAATACTTGTTTCTAAGATTATTAGACTGAAATCCCTTTTAGTGAATACCAACTATCAAATCATGCAACTTATTTGGATATTCCAGCCTATTTTTTCCTTTAAATGTTCCTCTATCTAGTAACCAGGGCCTTCTAGTCTATGATATCTGTTAAAGTAGGATCTTCATTTATTTTGAAGTTAATACATCAGATTTTGAGTATAAGATATAAGCTATTTCCAGCCTAACACCTTACTGGAATGTTAACCCTTTTATATTAGGTATCTCCTCCAGATTTACTATAAAAGAGAAATCAGTCAAACTCTTTAACTTGTTTGCAAATCCCCTGCCTACTGTATCTTATGAGACATTCTTTTTGGCAGCATTTAAATACAGTATAAAAATCTTATCAAGATGGTTCAGCATTTAGCTTAATAGATAGAATTCAAATACACATAAAAACTTAATACATACATTTTATACAATACATGGATCCATGGAAAATTACAATAAAAATACAAATGCAGTAAAAACCATATGAAGGTGCAATAAAACAGATGTATAGAATAAAAACAATGGTAAGTACAAAGGATATGGTTGTCCTCCTAAGTGTGAAGTCCAGTGAAATTCAGTGATATACAACAATGTGGACAAATGGTGGACAAATGTGAAAAAAAAAAGTTTCGGCCTTACTCTAGGCCTTTATCAAGACTCTTGATACAGGCCTAGAGTAAGGCCGAAACGCGTCGACTGATATTGGTAAGCTCCATTTCATTTAGGTAAAACTTATTTGAAGGTATCTGCACCATATTTGTTTTTGTTTTTTTAGGTGGACATCATTTCTCTGTTTGAAAATTTGGTTCACTCTCGGTGGGCCCAGCATTTCCTCCATCTTCACATCTTCACCACATCACAACATTTTTGGATACTCACAACCACTATTTGATCCCACAGGATCTGGGTGACTATAATTTGACTTATTAACTTATTTTTGCATCTACTAATTTTCATTTTTGGATCTACAATTTTTCATTTTTTCATTATTTTTTCACACCGTGTGTAGGATTTATTGACATTTTTTTTTTGGAATTTTGCATTTCTTCACATTTTGTATTTTCATTTTCTATATTCTATATTTTTATTCACATTTGTCAACCATTTGTCCACATTGTTGTATATCACTGAATTTCACTGGACTTCACACTTAGGAGGACAACCATATCCTTTGTACTTACCATTGTTTTTATTCTATACATCTGTTTTATCGCACCTTCATATGGTTTTTACTGCATTTGTATTTTTATTGTAATTTTCCATGGATCCATGTATTGTATAAAATGTATGTATTAAGTTTTTATGTGTATTAGGCAATAAATTAGGTTTTATTGTACATACTGTTACACCCATTTCTATCCCTTTGCCTCCGGTTGGTAGGCGCTTGGGGGTCCCGTTACATTTTAGCTGATTTCTATTGGTGGTTACTAGGTATCACCCCCCTCAAGCCCATAGGGAACAGAGTAGGCGCTTGTCCACATCCCATACATAGATAGAATTCAAAGCCAAGTCAAGCTTCAATGGACAAAAACACATATTATAGAGTTAGACAGTTGCTAGCAAGGGTTAATAAGCAGAGTCCGCAGTTCTGGTAACTTTGTGGTCAGGTCTCATCCTAAACCAGTTACTTTATTTCTTTGGGAAGCAAAAAGTCAATATCTTTTTTTTTTTTTTTTTTTTCCTCAGTTCTTGGTCTAAATGCCCCTCAAGCCTAGGAATCACCCTCTTGATGTTAAATAGATAGAAAAAGCCTTGTAGAAGAAAAAAAGACAAGCAATCAGTCTCCCTTCTATTGCTCCCAGGTATTTCAAAGGCAGTGTCTACTTTCCTTTTGGGACAAATAAATATCTTGTATATCAGGCTGGTGTCTTATACTACAGTCAGACCCAACAAATTATCTTATGCAGCAGCCAGCTCAAGCACCAGAGGTCCCAAAAAACATAACAAGCAGGCAGAGAAAGTTATGCATAAGAAGCGAAACACAGAGGCATATGACAGTCCAGAGACCAAAAAAAAAAAAAAGACAAGCAAATCTGTCTCCCTCCTATTGCTCCCAGGTAGTTCATAGGCAGTGCCCACTTTCCTTTTAGGGCCAATAAATATCTTATGTATCAAGCTGGTATTTTACACTAAATTCAGTCCCAGCAGATTGTCTAATACAGCAACCAGCTCAAGCACCAGGGGCCCAAGAAAGACACAGCAAGCAAGCAGAAAAGTTATGTTTAATAAGTGAAGCACAAAGGGATAAGGCAGCCCAGAGACCATAGAATCGCTTATGCTAATATACTTGCTGTTATTCGTGTTTTTTCCGTCTTTCAGGCCGGTCCCACACGAAGTCCTCCATCTGCGATAACCATCTTGCTTCTCTTTGTAGCGGGGTTCTTATGGGCGGAACAAGCCTTACGGCTTGCTATCCTCTAATCCGCCTCAGTGTCTGTCCACACTCTATCTCCCCCTTGCAGCACTGGTGGGAGAGAGATAGTGCCTAGACAAGTCACCAGCTACTTCTGTGTACTAATTCACCCTTACACTGGGTACCTTCACTGTCGCTTGGCTATCCGCTCCTCCTTGTACCCTCGAATCTCCCAGGGCGGCGTCTTAGTTCTGCCTTTCCTCTCACCAGTCGGATCAAACCATTGAATCACCTCGGGAGGGGGGAGAGGGCTGTCTTTACCATCTAGTGGCTGCCTCTCTGTTGCAGAGTAGCCCTTGATTCCTCCAGCCCAGCAGTCGTTCCTGTCTCCCTCTCGCAGCACCTGTGGGAGGAAGAATTACAGGTATTATTCCTATATGCAGATTATGGACCTTGTTTTATAGGGGGTATTTTTATTACTCCTCCTCAGGAGCCTTTTCTTCCAGAGAGTCGGGTCGACATGCTTTAACCCTTCTATCAGCCTAGGGTAGTCTGGCTCCTTGTCCGCATTTTCTCCCCAGTCACAGGGCTCCAGGCACAATACCCCTTGCCTTAGGAGCTGGTGCGGGAGTTTACAGAGAGAAGCGCTCCGTGACTTGCGCTTAGCTCCTCGTCCGGATGTCCTAATTTGGACTTTTTTGTGCACATTTTGTTAATGTAGTAAATTGGAAAGTTGTTTAAAATTGCTGCTCTATCTGAATTATGAAAGTTTAATTTTGATTGAGTGTCCCTTTAAGTGATTTTATTTCTTTAATTTTGGTACTGAATTTCCATGATTTACATGTATTACATGGATAGAAACCAACTAGTTCCTTTCCCCTAATGTCTATTTGTGATCTATTCTCTTTATATTCACTCGGGGACAATATATTTTTAAGGTTTTTTGCCTTCCGAAAGATGATCTCTGGCTGGTTTTTAACTTTATTTCCTAGTATATGATCTTGTTTGATCAGGTGCCAGTGTCTTTTAAGAATTTTTTTAATTTCAAAATGTTGTGAACTGAAGTCAGTAATGAATGGTATAAAAAGATCATCATGATTTTGTATGTTAGTGACTTTTTGTCTATTTTTGGGTTTCAAGAGTGTCTCTCTATCTTCCAATTTCTTGTTGTGTTTTTTTCTATTGTTTTAGGATAATAACCCTTTTCTACAAATCTGGTTGTGAGTGTTTGGGATTGTAATTGATAATTGTCCATTGAAGAGCAATTCTTTTTAATCCTCATAAATTGGCCTTTGGGATTTAGATTTCCATTGACTTAAATGGCAACTCTCAAAGTGTATATAGTTATTAGCATCAATTGTTTTAAAATAAGTTTTAGTTTGTATTTGTTTTTCAATGATTTCCAATTCTATGTCCAAAAAATGATTTTTTTTTGACTGCTATATTCGTGAGTAAAAGATATACCCATTTCATTGGTATTTATATCTACCATGAAGGCATCTAGGAGTTCAATGTCTTCTCGCCAGACAATGAAAATATCATCTATGTACCTACAATAGTGCACAAGGTTCGACCCCCAGGGACCTCCAGTAATGTTTGCTTCTTCGAAGCGTCCCATAAACAGATTAGCATAGCTGGGGGTGAAAATAATCTACCTTCTGTGATAAATTTGATGTGAGGGACTCGATCCCTGAGATAATAGAACAGCCCGGAGGTTTTTGTAAATGCTTGTGAACTTTCGGTAGAAAGTAAAAAGTGTTTTTTTTTTGGGTATGGTATAAATAGAAATTAAAATTCAGATTTATTAAGAATGCCTTTATCTCTTGTATCTTTAAGTAAAATACCTAGTTTATATTATTGTTGTCTTAGGGGGTTCTGTTTAAGTTTGACATTTGTGGATTTGTCTTGTAGTAGTCTGTTTGATTCCTCAATATAATAACTGGTGTCCATTATAACTATACCCCCACCTTTATCAGCCGGTTTCACCACTATTTATTTATTAGTCTGTAATTCTTTTAATGTTTGGATTTCTTTCTTGTTAAGATTATTTCTAATTGGTTTAGTTTTATCCAAGAGTTCTAAATCTTTTTTGATGTTCTGTTCAAAAAGTTTAATGTGTTCACTCTTTTCATGTGTAGGAAAAAAAAGTAGATTAGCCTTCAAATTTGTATGAATATAATTGTCATTGTCATGTGTAATTTTGTTTTACATAGGATTTAAAAACAAAATATATTTAGTGTCAGCTTCTGAATGTATTGATTAATATTGATTAGAGTTTTGAACTTATTGAGCTTACAGGAGGGGGCAAAGGTTAATATGTATATTCCTATTTACTATTTGGATTATTTGTATATATTATCTGATGCTGGCATCTTATTTTAAAATGTTATTTTAAAATGTTGTAATAAATATCTTATTTTCACATTCACATCTTTTAGATTCAAATCTTTTTAGATATAAGTACCATACATAATTCTAGCTATTATTTGTCACTACACATTGTATCCACCTTTGCTACACCTTATGTGCATCTAGGTTTAAACACATATAGTTGTATAAATATTTTCCAGATATCTAATGATGTCTGGCACCCACTAAGTTTTTTATTGTCACATATTTCTAGCTCCAAACGCCACAGAGCATTATAGGTCACTTATTTCTTTTAACCTTTTAATGCCGTTATGACGTTCTATTCCGTCATAATTACACTGGGCTTTAGAGCCGTTATGACGGAATAGAACGTTATAGCCAACGGCTGTCCTGAAGCCTTCTGCGCTTCCTGGATTTGATTGTGGTCTAGAGGGTGTTCTTAGGGTTATAGGGACGCTCCCCAGACCCGATCCAATAATTGAAATCTTGCTATCGTGTGCACTATCGCGTGATTTCAATTTGTATACATTGGAACAGTTGTGGCAGGAAAGGGTTAAGTCATATCCATACAGTTTCATATCCTCAGTTCTCTTTAGCTATTTCAGCGCTATCCCTCAATTCTTTCTCCTTTTTAACGTTTGGGTGATTAGTTAGGAGGTCTGATCCCCTATTTGGGATTAGCTTTTAAGAGACAAGAGTGTAGTATCTTTAAATTAACCCCACTTTTTTCTCAGAGCACCCCTTTTGAGCAAGGCAGCAGAAAAATAGAAAAAAAGACAATACAAAGCAAAAATACCAGCTCAAAAAGAGTTAAAAAGAGATGAAAAAATCCTAGGACAACAGGGTCCCAAAGAGGTGCACTCGTGTGAAAAAGGAGGTAGATCCAAAACGGGGAAAAGAAGGCTGCACTCTTGATGGGTGAATCAGTCGAGAAGAACCTAATAAGGAAAAAAAGAAGAGAGGTACCACATAGTGTAATATTGTTAAGACCCAGTATATGCAAGAGGAGGCCCAGGTAGTAACAAAACCAGGAGCAAGTTACTACCTGGGCCTCCTCTTGTATATACTGGGTCTACGGTATATGCTGCCTATCCACTTACACTTACACGCACTGTCTGCTGTCTGATCCATCGTACCTACTGGCTTTCGCTACTACACAGCACTCCGGATTGGACCATCTGGTCACCTGACTCCACGTCTGTCACTCCTGACGCCTGTGTGAGTCATACGGGCGACTCTGTGGGTCCCGTGCTGTTCTTTCTGGCACTCCGGTTGTGCCGCTACTTTTGTGAGTTTCCATCAATAGGGGCTCTGGTATCTGCTGGGTGATCTTGACAATATTACACTATGTGGCGCCTCTCTTCTTTTTTTCCTTATTAGATTCTTCTTGATTAATATAGAGATAATTGAAACACAGTCTTTCCTTCACACAAAAAAGAATGGTAGAGTGGTGCACGAGGATACCAAATATCAAAAGTTAAAAATAAAAAATAATAATAAAAAACAAATAAACAAGGTTCAAATCCTATCCAGCACAGCTCATATAAAGCTTAAAATAAAAAATAGTAAGCCTGTGAGGGTGTAGATTAGGTGTACCATATAGGCAGACAATCATACCATAGTGGAAAATATATATAAAAAAAATTATATATATATTGACACATCATAAAAATTCCTGAGCACTCACAGAGATAATAAATATCATATCTTAAAAATCACACATGGAATAAATCAACCTAATAATTGGATATTTAATGCAAAAGACAAACATATTGCACTGTCCCCTCATAAATTGTCAGATTGGGTCAAAAGCATCCCAAGGAATATACTGTATGTCAAAATCAGCCCAAGGATCAAATTACATGCAGGGATTTAAAATGTATGGCACAGTTCCAATAACTAGATATGAAAGTATTCAATAACACAGATACAATGAGGCCTACTTATCAAGCCGTCAACTATGCTGCATTCAACGGCACCAATTAGCTCGCCTAAGATCGCCTAACATCGCTGCCGCTGACCTGAATACATTCTCCATATTTAACAAAAAAGCTGTCAAAAAGCCACGCACCAAGTACGGGGCGATGAGCAGCGGACTGTTGCTAACTAACAGTCATCGATCTCGCTGCTATTCGGCTTTTTCACAGCTTTATTTGTATACTGTCACTAAACACCGCCACTATACTAAACTGTTTAACCCCTATCCCGCCGCTCCCGGAGCCCACCGCAACTCTAATAAAGTTATTAACCCCTATCCCGCCGGTCCCGGACCCCGTCGAAACTAAATAAAGTTAATAACCCCTATCCCGCTGCTCCCGTACCCCGCCGCAACTAAATAAAGTTATTAACCCCTATCCCGCCGCTCTTGGACCCTGTCGCAACTAAATAAAGGTATTAACCCATAAACCTCTGGCCTCCCACATCACTACCACTTACTAAACCTATTAACCTCTGAACCGCCAGCCCCCCACATCGCCATAAACTAAATTAACCTATTAACCACTAAACCTAACAACCTGCTAACTTTATATTAAATATTAACTCATCCCTATCTTATAATAAATTTAAACTTACCTTCAGATTTAAATTAAACTATATTAAACTAATAATTAACCTACCCTAACTGTTCTACTAAAATTACCTTAAACTATATTAAACTATTAATTAATCTACCCTAACTATTATACTAAAATTACATTAAACTATATTAAACTAATAATTAACCTACCCTAACTGTTCTACTAAAATTACCTTAAACTATATTAAACTATTAATTAACCTACCCAAACTGTTATTCTAAAATTACCTTAAACTATATTAAACTAATAATTAATCTACCCTGTTATACTAAAACTACATTAAACTACAAATTAAATTAACTATATTATATATTTAAACACTTAACCCTACTCAAATAATTTAAATCTACAATAAAAAATTACAAAGTTACAAAAAACTAACAACTAAGTTACAAAAAATAACAAACACTAAGTTACAAAAAAATAAATAAACACTAAGTTACACAAAATAAAAAATAAATTATCAAATATTTAAACTAATTACACCTAATCTAAGAGCCCTATGAAAATAAAAAAGTCCCCCCAAAATAAAAAAACCCTAACTTACAATAAACTACCAATAGCCCTTAAAAGGGCCTTTTGCGAGGCATTGCCCCAAAGAAATCAGCTCTTTTACCTGTAAATAAAAAATACAAACACCCCCCAAAAGTAAAAGCCACCACCCACACACCCAACCCCCCCAAATAAAAACCTAACTAAAAAAAACTAAGCTCCCCATTGCCCTGAAAAGGACATTTGTATGGGCATTGCCCTTAAAAGGGCATTTAGCTCTATTCCCAAACCTTATCCTAAAAATAAAACCCACCCAATAAACCCTTAAAAAATGCTAACACTAACCCCCGAAGATCCACTCACAGTTTCTGAAGAGCCGACATCCATCTTCAATGAAGCAGCAGAAGTCCTCACCGAAGCCGGCAGAAGTCTTCATCAAAGCGGCCGAAGTCTTCAACCAATCCCGCAGAAGTCTTCACCCAGGCGGCATCTTCTATCTTCATCCATCCGGCGCGGAGCGGCTCCATCTTCAAGACATCCGACGCGGAGCATCCTCTTCTTACGACGTCTTCTTCGGAATGAAGGTTCCTTTAAATGACGTCATACAAGATGGCGTCCCTTAGATTCTGATTGGCTGATAGAATTCTATCAGCCAATCGGAATTAAGGATGAGAAAATCTATTGGCTGTTGCAATCAGCCAATAGGATTGAGCTTGCATTCTATTGGCTGATTGGAATAGCCAATAGAATGTGAGCGGATGAAAGTTCAATCCTATTGGCTGATTGCAACAGCCAATAGGATTTTTTCAACCTTAATTCCAATTGGCTGATAGAATTCTATCAGCCAATCGGAATCTAAGGGACGCCATCTTGGATGACGTCATTTAAAGGAACCTTCATTCCGAAGAAGACGTCGTAAGAAGAGGATGCTCCGCGTCGGATGTCTTGAAGATGGAGCCGCTCCGCGCCGGATGGATGAAGATAAAAGATGCCGTCTAGTTGAAGACAAAGATGCCGTCTGGTTGAAGACTTCTGCGGGCTTGGATGAAGACTTTGGCCGCTTGGATGAAAACTTCTGCCGGCTTTGGTGAGGACTTCTGCCGATGGATGTCGGCTCTTCAGAAACTGTAAGTGGATCTTCGGGGGTTGGTTTTAGGATTTTTTAAGGGTTTATTGGGTGGGTTTTAGTTTTAGATTAGGGTTTGGGCAGCAATAGAGCTAAATGCCCTTTTAAGGGCAATGCCCATACAAATGCCCTTTTCAGGGTAATGGGAAGCTTAGTTTTTTTTAGTTAGGTTTTTATTTGGGGGTTTTGGTTGTGTGGGTGGTGGGTTTTACTGTTAGGGGTTTGTTTGTATTTTTTTTTACAGGTAAAAGAGCTGATTTCTTTGGGGCAATGCCCCGCAAAAGGCCCTTTTAAGGGTCATTGGTAGTTTATTGTAGGTTAAGGTTTTTTATTTTGGGGGGCTTTTTTATTTTCATAGGGCTCTTAGATTAGGTGTAATTAGTTTAAATATTTGATCATTTATTTTTTATTTTGTGTAACTTAGTGTTTATTTTTTTTGCAACAGTGTTTGCTATTTTTGTAACGTTGGAATTTTTTTTGTAGATCTAAATTATTTGAGTAGGGTTAGGTATTTAAATATATAATATAGTTAATTTAATTTGTAGTTTAATGTAGTTTTAGTATAACAGTTAGGGTAGATTAATTATTAGTTTAATATAGTTTAATGTAATTTTAGTATTACAGTTAGGGTAGATTAATTATTAGTTTAATATAGTTTAATGTAATTTTAGTATAACAGTTAGGGTAGATTAATTAATAGTTTAATATAGTTTAATTTAAATCTAAAGGTAAGTTTAAATTTATTATAAGATATGGATGAGTTAATATTTAATATAAAGTTAAGGGGTTGTTAGGTTTAGGGGTTAATAGGTTAATTTAGTTTATGGCGATGTGGGGGACTGGCGGTTTAGTGGTTATTAGGTTTAGTAAGTGCTAGTGATGTGAGAGACCAGGGGTTTAGGGGTTAATACATTTAGTTTGTTGGGTGGGCTCCAGGAGCGGCGGGATATGGGTTAATAACTTTATGTAGGTGGCGGCGGGGTCAGGGAGTGGTGGAATAGGGGTTAATAACTTTATGTAGGTGGCGGTGTGTCGGGCGGTAGATTAGGGGTTAATAAGTATAATGTAGGTGGCGGAGGTGTCAGGGATGCAGATTAGGGGTGTTTAGACTCTAGATTTATGTTAGGGTATTAGGTGAAAACGTAACTTTTATTCTCCCATTGGAATCAATGGGATATCGGGCAGCAGCGAACATAAGCTTTCGCTGCTGTCATACTCTGATTGATTCCTATGGCATCCGCCACCTCCAGGGCGGCGGATTGAAAACCAGGTACGCTGGGCCAGAATTGTGGCGAGTGTACCTGTTAGATATTTCTAAAATAGAAAAAGTTGTCAGATAGTGCCAAATTTGTATTCAGAACATCTGTAATGACGTAAGCATCGATCTGTGTCGGACTGAGACCGGCGGATCATATGTTACATCATAGATTTAAACTTTTGCCAGCCTATAGGCTTTGATAACTAAGGGGAATCAGGCTCTCCACAATTACGCTGTGGAATTCCAGCATATTTGCGGTTGACGGCTTGATAAGTAGGCCTCATAGTATCAAGTCTATATTCCTTCATGTGGCAACAAGTCAATTTCCATTGGATATTATTAACACGCTGCACACTCTCCTGTGTGTGTTAAGTTTGACTCATTATCATCCATTAGAAATAATAGAGGCACCTTATCAGTTCCCCAGTTTTCCCAGATTGAGGGTATTCACAATTTCAGTATGGTTGCTCACCGGATTGCATGAATAGACTGATCTTTTCAGAGTGATTACTCTTTACTCACCACGTTGTTGGCCAGGTACGCTGTAAACCTCCCCAATCTCACCGAAAAAGTATCTCCTATTCCAGAACTAATTAAAGGTCTCAGGACCAGGCACCTCTCCTTTACACCCTCGTCAGGAAGTGACTTAAAGGGACAGTCTACTCTAGAATTTTATTGTTTAAAAAGATAGATAGTCCCTTTATTACTAGGGTGACCATATTGCCGCTTTATGAAAAATACATATGTTAGGGCTGTTTTCAAGGCTGTTTAAAGAAATGGTTTGTATAAGAACCCTGACATGTATTTTTCATATGTGTCCCTTTTTAAAGCGGCAATATGGTCACCCTATTTATTACCCATTCCACAGTTTAGCATAAACAACACGGTTATATTAATATACCTTTTACCTCTGTGATTACCTTGTATCTAAACCTCTGCAGACTGCCCCTAATATAAGTTATTTTGCAGACTTGCATTTTAGCCAAACAGTGCTGACACATGATCTATATGGCACACATGAACTAGCACTACCTAGCTCTGAAAAACTGTCAAAATGCACTGAGATAAGAGGCGGCCTTCAAGGGCTTAGAAATTAGCATATGAGCAAACCTAGGTTAAGCTTTCAACAAAGAATACCAAGAGAACAAAACAAATTTGATAATAAAAGTAAATCTGAAGGTTATTTAAAAATGACATGCCCTATCTGTATCATGAAAGTTTCAGTTTGATTAGACTGTCCCTTTAACTTAAAGTTTACTTGACCGCTATGCGTGCTTCACCCATGAATCAACCATTGTGGGCTTTGTCAGGCGTAATGATCTCATGTCCAATTCGACATTTGAAAGCAACCTCCACATTACTTAATTGCCGCCTGGGTGAAAGTTTAACTCATGATGTGACAAATTAATTGAGAATGATCTATACAGTCCTATATAACACACATACATTTATATATATCCTGCACATTTATTAAAATATATCCTACACATTTTCTTCAAGTACACACACGCCCACACACACACACCAGATATAAGTCAGCTCTTTGACAGTAACAGAGAGAGAGCACTGAACAATTTAAAAATAGCAGGCAGCTATTTTTACCTTTTGTATGGTGGTATTGTGTGCATACATGAGGGATACAGTATTTTTCCTATAGCAATCTGGATGGCCACGGTCACAAGAATGCAACTCTGCAATTTAACTTTCTCTTAGAAAAGTCCACGTTAAAGAAACAGTGAGCTAAAATGAAACTTTCATGATTCAGAAAGCAATTTATAAAAACCTTTACAATTTCATTTATTATCTACTTTGCATCATGCTCTTCCTTTGTTAAAAAAGCATACCTAGAGAGGCCCAGGAGCAGCAAGTCAGTACTGGAAGCTAGCTGCTGATTGGTGCTACTCTTATATGCTTCTTGTAACGGGCTCACCTGGTTTATTTAGATAGCTCCCAGTAGTGCATTGATGCTACTTCAACAAAGGATACCAAGAGAATAAAGAAAATCTGATACTAGAAGTAAATTGATAAGTTGTTTAAAATTGTGTGTTTTTTCATGAAAGAAAAGGTTTGGGTTTCATGCCCCTTTAAATTGTATAGTATACAATTAAAGTATAAAAGAAAGATAGTACATAGCACCCTTTGGTGCTACTGTTATGAGTGACAGTTCTGTATATATCAGCTAGCCAAGGGCTTACACTTACAAATAATACAATCCACACTACAGCCCTAGGAGCATTCAAAACAAAATAATAAAACAAATAGTATCAGTTTGATATAGCTGTGTTGCTTGTGATCATAAGCATAAATTGTGGTACACAAACAGTTAAAATAGCAACATGGCTTGAATCATGACATAATAGTGAGAAACTTTATTTTACTTGTGAACCATGAAGAAAAAAAAAAGGTTAATTTTATAAATGTTTTCAGCTGATTAAATTGGACTACTGTATTTGTTAGAATTTAAAGGGACAGTCAACACCAGAATTTTTATTGTTTAAAAAGATAGATAATCCCTTTATTACCCATTCCCCAGCTTTTGCATAACCAACACTGTTATATTAATATACTTTTTACCTCTGTGATTACCTTGTATCTATGCCTCTGCAAACTGCCCCTTTATTTCAGTTCTTTTGATGGACTTGCATTTTAGCCAATCAGTGCTCCCTCCTGGGTTACTTCACGTGCATGAGCTCAATGTTATCTATATAAAACACATGAACTAATGCCCTCTAGTGGTCAAAATGCTTTCAGATTAGAGGCAGTCTTCAAGGTCTAAGAAATTAGCATATGAACCTCCTAGGTTTAGCTCTCAGCTAAGAATACCAAGAGAACAAAGCAAAATTGTTGATAAAAGTAAATTGGAAAGTTGTTAAAAATTACATTCCCTATTTAAATCATGAAAGTTTTGGACTTGACTGTCTCTTTAAGGATGTTTAGTAGCTTTGAATATTCACTTATGTGCTGTGTTAACTCAAATGTTCTGCTCCAAATTCTATTCTATTAATCATTTATTGTTAGGCAGGCATGTTTCCCTGTACAAACTTACACATAAATATGTATATCAGGCATTTAATCAGCATGTAGCTATGATCAAGTTGTGAAATTACATTTTCTCATCATTTTGTTCAAATCATGGTCACCTTCATGTAGCTCTCTGAAGGTTGAGTGTGTAAAATAGTCCTCTCATATGCAGGTGATATGAACAAGAAGTGACCCTGCATATGTTCAAAATAACATAGCAACGTAGGCTGAAGATGTCATCTGCTTCATTAATTCCATGGCAACATCCTCTGTCAGACAGGTAAATGTCCTTATCACTTCTGCTCTTTTATACTGTCCTTATAATACAAGTAGGAGATTTGTCATTTAGTGTTTGTCAGCAAATCTCTTTGCCCTCTATATACCACTGACCTGGAATCCAGTTAACAGTTCACTGAATATCCTTTGATTCTCTGTTATCAGATTGCAGCAAACACATTTGGGGGGGGATGCATCCACCTAACCTTTGTGTTTAGAAAACCATAACATTATTAGTAATAAAAGAAAGGTATCATACTCAAAAATATTATACAATGCACCATTTAAATGAAAATGTTAAAGAGCACCATTTAAATGAAAATGATAACTATTTAAATTTAATAAACATTAAAATTGAAACTAATTCTGGGGTACCCTTTGTGGACTTCCTACTAACGCTTATTTGATGCTAAGCAAAACAGTTACAACTCTATTGGTGGAGAGAGACTTTTCCAAGCTTGACAAGAAAATGTTGTATTATTAAAGACAGGAACGTGTATTTTAAAAAAATAAAAATAAAAATTTAGTTTTTTAAAAAACAACCCCTTAGGTAAAAATAAATGACTGCAGTGTCATTTAAATATTAAAAAACACATTAAGGCTGCTTTTACATTGTTACTTACCTTGCACTAAAATATATTTGTTCCCAATCCCCATTACTAAAACAATCTAACATTTTCTTGTGCTACTACATATAAATGAGATCCTGCACTTATCAGGCAATCACTGTGTAGCATGTTGCAAGGTAAGTTTTCTGATTCTGACAGTATACACTTTAGCCTCTCTTGGAACATTTTTTTTTTTTTTTTAAATAGGAATAAACATTTTGGGTTAAATTACAAGTGGAGCCCTAATTTATTGCGTGCCGTAAACTGGTAAATTTGTCCCTTTGCGTGCGCACAATAAATAACCGGTCGTTACAAGTAGCACTCTGAAAATCAACCAGAGATCAGATCTCTGGTAATTTTTCAAAATGTCCCCCAATTGCCCCCAAAAATAAAGTGTGAGGTTTGTTTTAAAAAAATAAAAAATGTAGCATTTATTTTGTTTAAATAACTGCACAAAGCAGTTTTATGGCTTAAAGTTGGCTGGTGTGGGGTGTTTGAAGAAAAAATAAACAGCGCTGAAAAGTGCCTTTACATTGCGGTTTATGGGGAACTGTGTGTTCTCTGTAAACATATATGTATATGCTTATATACATATGTATTTCAATTTGCTGCGCTAGATTCTGATGCCCTGGCTGATGGCATCAGAACGAGGCTCCCATTGGAGCCTATAGAAGCACGTGCTCATGAGTGCAACGCTTCCGTGCAATGCAACGGGCACCTAACTTTTAATACCTGTGCCCATTTGATTGGAGTGCAAATATGGAGTGCAAATATGGAGCTTGCGTAAGTGATATTTTGCTCGTAATTCACTCATGAGCTTTATCTATTTTTCTGAATGTTCTTTTAACAATACAGCTATATAATAACGAATTATTACACAATTTTATAATATTTAATATAATAAATACCCATATTTATAGGTACACTTACATAATTGTTCATTATTCATATATATATTTTTAGTATGTGTGTTTAACATGTTTTAACTGTGTTTTAACATTTTAAAATACCCTTTTTAATCCTTATAGATACAGTTTGTAAACTGTCGTACAGTGTAATTTTTTTATAGAAAGCCAGTTTAAAGGGACAGTCTAGTCCAAAATAAACTTTCATGATTCAGGTAGGGCATGTCATTTTAATCAATTTTCCAATTTACTTTTATCACCAATTTTGCCTTGTTCTCTTGGTATTCTTAGTTGAAAGCTAAACCTAGGAAGTTCATATGCTAATTTCTTAGATCTTGAAGGCCGCCCCTTTTCTAAATGCATTTTTACAGTTTTTCACCACTAGAGGGTGTTAGTTCATGTGTGTCATATAGATAACACTGTGCTCACTCACGTTGAGTTACCTAGGAGCCAGCACTGTTTGGCTAAAATGCAAGTCTGTCAAAAGAACTGAAATAAGGGGGCAGTTTGCAGAAGCTTAGATACAAGATAATCACGGAGGTAAAAGGTGTATTAAAATAACTGTGTTGGTTATGCAAAACCAGGGAATCGGTAAAAAAGGGATTATCTATCTTTTAAAACAATAAAAATTCTGGTGTAGACTGTCCCTTTAACAGTTAATAACTAAATGAAAATAATGAAAACTTGGCTATAGCTTTAAGAGATGCTAGTTTTAAAATAAAATGCTTCAGCAAATAAAAGTAGTTTATTTTTCCCTTAGAAGGATCTAAGAGCAGTTTGTTTAAAATAAAATGTTCTACCAAATGAAAACATTTCATGTTTCACTTAGAATGTCCCTTTAAGCACAATCTTATTATGAGAATTCACACTGGCATTCAAATTTCAATATGATTTTAAATGACAGTGACATCAATGGCAACTCAATGACAAAAGTCTTTTTATCATAACTTGATATTTTTAAGAGCCGTACTCAATATGCAGTGACAATGTCTTTCAGTACTGCAAAAAAAAATGTAAAGTTCAGCAGATATGTCAACCTTCACTCAAACAATTTGTTCTCTGCTAATCTAATGCAACAGTTTTCATTTAATTACCTAAATTTTGCCTTGACATTTCAACAAGTTAACAGGCCTTAGTGTAGTCCATGCATCTCCTGGGCATTTAATGAAGGAGTTATTCTAAGCAGGACAGTCAGAGGTCTTCTGATATAAACAGCTTACCACAGACTAGCAAGGGCATCCCCAACATTTTTTCATGGGGTGGGGAAATATACCAAGAAAATAAACACACACACACATTATATACAGTTATGGCCAAAATTATTGGCACCCCTGCATTTCTGTCAGATAATATACCACTTCGCCCAGAAAATTACAAATGTTTAGGCATTCTCATGTTTATTTATTTTGTTTGAATTGATATGACACAAAAAAAGTGGAGAAACAAAAGCCAAATCTGACACATTTCACACTAAACTCCAAAAATCGACTGGACAAAATTATTTTTCACCCTCAATTTAATATTTGGTAGCACACCCTTGGGAAAAATGCCTGTAATCAATCGCTTCCTGTAACCATCAGTGAGTATCTTACACCTCTCTACTGGAATTTCGGACCACTCTTATTTCGCCAACTGCTCCAGGTCTCTCAGATTGAAAGGGTTCCTTTTCCCAACTGCTGTTTTGAGATCTCTCCACAGTTGCTCTATGGGATTGAGATCTGGACTCATTGCTGGCCAGTTAAGTACTTGCCAGCGCTTAAACCCTTTCTGGGTGCTTTTTGACATGTGCTTTGGGTCATTGTCCTGCTGTAAGACCCATGACCTCTGATGGAGACCCAACTTTCTGACACTGGGCCCTACATGGCACCACAGAGTTATTTGGTAGTCTTCAGATTTCATAATGCCATGCACACAGTCAATACATCCAGTGCCTGAAGCAGCAAAGGAACCCCAAAACATCAGAAAAACCTCCACCATGATTGACTGTAGGGACTGTATTATTTTCTTTAAAAGCCTCATTTATTTTTCTGAAAACAGTAGAATGATGGACTTTACCAAAAAGCTGTAATTTTGCATTGTCTGTCCTCAGCACATTCACCCAAAAGGATTTTGGCTTCCTCAGGTAAGTTTTGGCAAACTCCAATATGGCTTTTTTATGTTTCTGTGTCAGCAGTGGATTCTTCCTGGGTTTCCTACCATAGTGTCCCTTTTCATTCAGATAGCGACTTATAGTGCAAGCTGACACATTTGTACCCTGTGTCTGAAGGTCAGCTTGAATTTGTCTGGAAGTTGATAGAGGTTCTTTATCCACCATTCAAACCTTTGTTGCAATCTTTGATAATGTTTTCTCTTTCGTACACATCCAAGGGGATTAGCTACAGTGCCATGGGCTGTAAACCTCTTGATAATGTTGCTCACAGTGGACACAGGAAAATTAAGACCTCTGGAGATGGACTTGTGACCTTGAGATTGTCCATGATTTTTCACAATTTTTGGTCTCAAATCCTCTGACAATTCTTTGCTGCTCTTTCTCTTCTCCATGCTCAGTGTGGCACACAGAGACACACAACAGAAAGGTTGAGTACATTTTTCACCATTTTAACTGGTTGCTGGTGTGAGTTGTTTATTGTCAGCACAGGTTAATTGATACAGGTGAGTTTAATTACAAATTACAGGAGCATCACAAACTTGAAATGCAATTAATTCTTACAATTTTGAGAAGGTGTCAATAATTTTGTCCAGTCCATTTATGTAGTTATGCATGGAATGTATCAGATTTGGCTTTTTTTTCTCATATTGTGTCATACCAATACAAACAAAAGAAATAAACATGAGAATGCCTAAACATTTGTAATTGCAACAATGTTCTGGGTGAAGTGGTGCATTATCTGACAGAAATGCAGGGGTGCCAATATTTTTGGCCATGACTGTATATGTGAAAATTATCCATTATGCTACTAGTCCTAGTTTAGTAGTACACTATACATTTTGAAGTCACCATATGCTAAACTTTAATGCACTTTTACACATTGATTTTGGGTGTGATATATTGATTGCCTTTATCCAGACTCCTAACTTATGAATAAAAATAGAAGGTGCATATAGTTTTATTTATTATTAAGTGCTTTGTTTATTTGATATGTTGCATTATACAGTTAATAAAAATTAAACACAAAAGAACCAACATAAGTTAACCTATACTCATTACCTAAAATATGAAAAATAAGCATTCCTCTATTTGTGCTATTGGCAAAACTTTTAACAAACTATTCCAGTATGTGAGTAGAAGGATGCTGCACAGAAAATGTTAACGCAGAGCACATTTCCATTATTGAGATACCTTATTCTTTGCTGCTGTTAGAAAGATGGTGTGAGTGGAAATTCCCCTACATGGCAGATATCAAATACACACACAGCGTGGAGGAGGGGACATGACCTTATGCAAAACTTTCTGCCTTCCAGGAAGCTCACCTCCCTCCTGTAATGTACTTACCCGTGCTAATGCTGCTGAGGTTGTTCCTGCTAGTCCTCTGTTGATATCTAGACTCAGCATTACACAACCAGCTAGCCTTCCAAGTGCTGCCATTGCAATCCTCCATGTTGGTGCAGCATTATTCCTCTTCCATCCTGACTTCAGCTGCAGTAATGTGTACCTAGACTCCTGCAGAGGGTACACAAGCACTACCCTTAATGGCATAAATGCAGTATTGGACAACCAATATTGCACAGGAGATGTGAGAGATGTATAGCTAATAGCACACTCTGATATCAGCTATCACTCATTTAGCAACCCTATTAAGCACTGCAGTCCAGTGAACTTAGTGATCAGTTATTAAATAGTTATTCTAGTGTAAAGTTCTGTATATGAACCATAGCTTCTCGTCCTTTTGCCTGTATTCTCATTTACAAGCCATTATTTCCTGTATTACCATCTATGAACTTTTACTGCCTACCCTGACCTCAGAACGTTTGATCTAGCTTTTGGATTTCCCTTCTAAACTATGCACTCGTGTGTAGTCTAGTGGTCGTGCTAGCAAATTCTCTGCTACTGGACTCCTATTCTACATTAATCTTGATACTGTACAATGCATGCTGGTAATTATAATCCAGAGGTGCAATGGCACAATACTGAGAGGGAAATAGTGAACTATAAATTCCAGAATGCTATGTAACTCCCAGAATACTGTATTTCTTCCTCTTAAAAGGAGCTACATTCAGGGGAATTAAAAGAAGAAGAAAAATGAACAATCAATTGTTTTGTTTCTTTTCTCCAGTTTGTACTCCAGGTTAGGGTTGCCAGTTGCCACTTTTGTAAGAAACAATTACCGACCACATTAATTAGCATAAAAAATAATGCAAATGTGACATCACAATGGGAGGGAAGAAAAACATACCCCCCAACTGTCCCAGTGTTCACATGTGTTGCACTTGCTAATTAACCAGGGATACAAATCCAGCATCCATAGGAATCTTTAGAGAACCCTGTAACTAGCATACGGTAGATCAGTGGGCATGAGGCGTCTATGTCTGTATACAGGCTACTAGGAAGGGCTGATCAGAGTGTGTATGTATGTGTGTGTATATAAATATATGTATGTGTGTGTAAATATGTGTGTATATATGTATGTGTGTGTGTGAGTAAATATGCTTTCATGTATGTGTTTGTGCAAATGTGTGTGTAGATATGTGTGTAAATATGTGTGTGTAATTAAATGTGTGTGTTAGTAAATGTTTGCAAATATGTGTGTATGTGTAAATATATATGTGTGTGTGTTAATATGTGTATGTGTCCTCTAATAGGATATGCCATTTCAAATGTTGGAAGGTATTGACAAATAATAAAATAAGGTTGGAACAGAAGCATTTCCTAGAAGTTTACTAAACCCAGCACATCACACCTATGGTCCTGATTAATTGGCATTTATGAGATCTAAGATCAGACCCATGGCCGTGAAGTACTTTACAACTATATACCTGCATTGTATTTCATATTATACAACCATATGCACTACACAGAAACCACATGGCCACACACAGACACCTGCATGCACAAAGCCAGTTACTATGTGCACACAAACAGGCACCAACAAACCTGTACACACTGACAAGTTCCCACAGACATCCACATGCATGCATGCACACATATATACTGTAGATAAGTACAGATATACAAGCACACAGGCTCCCACAAATGTCCACGTGCACACACACACACAAGAACCCACACGCACCTTCATTGCATCCACATACAAACACCCACATTTACACATATACAGGCACCACATGCACACACATACAGATAAATACACGCAAATAGGCTGCCATAAATGTCCAAGATACTCACAGTCACACACAAACATTGATCAAGGTACCCACATTCACACACATAGAGGAACCACACATTCACACACATACAGGCACCACATGCATACACATACAGCACCCACATTTGCACATATACAGGTACCCATATTTACACATATACAGATATCACATGCAGCACCCCATATTCGCACATATACAGGCACCCATATTTACACATACAGGTACAAAATACTTATATTTTATTTCAGAATGTGAACAACGAATATGACTTTTAAATCTCTCAGTTATCTCTAGAAAAGTATTAATAAGACTGTAAAATATCACTCAAAATCCACTTTCTTGACTCTTATCTGGACTTCTTCCCTGACAGCTGTGGTGCAGTGAGTGATGAGCACGGTGAGTAGTTCCACCAAGACATTTCATCAATGGAGTGAAGATGTCAGGATAGGTGGAACGCTTCTCTGCTTGCTGACTACTGTTGGTCGTTGACAAGAGATGCCCCAGAAGAGGAATGCAAGCGACAAGCAAAGAGAAGGTGCTCTTGAGTATAGGCCACTATTTCAGGTAGTACTTGCAATTGCTGTATGTTTTTTCGTTTTGTGTTGTCATTTGCTCTTTTAAGGTGAATTATCAGCTTTTTCGTTTACATTCATGAAAGGAAAATATTCTGTGTGATAGCAATGGGCATACTAGATACTGGTAGTTAAGGTAGCAATATTATTTTGTATATATAAAATATATTCATATTTAGCTATTAGATAAAGATTATAAAGAAACATCTCCGTTCATTTAAATACCTTTTAATATATTATCATTAATTAACTAAACTGAATCAGTGCTAGACTACCTTAAAGGGATAAGAAACACAATTGTTTTCTTTCATGATAAAGATAGAGCATGCAATTTTAAGCAACTTTCTAATTTAGCCACCAATCAGCAAGCGCCACCCTGGTGCTGAACCAAAAATAGTCCTGCTCCTAAGCTTACATTCCTGCTGTTCAAATAAAGATAGAAAAATAATGAAGAAAAATTGATAATAGGAGTAAATTAGAAAGTTGCTTAAAATTGCATGCTCTATCTGAATCATGAAAAAAATTGGAGTTTAATATCCCTTTAAGGAAAGAGAAGAGTACAGGGCTACCGCAATCTCTTTCTTTAACTGCACACGTGCAAACAATAATTTGTGGTATAATCCTTACCATGTGTATTAGTTTGTGATTGGTTAGCAAGGGTCCTTTTGTTCTGGGGGACAGGGAAAGCTTACAATTTGTGTTTAAAAATAGTCTTTAAAATTAATGCAATGGGTAATTGGGTTTCTGAGAGCACAGCAGGATGGCACAACAAATTAAAAAACTGATTGTGATGCTGCCCAAATTCCAAGTCTATTTTCATTCCTTTCAGAGTATTAGGAATCAAAAGTTCTTGAAAATTTTGTAAAACTGTTTGCACAAGGATTTTGATTGCATGCAAACTTATCAACTCTGAGACAAGGTTGTTTGTACTTACTGTATATACTGGTTCTATCACAAATAATTGCAACAGGATTAAGATCTTTCTGTAAGATTTTTTAAAATGGATGTTATGAGTACATGATAGAGTTAGGATGCAAAGTGCCAATGATTGCAGAGAGGTTAGAACTTGTGTTAGGGAGGTAGACAGACAGGGGTTGAAATGTGACCAATGAGGGTGAGGCAGCTTTTTGTCAAGACAAGTACAGATATTGCATCCTGTATTACAGGGGTGAGGCTGCTGACTCAAGCAGACTGGAGAGCTTGCAGGCATATGCATGTATGCTAGCATGTGCTCTAGCAGACTGGAGAGCTCATATGTATGTATGCTATACAAGAATTATATCATGTGCTCTAGCAGACTGGAGAGCTCCTTGCTGGCATATGTATGTATGCTAGACAAGGATGATAGCATGTTGTTATAGCTGATATGGTTTGTGGAGATGTCCCCAGCCAGCCATTAAAAGAAAAAGGAAGAGTAAAAGGGGTGATAGTGAATTTAATGGTAAAGTGTTACAAATGACAAACAAAGTAAGAACATTTTTTTAAATGTAATTGTTAGTTAACCCATCTATTTAAACAGTATTTTTCCAACACTCATTTTATTGCTCTACTAACATCACTGATGAGCAGAAGCGCACTGTGTTCTGCTCTGCAGGGCTCTTTCATACAGTTTGTAATAGCTCTGGCTTTTGATTAATTGCCTGCTTATTGTGACAGCTCTGACCTAACTAAATATAAGACTACAGTCATGATATTTTGAGACAGTGATAAATAAGTAGCTCTGTGCTTTAAATGATGACAAAGCAGATTCCAACTGGACAAAGCAAGAGGCAGAAATATGCATCTGACATTTCTTACATTAACCCACTTACTGGCAAAACTGCAGACGTTGGAAACATTTAGCTGAATTTTCTTGTTTTTCATTAAAGGGATAGAAAACTAAATATTAAACTTGCATGATTCAGGTAGAGCATGTCATTTTTAGACACTTTTAAATTCACTTCTATTTTTAAATGTGCTTCGTTCTCTTGGTATTCCTTGTTGAAAAAGAATACTCACATATCCTAAACTAGTGAGAGCTAGCTGCTGATTGGTATCTGCACACATTTGTCTTTGTGATTGGCTAACTAGATGTGTTCATCTAGCTGCCAGTAGTACAATGATTTTCCACTAGCAAAGGATAACAAGAGAATGAAGCAAATTTGATAATATAAGTAAATTGGAAAGTTGTTTAAAATTGTATGTTCTATCCAAATCATAAAAGAAAAGTTTGGGGTTTCTTGTCCCTTTAACCCCTTAAGGACCACAGCACTTTTCTATTTTCTGACCGTTTAGGACCAAGGCTTTTTTTACATTTCTGCGGTGTTTGTGTTTAGCTGTAAATTTCCTCTTACTCATTTACTGTACCGACACATATTATATACCATTTTTCTCGCCATTCAATGGACTTTTTTTTTAAAAAAAAAGAACATTTTCATAATATATAATTTACTATAACATTTTTTATAAAATATGAGGAAAAAATGGGAAAAAAAACTTTGACCCCCAAAATCTGTTACACATCTTCAACCACCAAAAAACAACCATGCTAAATAGTTTCTACATTTTGTCCTGAGTTTACAAATACCCAATGTTTACATGTTCTTTGCTTTTTTTGCAAGTTATAGGGCAATAAATACAAGTAGCACTTTGCTGTTTCCAAACCACTTTTTTTTTTTCAAAATTAGCAATAGTTACATTGGAACACTGATATCTGTCAGCAATCCCTGAATAACCCTTCAAATGTGTGTATATATATATTTTTTTTTTTGAAGGCAACCCAAAGTATTGGTCTAGTATGACGGGCCGTTAGTGACATAATTCAGCTTTGCTTATACTTCGCTTTTGTCACAGAATCAGTTACATCATATAGTGAGAAATGTGTATCATATAATGAAATGCATATTCTATATAGTGAAATCCATATGTCATATACTGAAATCCATGTATTATATAATGAAATTGATATACCATATACTGAAATCCATATATTATATAATGAAATTAATATATAATATACTGAAATCCATATATCACAGAATGAAATCCATATGCCATATACTGAAATCGATATGTTACATACTGAATTTCATGGCATACGCTGAAATCAATGTCATATACTGAAATGCATATGCTATATAATGAAATCCAAATACCATATACTGGAAACCATATGCTATATACTGAAATACATATGTCATATACTGAAATGTATATGCTATATAATGAAATCCATATGTCATATACTGAAATTCATATGCTATATACTGAAATGCATATATCATATACTGAAATCCATATTTCATATACTGAAATCTATGTCATATAATGAAATTTATATGCTATATAGTGAAAAGCATATATTATATAATGAAATCCATATGTCATGTACTGAAATCCATGTCATATAATGAAATCCATATTCTATATCGTGAAATCCATATTCTATATACTAAAACTGATATGGATTGAAAATTGTATTTTCCTATACTGAAATAAGTCATCAGTCACATGACCCTGACCTTGCCCTGACCCTGCCCCTTTGCTATCTTTCCCTGTGAGTTATTCTACTTTTGCAGTAAAAGGAAGCAGACTTAGCTGCTGCAATAGGTGAGTACAATCATGACTATCCTGTATTCTCAGCTAGAATAGAGAGAGACCGCCAGACAATACAGACCCTGATCAGGGGCCCACCGACAATGCAGACCCTGATCAGACATGCACAACAGCCTCCAGACCTAAAGATACATGTCAGGTTTACTCTGAGATGGGGACACACATTTTAATCCTTGCTTCCTTCAAGGAAGCCATGAGTTTTAACATATGCATTGTTATCGTCTATCTGTATATCTATTTATCTAACATATCTGTCATCTATCTATCTATCCATCTATCTATACAGTATCTATTTATACAGTATCTATCTATCTATCTATCTATCTATCTATCTATCTATCTATCTACTGTATCTGTCAATCTATCTACAGGAGAGTTTAAATGCAGAATGCCCACTTGCTGATCTGCCATACAGTGTATAACATTAGCAAGCTTGGGATTATAAAAGTGTGTAAAAAAACTTGCTTAACCCCTTAAGGACCACAGCACTTATACCTTTTGTGTCCGTTTGACAACCCAAAGTATTGATCTAGGCCCATTTTGGTATATTTCATGCCACCATTAATAAAAAGCTTGTGCAATTGTGGCACAAATGGTTGTAAATGCTTCTCTGGGATCCTCTTTGTTCAGAAATAGCAGACATATGACTTTGGTGTTGCTTTTTGGTAATTAGAAGGCTGCTAAATGCCGCTGCTGCTCACCACACGTGTATTATGCCCAGCAGTGAAGGGGTTAATTAGGTAGCTTGTAGGGAGCTTGCAGGGTTAATTTTAGCTTTAGTGTAGAGATCAGCCTCCCAACTGACACATCCCAGCCCCTGATCCCGCTCAAACAGCTCTCTTCCCTCCCCCACCCCACAATTGTCCCCGCCATCTTAAGTACTGGCAGAAAATCTGCCAGTACTAAAATAAAAGGTATTTTTTTGTGTGTGTGTTTTTTTAAAAAAAAAAAACAACAACACATATTCTGCTGTGTAGGATCCCCCTTTAGCCCGAACCTCCCTGATCCCCCCTAAACAGCTCTCTAACCCTCCCCCTCTACCTTATTGTGCAAGTACCCAGTTTACAATAAAATGTGTTTATTTTTTATTTTTAAATAGTTTTCTGTAGTGTATCTGCCCCCTCAATAACCAACCCCCCACCCCCTCCCAGATCCCTACCCTCCTCTCTCCCACCTTATCCAAATTAAATTCAAATTGTGCCATAATGTAGCATTCCCATCCGTTCTCTCCCCCGTGCTCGCACCCGCCCCCGTGCACGTGTGCTTGGCGCCCCCGCACTTGATCCCACCCGCCTACGACGCACTTCCCTCACCCGCCTCCCTGCAACGGCTCCCACCCACCAACAATCATGGCCATCGATGTCCGATGCAGAGAGGGCCACAGAGTGGCTCTCTCTGCATCGGATGGCTTAAAAATGTTATTGCTGGATGCCTCAATATCAAGGCATCCCTGCAATGACATGAAAGCGGCTGGAAGTGATCAGGATCGCTTCAATCGCTTGAAAACACCAACGACGTACAGGATATGTTCTTGGTCATTAACTACCGTTTTTTGTAGGACGTACCCTGTACGTCGTTGTTCATTAAGGGGTTAACCCCTTAGTGACCAGACCACTTTTCCATTTGTTGACCGTTTGGGACCAAGGCTATTTTTACATTTCTGCGGTGTTTGTGTTTAGCTGTAATTTTCCTCTTACTCATTTACTGTACCCACACATATTAAATAACATTTTTCTCGCCATTAAATGGACTTTCTAAAGATACCATTATTTTCATCATATCTTATAATTTACTATACATTTATTTATACAATATGAAGAAAAAATGGAAAAAAAACACAATTTGTCTACCTTTGACCCCCAAAATATGTTACACATTTACAACTACCATAAAACACCCATTCTAAATAGTTTCTAAATTTTGTCCTGAGTTTAGAAATACCCAAAGTTTACATGTTCTTTGCTTTTCTTGCAAGTTATAGGGCCATAAATACAAGTAGCACTTTGCTTTTTCAAAACCATTTTATTTTTTTCAAAATTAGTGATAGTTACATTGGAACACTGATATCTGTCAGGAATCCCTGAATAACTCTTCACATATATATATTACTAAAAAGAAGACAACCTAAGGTTTTACCTTGGTGTATTTTGACTCTTTTCATGCAACCATTTTACCACCAATCTATGCCAAAGTTTGAAAGAAAAAAAAATGTGATTTTTTTGACAAAATAGTAATTTAAGAATATATTTACTGAGAATTACTGCCAAATAACACCCCAATATGTGTTCAGCAACATCTCCTGAGTACAGTGATACCACCCATGTATAGGTGTGTTGGGCTCTCAGGGGCTAAGGGTCTAAAAGACCTTAATTTTAGGGGGCGCATTCCAGTTTTTCAACTTGGAATTTTCACATCGGTCATCATACACCCATGTTCTATTTGTGTCATTTCTGAAGCCAGCCAATGTAATTCCCCCCCATCAAACCATATATTTTTGAAAAGTAGACTCCCTAGGGTATTTGAAATACTGGTATTTCAACACTTTCCATGCACTAATTCAACCACCAGTCTTTGTCAAACTTTTGGGTAGCCATTATTTTGTGTTATTTTTCACACATGTGGTAATTTAGGCATAGATTCTTAGTTCCTGTTATGTGTTACTGCAAAAAAACACCTCAATATGTGTTCAACAACATCCCCTGAGTACAGTAATACCACCCATGAATAGGTTTGTTGGGTTCTCAGGGGGCTAAAAGGCCTTATTTTTAGGGGGCGCATTCCAGTTTTCCCACTTGGAATTTTCATATCTGTCATCATGCACCCATGTCCTATTTGGGACATTTCTATAGCCAGCCAATGTAATTTACCCCCATCAAACCATATATTTTTGAAAAGTAGACACCCTAGGGCATTTGAAATGCTGGTATTTCAACACTTTCCATGCACTAATTCAACCACCAGTCTTTGTCAAACTTTTGGGTAGTCATTATTTTGTGTTATTTTTCACACATGTTGTACTTTAGGCATGGATTCTTAGTTCCTGTTATGTGTTACTGCAAGAAAACACCTCAATATGTGTTCAACAACATCTCATGAGTACAGTGATACCACCCTTGAATAAGTTTGTTGGGTTCTCACAAGGCTAAAAGACCTTATTTTTAGGGGGCGCATTCCAGCTTACCAACTTGGAATTTTCATATCTGTCATCATGCACCCATGTCCTTTTGGGACATTTCTATAGCCAGCCATTGTAATTTACCCCCATCAAACCGTATATTTTTGAAAAGTAGACACCCTAGAGTATTTGAAATGCTGGTATTTTAACACTTACCATGCACTAATTCAACCAAAAGTCTTTATCAAACTTTTGGGTAGTCATTATTTTGTGTTATTTTTCACACCTGTTGTACTTAAGGCATGGATTCTAAGTTCCTATTATGTGTTACTGCAAACAAAACACCTCAAAATGTGTTAAGCAACATCTACTGGGTACAGTGATACCACCCATGAATAGGTTTGTTGGGTACTCAGGGGGCTAAAAGGCCTTATTTTTGGGGGCGCATTAAAGTTTTCCAACTTGGAATTTTCACATCTGTCATCATGAACCCATGTCCTATTTGGGACATTTTCTGAAGCGGGCCAATGTAATTTACCCCATCAAACCATATATTTTTGAAAAGTAGACACCCTAGGGTATTTGAAATGCAGGTATTTTAACACTTCTCATGCACTAATTCAACCCCCAGTCTTTGTCAAAACTTTTGTGTAGTCATTTGTTTGTGTTATTTTTCACACACATTATACTTTAGGCATGGATTCTTATTTCCTGTTATTTGTTACTGCAAAAAAAACACCTCAATATGTGTTCAACAACATCATCTCCTGAGTACAGTGATACCACCCATGAATAGGTTTGTTGAGTTCTCAGGGGGCTAAAAGGCCTTATTTTTAGGGGGCACATTCCAGTTTTCCAACTTGGAATTTTCACATCTGTCATCATGCACCCATGTCCTATTTGGGACATTTTCTGAAGCTGGCCAATGTAATTTTCCCCCATCAAACCTATATATTTTTGAAAAGTAGACACCCTAACTGTTATGTGTTACTGCAAAAAAACACCTCAATATGTGTTCAACAACATCTCATGAGTACAGTAATACCACCCTTGAATAAGTTTGTTGGGTTCTCACAAGGCTAAAAGACCTTATTTTTAGGGGGCGCATTGCAGCTTACCAACCTGGAATTTTCATATCTGTCATCATGCACCCATGTCCTTTTGGGACATTTCTATAGCCAGCCACTGTAATTTACCCCCATCAAACCGTATATTTTTTAAAAGTAGACACCCTAGAGTACTTGAAATGCTGGTATTTTAACACTTTCCATGCACTAATTCAACCAAAAGTCTTTATCAAACTTTTGGGTAGTCATTATTTTGTGTTTTTTTTCACACCTGTTGTACTTTAGGCATGGATTCTAAGTTCCTATTATGTGTTACTGCAAAAAAAAAAAACTCAATATGTGTTAAGCAACATCTACTGGGTACAGTGATAGCCCCCATGAATAGGTGTGTTGGGTACTCAGGAGGCTAAAAGGCCTTATTTTTAGGGTGCGCATTAAAGTTTTCCAACTTGGAATTTTCACATCTGTCATCATGCACCCATGTTCTATTTGGGACATTTTCTGAAGCGGGTCAATGTAATTTACCCCATCAAACCATATATTTTTGAAAAGTAGACACCCTAAGGTATTTGAAATGCAGGTATTTTAACACTTCTCATGCACTAATTCAACCACCAGTCTTTGTCAAACTTTTGTGTAGTCATTTGTTTGTGTTATTTTTCACACACATTATACTTTAGGCATGGATTCTTATTTCCTGTTATTTGTTACTGCAAAAAAAACACCTCAATATGTGTTCAATAACATCATCTCCTGAGTACAGTGATACCACCCATGAATAGGTTTGTTGAGTTCTCAGGGGGCTAAAAGGCCTTATTTTTAGGGGGCATATTCCAGTTTTCCAACTTGGAATTTTCACATCTGTCATCATGCACCCATGTCCTATTTGGGACATTTTCTGAAGCTGGCCAATGTAATTTTCCCCCATCAAACCATATATTTTTGAAAAGTAGACACCCTAGGCTATTTGAAATGCTGGCATTTTAACACTTTCCATGCACTAATTCAACCACCAGTCTATGTCAAACTTTTAGGTAGTATTTTTGTTGTTTTATTTTTCACACACATTGTACTTTAGGCATAGATTCTCAGTTCCTGTTATGTGTTACTGCCAAAACAACCCAATATTTGTTCATCCAGATCTCCTGAGTACAGTGATACCACCTATGCATAGGTTTGTTGGGTTGTGTGGGGTTTTTCAAATTTAACATATTTTCTTTGACTATCTTCTTTTGAGGGGCTTTTTTACATACCCCAATATATTAGCTCACCATGAACGTGCATATATTTCAGAAGTTGAGACCCCAAGGTATTGTATATGGGGTGTTTTGATGCCTTTGATGCAACTGTTTTAGCCAAAACAAATTGGAGAAAATGTGTGGTCGTATTTTCTCATTTTTACACACGTTGCTTTTTGGCTATGATTTAGGAGAGCCTATTGTAAGTTATTGCAAAAAAAAACCACTCCAGGTTGTTTTCTGCAAGACCTCCTGAATACACCTATGCCCCCCATGCATAGGTTTGCCAGGATTTTGGAAAGGTTCTGTTACAATTTTATGACTTGTAAATGTAGTTAAAAGTGAAAGTATTTCTTCTTATAGGCCTATCTATAGTTTGGAGCCTATCGCATACCCCATTTTTAATTTATTGCCATGAAAGTGTATATTTTTGAAAGGTTTATACCCCAAAGTATTGTAAAGGGTGTGCTTTGATGCAACCGTTTTAGCCAAAAAAATTAGAGAAAGTGTATGTTGGTAATTTTTCAATTTTCATTTTTACACACACATTGCATTTGACTATGATTTAGGAGAGCCTGTTGTAAGTTATTGTAAAAAACACACCAGGTTGTTTTCTGCAAGACCTCCCGAGTACACCTATGCCCCCCATGCATAGGTTTGCCAGGATTTTGGGAAGGTTCTGTTACAAATTTATGACTTGTAAATTTAGTTGAAAGTAAGAGTACTTCTGATAGGCCTATCTTTAGTTTGGGGCCTATCACATACCCCAGTTTTAGTTATTGCCATGAAAGTGTATATTTTTGAAATGTTGACACCCCAAGGTATTGTATATGGTGTGCTTTGATGCCTTTGATGCAATCGTTTTAGCCAAAAAAAAATTGGAGAAAATGTATGGTGGCAATTTTTCAATTTTCGTTTTTAAACACACATTGCTTTTTTACTATGATTTAGGAGAGACTGTTGTAAGTTATTGCAAAAAAACACTCCAGATTGTTTTCTGCAAGGCACCCTGAGTACACCTATGCCCCCCATGCATAGGTTTGACAGGGGTTTTAGTAAAAAAAAAACAGCCTTAATTTTAAAACTTATAAAAAATAGAGTAGTGAAATGTAAAAATCTGGCACAGTAAAAGTAAAAAACAAAAAAAACAACAACAAAAAACCCTCTAACAGTAAACATAAACAAAAAAAGAATAAAAGCAAATTCTGGGCAACCTGGAGGGTCAAGGTGGCTATCCTTTCCCTCATACAACCGGAAGACCTGAGTATACCTAGTCTCGCTCTCACAGAGCTTATACACCTTTACCCCATACCTGGAGCGCTAGAAAGGAATTTACTGCTTGAATCCCAGCCTTCCCTTATATTCCATCAGGGATTCATCCACGTATATATTCCTTCCAGGTGTATAAGCCTCTGCAAACCTGGCAGCAAAGTGGGTAATCAGGGGGCGGATTTCATATAGCCTGTCAAATTGGGGATGCTCTCTAGGGGGGCACAGATTGTTGTCGCTGAAGTGCATGAAACATAGAATCATTTTATACCTCTTCCTAGACATACTCTGGGAGTAGAGCAGATGGGGCTACTGCTCCAGAAGGAGCGAATGGAGGCTTTCTTTATGATACTCATCAGCATAGTCAATGCCCAGAATTTTTAAAATTCTGGCACATTGATGGGGGCTCATTGCTGCTTTGCTAAATATGTTTCAGGATTTGCAGCACGGCACTGATGGGCATATAAATTAGTTTTGGCAACAATGTTCCCCAATACATCATTGCCCAGAAACACCTCCAGAAACTGTTGGGGGCTCAATCCTGCAACATCCATATTGATGCCAGGATTTGCTGTGAAGGGTGGGATATCTGGCCTCTGGAGATGAGGCTTTACCCACTCCTCAGCGGCAATGGCAGCAACACGTCTCCTTCTGGCAGGGGGGCTACAAGCAGGGGGGCTAGCAGCCACAGATACATCACTATCAATTTAGACTGCATCTAATGATGTATCTGAGCATATGGCAGGGTCAAAATTGGGGTCTGAGTCAGACATAGAGGCATCTGACTCTGATGCAAGGATGGCATATGCCTCCTCAGCACTATATATTCTCTGTGACCTTAATTTATGTCAAAGAAAAAAATTACTAAAAAAAAATCCACAAAAAATTTAAATTAACTAAATAGCTCTGAAAAGAGCCTTTGGTTCTCACAAAAAAAAAAAATACTAAAAAAAATAATTAACCCCTAAAAAAAATGCACAGACAGCAAAAAAGTGCAGCTATGCTACTGCCGGTGATTTATAGTGATCACTGGCAAGCTAGGGGTTAATGGCTCTGAAAATTAAATTAAATTAAACTAGCTAAATGGCTCTGAAAAGAGCCTTTTGGGTCTCACAAAAAAAATGACTAAAAAAATGAACCCCTTAAAAAAGCTAGGGGTTAATGGCTCTGAAAAGAACCTTTGTTTTTTTTATCAAATATATGAAATAAATCTTTCTCTCCTAAACACAGATCTCTCTCTCCAACAAAAAGGCAAGCGAGGAGAGGGAGGGAGATCCACACTGATCAGTGTCAATATTTACAAATATTGACATGATCAGACAAATGGGATATTTTATTATAATTTTTTTTTTTTAATTGTGGCACGCTCAGATTGGATGACCCTAGCCTGCCCCTATGATGAGGCAGACTAGGGATACTCCCAGAGGCCCCATGATGCACTGGGCATCACCATCTTTGAAGCCTCATGGGGGTGGGGAAGGGGGGCTATATGGGGCTTATTTTATTTTAAATATTTATTTTTATTATTACTAAGTGCCTCAACCTACCGAGGCGCACAGCACACAAGCAGAGCATCGGAAGCCTGTCCGATCGCTTCCAATGCTCTGCTAGACTGCCGGGCTCCACATGGAGCGCAACTGGAAGTGATTACTCGTGGGGGAGTGATCTATCCGGGTCCCGGCAGTCAGGAACAGTATTGCAGGATGCTTCGACATCGAGGCATCGCTGCAATACTGTTAGAGCAGCTGGAAGCGATCTCGATCGCTTTCAGCGCTCAGATTAGCCGACGACGTACAGAGTACGTCCTTGGTCGTTAACGACCATTTTTTGCAGGACGTACCCTATACGTCGTTGATCCTTAAGGGGTTAAAGGGACATTCCGATCAAAATATAAATGCACATAGATGAATAACAACATTGAATAGAAACATATTTGCAATGTACATGTATTGGCAAAAATGCTTCTAATAAAAGTTATCACTGTTTTAGTGTTAACATTTTTCTCGGCATGTGCATGTGAAGAATTGCTAGATATTGTCAGTCCACCAGCATTATAAATACTGCAGCTGCTCATAGTGCTAGTGGGGCTTGTATTAGATCAGCAATTAAGAAATTCAGTCATTACCAGATGATTCAAGCGCCTTAGGCTCTCTGAGCAAGTGCTGTGTTTAAAATGCTGGTTCACGGTGCATATAGAAGCATTTTTGCTAATACATGTGTATTACAAAAATGCTTCTATTCAAAACTGAAATGCATCAATGTCGATTCCAATTTTGGCTGGAATGTCCCTTTAAGTATATTTCTGTTAAAACATAATAAAATAGATCATTTTCTCTTGACTAAAATGACTAAAATGGCTAAATGGTCATTTAAGTGGTGGAAAACACATTGCAAATGTGTCATATATTTGTTTAATAAAGAAAACTCAATATAGCAAGAAACCAAATAAGCTGCTTTAGGTAATTATACTGTTGCTAACTTGGCCTGCTTGTAATTCAGCCATTTTACATAAGTCCAATACATGATCTAATCAGTTAGCCTCATGGGGTCCCAGTGTCAAACACTCAATAAAAAATCTGACATGAATTCCTCTAGAGGTAGTTTTAAAAGAGTGAGCAGTAATCAATAAGGATTCGTTGGGTTCAAATGCAAAGAAAAATACAGGGCCCATATTATTCTGAGGTAAGGTCAATGTCATAGGTTATTTTTTTTTTGCTATTGTAATCCTGCTTATAAATCCCAATGCCTGCAATAGCAATCCCATGGTGCCTCTAACTGCTGCTTGCAAAGCAGTCTTCCCAAGCCTTCAAAGGGAATGGATTTGGTTTCTATGAATTATTTAGAATTGCATTACATTTTGGGATTGGTTAGAATCCATAACACAAATGTTTTATTTTCAAATTGCATTTTAGGGAGATATATAAAATTAATATATATTTATATATATATATATATATATATATATATATATATATATATATATAATATGTTTGTTTTTTTTCTTCTTTAATGTACCCACTTAGGCTAAGCAATCACTGTGTGACATCTTATAAGGCCAGGTAAGATGTACTTATATGATCTTCATGCACTACAGTTTCTCTGCATCGTTTAACCATATCTAATTAAACGTTTATGGATCGATTAAATTGTATTTGAATATTTATTATCTACATTGACTTGAACCTTAAAAGTATTGTCCTTGCCAATAAAATACCAGCTTCCTAAGTAAAACAGGGGAAACCTATGATTTGATAAGGGTGTCACCTTATCACTATGGGTAAGGGAAATCACCTGCACCACATGATTTACTTAGACAACCAATTTCTAAACATTTTTGTAAACAGGAGGTAACCCAGAGTAAGCCCTAGATCCCAGAGAGGACAAAAACCACTGGCAACCTAGTGGGGGTACAGACTGCAACTCCTACAAAGTGCAGTTAAGGGGACACCTGAGATGGAGAAGTTGCTGAATTAATGGAAGTAAAGGATGTGTCTTAGGTGAACATTTCAAATGGAAAAAGAGAAGTAGATGTTAAAATTAAAAAGGAAAGTATTGTGGAAGTGTAGTACAGAGAAGCAGAAGAGGTTTAACATTAGAGATAGGGAGAACATGAGAAGAGCACACTGACATGAGGAAGAGGGTGCTATAGTCAGATTACTTTTACTGACCCCCTAATATCTACTGTAAGGTATAGTAACACATCTCTGATTAAAGTGACAGTAAAGGTTAAACAATTTAAAAAGTGTTTCAAACATGTCACTATGTGTAGCTGCAGCATATGCATTGTATTAAACTGACTGTTGAATGATATTGCACTTACCCCTTTCTGATTGTTTTGTAACTTTAACTGTCCCTTTAAGGTCACCTGGGTTTTTATGGTCTTAGGACGGTCCTGGGGGCAGGTAGCCTTGATAGAAAAAGTAACTGCTTGATTAATAAGACTGGCAGGTGTAAGTAAAGCCTTTTCTGTTTGAACTGCTATCATGAGTGTAACTATTCTTGAAGTGTTTTGTGACAAAAACAAATTTGTGAAACAGTTAACCAGAGCTCTGAAGGCACGGTAGTCATTCTAGCGTACATCACGATTGTGCTCAAGCGATCACATTTACTTTCAACTCGTAATACCAGCAGTATGCCCGATGATTGCAAACCCCCACGATAAACCCCTTATGGCTCGCACGCTATCGTTTGCGCTCCACTCGTGGGTAACAATTTATGTAACTGTAACAGAGTGGATCATAAGGGATCATACAAGAAATCATTTGATCTACATCTATAATGTTTCCAAAGTGGTCTAATCAAAGCCAAGCCTGCCATGTGTGGGTCAAATTTCAATCTTTTCCTAATTTTCTTCAACAGAAACTGTTGTATGAAGGGAAGATCATACATAAAAGGGCAAGAGTTTAAATGATAGTCATAGAGGCAGAATTGTGTGACATTGCCTTAAAAATATTGTTATATTCTGATTCTTGAAAGGATACATTAGACTCATTCTTCTATTGTCTGTAGCAAGTGCAGAGGGAGTCAGGTGTGCTGTGAGTAATTTATAGATATTAAAGGGACATGAAACCCAAAATTTTTATTTCATGATTCAGATTGAACATGACATTTTAACTTTCTAACTTACTTCTATACTCAAATTTTCCTCATTCTCTTGGTATCTTTTGTTGAAATGCAGGGCTATATGCTCAGAAGCATGCACATATCTGGAGCAATATATGGCAGCAGGTTTTTGCAAGAATGCTATCCATTTGCAAGAGCACTAAAAGGCAGCATTATTTCCTGCCATGTAGTGCCTCAGACACCTACCTAAGTATCTCTTTAGCAAAGAATACCATAGGAACAAAGCAAATTTGCTAAAAGAAGCAAATTGGAAAGTTTTTTTTCAGATAGAATTCTTTTTAAGGATAGTTTTTTTTTAGGATTTTATTTTTAGTAAAGGATTTGTTTTGGGGGCTTTTAGTGTTTGGATAAGGTTTGTTTAAGGTGGGGGTTTTTTTATTTTTTTTAGTATAGGGATTTTTTATTTTTTGGTGTAATGATTTTTTTTTTTATTCCTAGTGTTTTTTTATTTTTTACGTAATTTTTTAAACGGGTAGTATTTTTTATTTTTGCTAATTTAGGGGGTTTTAGGTAAAAATTTTGAGGGGTTAGGTTTTAGGGGTTAAGTAGTGTAGAGCGTTCATTGTTATGGGGGTTGTGGTGTTTTAGGGGTTAAGTAGTGTAGGGATTAATTGTGATGTGGTTATGGTGGTTTAGGGGTTAAGTAGGGTAGGGGGTTAACAGTGATGGAGGATGTGGTGGATTAGGGGTTAACTAGTGTAGCAGGGGTTTTGTGATGGGGTTGTGAAGGTTTATGGGTTAAGTAGTTTATCTGGGGATTTTGATGGGGTTGTGGTGGTTTAGGGTTTAAGTAGTGTAGCACAGGTTTTGTGATGGGGTCATGGCGGTTTAGTGGTTAAATAGTTTAGGGGTTAAACAGTGTAGGTTGGAATATTTTATTTTCATGTTTTTCTGTTGTGTTCAGTGCAATTTTTTTGTGCCTAAACCTTTTACGCAGGCTTTCAATTTGCCTAAAAGTTTGAACATAAAATGTGATTTCAATTTGCCTAAAAAATTTGAGCATAAAATGTGATTGCATTCGATCGATCAATTTACTTTTAACTTGTAATATGAGCGTAAGTTAGCGCATTCACAAAATTGCTATATAGTGTTGTAGGGATATGGCAGACAATTGCCTCTGACTACGCTCAGTGCATGATTAAGAGCACTCTGCCTGGCTGTTGTAGGGATATGGCAGACAGCTGCCTCTGACCATGCTCAGTGCATGACAAAGAGCACTCTGCCTGACTGTTGTAGGGATATGGCAGACAGCTGCCCCTGACTATGCCCAGTGTATGTTTGACAGAACGCTGCCTGACTGTTGTAGGGATATGGCAGACAGGTGCCTCTGACTATGCTCAGTGTATGACTGAGAGCACTCTTCCTGACTGTTGTAGGGATATGGCAGACACCTGCCCCTGACTATGCTTAGTGCATGACTAAGAGCACTTTGCCTGACTGTTGTAGGGATATGGCAGACACCTGCCCCTGACTATGCTTAGTGCATGACTAAAAGCACTTTGCCTGACTATTGTAGGGATATGGCAGACAGCTGCCTCTGACTACGCACATTGTATGACTGTGAGCACCCTGCCTGACTGGGATATGGCAGACAGCTATAATATGGGAACCCTGTCACACAATGAATGCTGACCAGTGGGTAATTCACAAGTGTCTTGGATGGGCTAATTCAGCTAATATGCTTTATTGTCTCATTTAGAAATAGTTGGTGATTGATACCCTTATTCTTATACCCTACTTCACTGACATGGACATCTAATCAACTTTACATGCACTATAACGTGTACATTTTCTAGCCTTTAAGGGGACACAAAACCCACAATTTTTCTTTTTTTCTTTTATTATTCAGAAATAAAATACAAATTTAAATATGTTTCCAATTTACTTTGTTATCATGTTATTCTTTGTTGAAGAGATACCTAGGTAGTTAGCGTGCACATTCCTGAAGCAGTACATGACTGGAAATAGTGCTGCCATCTAGTGCTCTTGCTAATGCGTAACATTGTTGCAAAACTGCTGCCATATAATGCTGCAGACACGTGCACACACCTCAGCTTACATCCCTGCTTTTCAACAAAGGATAACAAGAAAACAAAGTAAATGCAATAAAATTAGTAAATTGGAAGTTGTTTAAAATTGTAAGCTCTATATGAATCATGAAGAATAACTTGTTTTTTTTGTCCCTTTAAGGCCACTGCAGTTTAAGAAATAAAATGCTATCGGCTAGATTACGAGTTGTGCATTAAGGTAAAAAAGCAGCGTTAACAGGTCCTAACGCTGCTTTTTTACGCCCGCTGCTATTACAAGTCTTGCAGGTATAGGTGTCCTGCACACCTTTTTGGCCTTACCGTAAACCTACTTAAGTAAACTTCGTAAAGCCTTTTTTCTATGGGACTCCCATAGCGCTGGTATTACGAGTTTGCCAAAAAGTGAGCGTTACAGCCTCTACCGACAAGATTCCTAACGCCTTTTAAAGTCAGTAGTTATGAGTTTTACACTACAACGCTGTAGCATAAAACTCATAACTAAAGTGCTACAAAGTACACTAACACCCATAAACTACCTATTAACCTCTAAACCGAGGCCCTCCCGCATCGCAAACACTATAATAAAGTTTTTAACCCCTAATCTGCCGCTCCGGACATCGCCACCACTATAATAAACATATTAACTCCTGAATCGCCGCACTCCCGCCTCGCAAACACTAGTTATTAACCCCTAATCTGCTGCCCCAACATCGCCGCCACCTACATTATACTTATTAACCCCTAATCTTCCGCTCCGGACATCGCCGCCACCTATATTATATTTATTAACCCCTAATCTGCTGCCCCCATCATCGCCGCCACCTACCTACATTTATTAACCCCTAATCTGCCATCCCCAACGTCGCCACCACTATTCTAAATTTATTAACCCTTTAAACCTAAGTCTAACCCTAACACCCCCTAACTTAAATATAATTTAAATAAATCTAAATAAAATTAATATCATTAACTAAATTATTCCTATTTAAAACTAAATACTTACCTATAAAATAAACCCTAAGCTAGCTACAATATAACTAATAGTTACATTGTAGCTAGCTTAGGGCTCTTATTTTTTAATTTACAGGCAAGTTTGTATTTATTTTAACTAGGTAGAATAGTTACTAAATAGTTATTAACTATTTAATAACTACCTAGCTAAAATAAAGACAAATTGATCTGTAAAATAAAACCTAACCTAAGTTACACTAACACCTAACACTACACTACAATTAAATAACTTACCTAAATTAAATATAATTAAATAAATCAAATACATAAAAAAACTAAAATAGTTTAAATTACAAGATCTTTAAACTAATTACACCCAATCTAAGAGCCCTATAAAAATAAAAAAGCCCCCCCCCCCAATAAAAATAAAAGGGCCTTTTGCAGGGCATTGCCCCAAAGAAATCAACTGTTTTACCTGTAAATAAAAAATACAAATACCCCCCAACAGTAAAACCAACCACCCACACAACCAACCCATCAAATAAAACCCTAACTAAAAAAACCTAAGCTCCCCATTGCCCTGAAAAGGACATTTGGATGGGCATTGCCCTTAAAATGGCATTTAGCTTTATTGCTGCCCAAAGTCCTAACCTAAAAATTAAACCCACCCAATACACCCTTAAAAAATCCTAACACTAACCCCCGAAGATTCACTTACCGGGAGAAGTCTTCATCCAAGAGGCAAGATGTCCTCAACGAAGTCGGCAGAAGTGGTACTCCAGACGGGCAGAAGTGGTACTCCAGACGGGCAGAAGTCTTCATCCAGACGGCATCTCCTATCTTCATCATTCCGTCGCAGAGTGGCTCCATCTTTAAGACATCCGGCGCGGAGCATATTCTTCAATCAACGACGTAATTTTTTTTTTTATTTTCTGTAATTTAGTGTTTGATTTTTTTGTAATTTAGCTAATTGTATTTAATTTATTTAATTTATTTCATTGTATTTAATTTAGTTAAGTTATTTAATTGTAGTGTAAGGTTAGGATTTATTTTACAAACTTGCCTGTAAAATAAACCCTAATAACTAGCTACAATGTAATTATTAATTATATTGTAGCTAGCTTAGGGTTTATTTTATAGGTAAGTATTTAGTTTTAAATAGGAATAATTTAGTTATTAATAGTAAGTTTTATTTAGATTTATTTAAATTATATTTAAGTTAGAGGGTGTTAGGGTTAGACTTAGATTTAAAGGGTTAATATATTTAGAATAGTGGCGGCGACGTTGGGGACCGCAGATTAGGGGTTAAAAAATGTAGGTAGGTGGCGGCGATGTTAGAGGCAGCAGATTAGGGGTTAATAAATATAATGTAGGTGTTGGCGATGTTGGGGGCAGCAGATTAGGGGTTAATAAATATAATGTAGGTGGCGGTGATGTCCAGAGCGGCAGATTAGGGGTTAATAAGTATAATGTAGTTGTCGGCGATGTTGGGGCAGCAGATTAGGGGTTAATAAGTGTAAGATTTGTGGGTGTTTAGACTCGGGGTTCATGTTAGGGTGTTAGGTATAAACATAACTTTAGTTTCCCCATGGGAATCAATGGGGCTGCGTTACTGAGTTTTACGCTGCTTTTTTTGCAGGTGTTAGACTTTTTCTCAGCCGGCTCTCCCCATTGATGTCTATGAGGAAATCGTGCACGAGCACGTACAACCAGCTCACCGCTGATTTAAGTATTGGAGTGCGGGATGGAGCACTGGTATTGGAGTGCGGTATGGAGCACAATTTTGCTCTACGCTCACTTCTTGCCTTTTAACGCCTGGTTTGTAATGCCTGCAGGTAAGTGAGCGGTGAGAAAAAACTGCACGTTACGTTAGCACCGCACCCCTCATAACGCAAAACTCGTAATCTGGCCGTATAGTTTTTAAATATTCTTCTGTAATTGCATGAAATAAAAAGGTGGGTTTTTGTGTGCTTTTCTGTTAAATGTCATGTTTACTGCAGTGTGCCTATTTTTGTAAGTCTTTTATCTCTCTGCATACATTCTAATTAACTGAGCAAATTCATCTCCAAAATTCTTTGTGTTCATTTTACAGTTTCAGCATCACAAGTGTTAAGTGACAGATTGTTCCACTTCAATGAGCACATTAATTAGAAAATAAAAGCTAGTTTTCTTATTTTAATAATTCATTGTTTCCTTCGCTTAAAGTTAAAAAAAAAATAGCTTTATCCCATATGTTGCATTAATCTTTATGCAAATTTTTCCAACATTTAGTCTCAAGAGACAAGAAAGTAAATCAAGGAACCTCATAAAATTATCCTCCAATTTACTAATGCAGTTCATTGGCAACAGATGGCTCCTTGATTATGTTTTTAATATGTTTACTAGATTAATAAAATGGACTTTGGAAAACATTTTGGTGTTTTTAGAGTACATGTGTAAATAATGTATATGTTAAGATATTAACTAATAGATCCTGTTAAGCCATCTACTTCCTAGATTGATAGAACATATGCAAGTTGCTAGAATGGAGTTGATATAAAAAAAATCTAGCAATTACACTGTAGAATGTTCCACATACCTCTCACACCTCTAAAGAATAGGACATCTGAATAGCAGCTATGGACTTTCTGACCCCAGTGCATGCTCCCCTTATGGGCAAAACCTTAAATCCAGCTTCCACTATTGGATATGTTATGTAATCTGTTCCCCTATTACACATAACTGGCAACACCTGTCCCTTTAGTATTTTGCCTCTTCTGGTAAGCAGCAATATTTCTTTCTCTTATCAATACTCTGTTTCTTCTAAAGTGTCTGCTCCAATTAGGACAGAAGGCTGCATTTTTTATAAACAGAGGGAGGAACCCTATAGAAGTTTCATGCAAAACATCACGCATTTTTCTGCTCCCACTATTCAGGATTTAACTTTGGGAATTGTGATGTTTATAAATGTCTGATGTTATGATGTATAATTGAGAGTTTAATATAGGAGTCTAGCTAACACTTATCACACGCATGCTAACCCGATTAGACCAACTGCACTAAATTAGTTATGAATATTTTACATTCCAATGATCTTGATATAGAAAAAAATGTTCTGCTTATTTTAAATATATATTTACAGTATACATGGTATAAAACAAGAGTTGCTGAGTAATGTCTTTGTGAATACAAAGACAGTACTGGAAGGCGCTACTGCTGACAATATGTGTAAGTAAAGCTGCTGGAGATGTACAAAATATGTGTAGCTGGGAAGCCCTCGCTTTCAGCTACGCAGCAAATTATATAGAAACAGAAGTGGAAGTAATCTATACAGCGCTAGACCTGCTCAAAGTTGAAAAAATATGTCAGTTGTGTTTGTGCAAAAATATAAAAATGACCTAATAAAATGTAACATGAAAACCCTGCAGGGAGGTATCTATTAGCTAGAGTAATGCATCAAAGTACATAATAAAAATACAAAAGTAGTGACAATCCACATGTATTAAAGGAGTATGTGTTTACACAACCAAACAGCAAAGTCTGTGTGATGGTAAACAGTAAAGTCGTTGGAGCATACATTGCATCTAGTACAATCAGTCCTTTCTGTGTCTGGGTGTCCCAGGATTGACTTGTGGTTCTACTTACATTAGATGTCCTCAATCCAATGAGGTAAGGGGAAAACGTGTAGCCCGATAGATTTTTGGCTGTATAAAGATTCCACAGGTTCAGTCTGCTTGGGTGGTCCATTGGTATGTAAACACCGGTTGTTCCTTAGTAGTTTGCGTATCAAATCCCTCTCCAATCATCCATTCAGTTGTTGTATAGAGGAGAGTAAAAAATAAACATAGCGTAATATTGTTTAAACAGTGAATGTTAAATAAAAGACACAATATTACTCACATTTATATATATATGTGTGTGTGTGTATATATATATATATATATATATATATATATATACACATACATACAGGGCTCAAAATGTCCACTAGCCCACTAGCCATTCGCGAGTGGAAATTTAACAGTGGCAAGGGAAAGTTAGTGAGTGGATGTCTACAAAAAGTATCTGAAGGGATATTATATATCCATGAATGGGCAAGGATATGTTATTCCTATAGGGACTCTATTAGTGCTTAAACTGTTACTTCTGGGAGGGTAAACAGGGGCAGAGAGAGATTGGAGAGGAAAAGTGAAGAAAAATATAGCGTTAAGAATGAGTGGAGAGAAAAAATGAGTGAAGAGATTTGAGAGAGGAGAGAGAAAGAGTGTAAAGAGAAGATATGGCCTGAGAGAGAAGAGAGGGGGTAAAAAGAGAGAATGAAGAGAGGAGGGAGTGGAGAAAGATAGATAGATGAGAGATTATAATTATAAAACATTTTTTCCAGGTCTGCTATGATCTCACATCAACTTTCTGCTCCCTCTCAACAACTTTTCTGTCCAGCTGTTGTCTTCCCCAGAACCCTAGTTGATGTTGCTAACTGCTATGCACTTATTTTTGTTAGTTTATTACTGTGTGTATTATTATTTAATTTATGGTATAAAACAAAAAAACAATATTAAAAAAATACTGCACAATAAGGTGTTTCACATAGGCTAAACAAATGCAAACAAAGAGGGTTAGTGGGTGGGATCAACAGTGGCGAGTAACATTTTGGAGTGGCTAGTAGCTTCAGGCTTGAAATTTTGATTATGTATATGTATGTTCTGATGAAGGGGTCTGTGTGAACCCTGAAACGTCAATACATTTTGGTTATTGACCCACTACAAAAAAGACCTGAGAGTGCATTTGTTTGCTTATATATATATATATATATATATATATATATATATATATATATATATATATATATTATCTCACAAAAGTAAGTACACCCCTCACATTTTTGTAAATATTTTATTATATCTTTTCATGTGACAACACTGAAGAAATGTCACTTTACTACAAATTATAAAGTATTGAGTGTACAGCCTGTATAACAGTGTAAATTTGCTGTCCCCTCAAAATAACTCAACACACAGCCATTAATGTCTAAACCATCGCAACAAAAGTTTTGGAAATGTCCAAATTGGGCTTAAAGTGTCAATATTTTGTGTGGCCACCATTATTTTCTAGCATTGCCTTAACCCTCTTAGGCATGGAGTTCACCAGAGCTTCACAGGTTGCCACTCCTCCATGATGACATCACAGAGCTAGTGGATGTTAGAGACCTTGCACTCCCCCACCTTTCGTTTGAGGATGCCCCACAGATGCTCAATAGGTTTTAGGTCTGGAGACATGCTTAGCCAGTCCATCACCTTTACCCTCAGCTTCTTTAGCAAAGCAGTGGTCATCTTGGAGGTGTGTTTAGGGTCATTATCATGTTGGAATACTGCCTTGCGGCCCAGTCTCTGAAGCGAGGGGATCATGCTCTGCTTCAGTATGTCACAGTACATGTTGGCATTCATGGTTCCCTCAATGAACTGTAGTTTCCCAGTGCCGGCAGTACTCATGCAGGCCCAGACCATGACACTCCCACCACCATGCTTGACTGTAGGCAAGACACACTTGTCTTTGTACTCCTCACCTGGTTGCCGCCACACACGCTTGATACCATCTGAACCAAATAAGTTTATCTTCCAGTAATCCATGTCCTTAGTCTGCTTGTCTTCAGCAAACTGTTTGCAGGCTTTCTTGTGAATCATCTTTAGATGATGACAGCCATGCAGACCAATTTGATGCAGTGTGCGGTGTATGGTCTGAGCACTGACAGGCTGACCCCTCACATATTCAACCTGTGCACCAATGCTGGCAGCACTCATACGTATATTTTCCAAAGACAAGTAGAAAGAATGGGACAGGCGCAGCCTGACTCAAGTTAAATACAATTTATTGAGCAGTAAGTGCACAAGACAAATGGCTACTTACAAACATAAAAACATATAAGGCATATATGTAATCAAATTGAGGACCACTGCAAGAATCCACACTGCGCTGGTATAAGACGCCTTCCAGATAGTTTCTGTGGATACAATGTTGGTGCAAACGGTCATAGAAATGTCTCATGTATATTTTCCAAAGACAACCTCTGGATATGACGCTGAGCATGTGGATTCATCTTCTTTGGTCGACCATGGTGAGGCCTGTTCTGAGTGGAACCTGTCCTGTGAAACCGCTGTATGGTCTTGCCCACCGTGCTGCAACTCAATTTCAGGGTCTTGGCAATCTTCTTATAGCGAAGGCCAGATTTATGTAGAGCAACAATTCTTTTTTTAGATCCTTAGAGAGTTCTTTGCCATGAGGTGCCATGTTGAACTTCCAGTGACCAGTATGAGAGAGTGTGAGAGCGATAACACCAAATTTAACACACCTGCTCCTTATTCACACCTGAGACCTTGTAACACTAACGAGTCACATGACACCGGAAGGGAAAATGCATAATTGGGCCCAATTAGGACATTTTCACTTAGGGGTGTACTCACTTTTGTTGCCAACAGTTTAGACATTAATGGCTGTGTGTTGAGTTATTTTGAGGGGACAGCAAATTTACACTGTTATACAGGCTGTACACTCACTACTTTACATTGTAGCAAAGTGTCATTTCTTCAGTGTTGTCACATGAAAAGATATAATAACATATTTACAAAAATGTGAGGGGTGTATTCACTTTTGTGAGATACTGTGTATGTGTGTGTGTATATATATATATATATATATATATATATATATATATATATATATATATATACAGGGAGTGCAGAATTATTAGGCAAATGAGTATTTTGACCACATCATCCTCTTTATGCATGTTGTCTTACTCCAAGCTGTATAGGCTCGAAAGCCTACTACCAATTAAGCATATTAGGTGATGTGCATCTCTGTAATGAGAAGGGGTGTGGTCTAATGACATCAACACCCTATATCAGGTGTGCATAATTATTAGGCAACTTCCTTTCCTTTGGCAAAATGGGTCAAAAGAAGGACTTGACAGGCTCAGAAAAGTCAAAAATAGTGAGATATCTTGCAGAGGGATGCAGCACTCTTAAAATTGCAAAGCTTCTGAAGCGTGATCATCGAACAATCAAGCGTTTCATTCAAAATAGTCAACAGGGTCGCAAGAAGCGTGTGGAAAAACCAAGGCGCAAAGTAACTGCCCATGAACTGAGAAAAGTCAAGCGTGCAGCTGCCAAGATGCCACTTGCCACCAGTTTGGCCATATTTCAGAGCTGCAACATCACTGGAGTGCCCAAAAGCACAAGGTGTGCAATACTCAGAGACATGGCCAAGGTAAGAAAGGCTGAAAGACGACCACCACTGAACAAGACACACAAGCTGAAACGTCAAGACTGGGCCAAGAAATATCTCAAGACTGATTTTTCTAAGGTTTTATGGACTGATGAAATGAGAGTGAGTCTTGATGGGCCAGATGGATGGGCCCGTGGCTGGATTGGTAAAGGGCAGAGAGCTCCAGTCCGACTCAGACGCCAGCAAGGTGGAGGTGGAGTACTGGTTTGGGCTGGTATCATCAAAGATGAGCTTGTGGGGCCTTTTCGGGTTAAGGATGGAGTCAAGCTCAACTCCCAGTCCTACTGCCAGTTTCTGGAAGACACCTTCTTCAAGCAGTGGTACAGGAAGAAGTCTGCATCCTTCAAGAAAAACATGATTTTCATGCAGGACAATGCTCCATCACACGCGTCCAAGTACTCCACAGCATGGCTGGCAAGAAAGGGTATAAAAGAAGAAAATCTAATGACATGGCCTCCTTGTTCACCTGATCTGAACCCCATTGAGAACCTGTGGTCCATCATCAAATGTGAGATTTACAAGGAGGGAAAACAGTACACCTCTCTGAACAGTGTCTGGGAGGCTGTGGTTGCTGCTGCACGCAATGTTGATGGTGAACAGATCAAAACACTGACAGAATCCATGGATGGCAGGCTTTTGAGTGTCCTTGCAAAGAAAGGTGGCTATATTGGTCACTGATTTGTTTTTGTTTTGTTTTTGAATGTCAGAAATGTATATTTGTGAATGTTGAGATGTTATATTGGTTTCACTGGTAAAAATAAATAATTGAAATGGGTATATATTTGTTTTTTGTTAAGTTGCCTAATAATTATGCACAGTAATAGTCACCTGCACACACAGATATCCCCCTAAAATAGCTATAACTAAAAACAAACTAAAAACTACTTCCAAAATTATTCAGCTTTGATATTAATGAGTTTTTTGGGTTCATTGAGAAAATGGTTGTTCAATAATAAAATTAATCCTCAAAAATACAACTTGCCTAATAATTCTGCACTCCCTGTATATATAATTATTATGTTTAAATATATATATCTATACCAATATATATAGCTAATGTCTTCTCCCCATAGACTTTAATGTAGTGCGCTGTTAAAAAAAAAAAAAAAAAAACGAAATAAAAAATATATATCTATCTCTACCTATATACACACACACAAATATATATATATATATATATATATATATTAAAAACTAATATAAATAGAGATATGGCATACATAATTTCGACAAATTAAGTATAAAGAAAAGGGATTACAGCACTCTTTTTTTTTAAATAGTCTTATTTAAATTTATTTCAGAATAAAGATCTATAAATGGCGGACTCCAGCCCTATCAATGGGCAGAATACCTACACGTCATAGACATACATTAAAAATAAAACAAGAACTCACACATGACTGGCCAGTCTTATTATAATCAATTTAGAATTTGGTATTAACAACCAAATAAAATCACATTGATGCAGCGTTAAACGCTACAAAATACTTTCAAGCGATTATAACAATGTAGCAACAAATACATCAAGCAAATTGTTGCCACCTAAGGCGATCCCCCTTCCTAAATATAGTATAATTTCAAAGCAAGTTATGCATAGAAAAATTATGCTAGCATAGTCATTGTTCCATTTAAAGATGTTGCACCAATATTTTTAGCACCAAGTCAACAGAGCTAAAAAAGATGAAATGTACATTCACTTTACCATTTCCACAGCAGTGTCCGTTAATAACTGTTGCTCTTACCACCAATGTGGGCCTTTATGTTCAAAGGTAAACGGTCGTTTGTTATCAAACCTTTTGCAGAGCCGTATGTTACTTAAACTTTCTTGTTTGTTCCATACCTCTCGATGCCGGAACAGCCACGCTTCATTCAGCGTCTCCTCACCTCTGTTAGGCTGTAAATCCTCCGAGGCAGCTTGTTGAAAACAGATATGCACAGAACCAGGCCGTGCACTGCATCCGGGGTAACTTTCAGACTTCCACTTTTACTTCGGTCAGCTTTTCGCTTTTTGTTTCCAATTGGTGGTGTCTTTTCTCCTTATTTTCCAGGAATACCTCTAGGACACAGTAAGTAGCTGTTCACTCTTCATTTGTCTTTACCAACTTGGAGGTTTCTCAGCTGTATCTTGTTTTCAATCAGGAACCGACTCTTGCAGATAGACTTGTACTCTTTGATAAAGGTGCTTACTGAAACAGTGCAATCATATTTGGGGACTGCTTTTTACGGTCAGTCAGTGTGACTTCTTTAGGAGCTTGCCTTTATTTTTAAATATATCTATCTATCTATCTATACCAATATATATATAGCTAATATCTTCTCCCCATAGACTTTAATGTAGTGCGCTGTTAAAAAAAAAAAAAAAACGAACTAAAAAATATATATCTATCTATACCTATATACACACACACAAATATATATATATATATATATATATATATATATATATATATATATATACATCACAAATATCATAGCTCTTTTAACCCTTGTATACATTTTTCATGAGTATTTATATACATAATTTGTATCAGATAGTGTATATATGACTGTAACACTTTATTTCAATGTATTTATGTTGTGTATGATGCATATTTTTTTGTAACTCTTACACTTTACACTAGGGGTTAGATTTCACAAGCAGCAGATGCTGCTTTCACTGCCTGAAACTTAAAGGGACATGAAACCCCAAAAACTTTCATGATTTAGATAGAGAATACATTTTTAAACAACTTTCCAATTTACTTCTATTATTTAATTTGCTTCCTTCTCTTGTTATCCTTTGCTGAAAGGTTTATCTAGGCACGTTCAGGAGCAGCAGAGAACCTAGGTTCTAGCTGTTGATTGGTTGCTGCATATATATACAGATTGTCATTGGATCACCCATGTGTTCAGTTAGAAACCAGTAGTGCATTGCTGCTTGGTCAACAAAGCATACCAAGAGAATGAAACAAATTAGATAATAGAAGTAAATTAGAAAGTTGTTTAAAATTATATTCTCTATCTGAATCACAAAATACATTTTTTGGGTTTCATGTCCCTTTAAGTAAAGAAGCAGCGGTCGTAAGATACAATTGGGATGATTGAAACATCCTGCTAGTGGCCGATTGGCTGCGGATGTGCAGGGGGCGGCATTGCACAAGCATTTAACAAGAAATGCTTGTGCAATGTTAAATGTAGACAGCATATACTGTTGGCATTTAGCAATGTGGGGCGGACATGTCCACCACAGAGAATCATGTCCACCCTACATTTATTAAATAAACCCCATGTCTCCACTCACACAAACCCAACAAGTGCTAAATTTGTTTGCGCTCGAGCAATAGTGTTTACTGTCAACTTGTAATATGTGCGCAAGTTAGCATGGGCACCATATTGGTTACAATAGCGTGCCAGGTGTAATCTAGCTCAGAATGTTGTAAATAATTGGCACAGTGAAAAATGACCGGACAGCAAGTAGCCACCATTATAATTACCCTTAGGGTTTTTAACAGCCAATAATAGTCAGTATTTATAGGGATCTTTTATGCTTGCTGCATAATTACCCATTTTGTACTTATACTCCACAGACATTTAGATTATTATTGAACCAGATTTTTATTAATATCTGATTTTGGTTACAGTGTAATCTGAAGGGCCGGAGGCTGATTTTGTCATTTGTAAACAGCATTTTAATTGATGTAATTTAAATATTATTAAAATTAAATACGCTTAAAATACCTTAAAATACCTTAAAACATATATTAAACCACCACGTTTTGAAAAACTGCACAAAATATTATTTCTTCCAAAACAGGAATGCTACAAGTTTAAGTTTTCTGTATTAAAATATTATTTCTGGATTATGTGAGTTCTACCCAAGTAGTTTCACAGTGTGATTGACATCTTTTTCATGAACCAATATTCATCTCCAAACCCTCCCCCTATCATCCCGACATTCTTCACAGCCTTGTCATATAGTTAGTCATATGGTTAAGAATGGAAATTGTTTTGGGTATATGTATTTATTTAATAAACCGGTTTAAGAAATTATAATTAATTAATGTATCAGAATAAGAGAGAAAAGTATTTTATCTTTTTACCTAATGCACATGTATGAATCACAATGAACTCTATGTTCACACCAAATCCATATGAACAAGACTGTGACTGATTAGAAAATGTTCTTTTGTTTTGGTGGAGAGAAAAATCAGTGGGAAAACGTATAAAATCATTTAACAAAACAAATCAGCATTATTCATTGAAAATTGTTTCTTAGACATAAAGCATTAGTTTCATGCAGCTTGCAACTTGTATATAATGGCCTATAGTTATCAAGGTCTGTCGCACCTGATCCAACAGTGCGGATCAGATCCGACAGACCTCTCTGAATACGGCGAGCAATACGCTCGCCGTATTCATCATTGCACCAGCAGCTCACAAGAGCTGCTGGTGCAATGCCGCCCCCTGCGGACTCGCGGCCAATAGGCCGCCAGCAGGGGTTGTCAATCAACCCGATCGTACTCGATCGGGTTGATTTCTGGCGATGTCTGTCCGCCTGCTCAGAGCAGGCGGACAGGTTATGGAGCAGCGGTCTTTGTGACCGCTTCTTCATAACTGCTGTTTCTGGTGAGCCTGCAGGCTCGCCAGAAACACGGGGCATCAAGCTCCATTTGGAGCTTGATACATATGCCCCAATATCTCTTTAAGAGCAAACTCTGGCAACCATGCAGGTCCAGTGATGGTGGGGACAGCGTGCCTGCAGGTAATATTTAATTGTAGATTATAGATCTGGTTTTCTATCCTATGATAATGGGCATATATATTGAAACTTGTCCTTTCCAAAACAATCATTAAAGGGGCAGTATACTGTAAAATTGTTTTTCCCTTAATGTGTTTCCATTGACTTGTTATACCAGCAGAAGGATATAAAAGGTAAACGCAAAATGCTTATCTCTGTTTGTATACCAAATCCCAATAGAGCGAACAATTGGAAATTAATATTGTATTACTTATCTCTCCTATCATCTCACTTACCTCCCAAGGGGAGTGTAATTTTTTTCTGCTAGCTATGTTTACACAGTTTTTTTTATAGCCTATACTTAAAGGGCCAGTAAACCCACAAAATAATGTTATATAATTCTCGCTCCCGCTACCAGACCAGAGCGGGAGCGAGCTACATTGAGTTTAATGGCACGATCGGGCCGGCTGTGACTAGACAGCGTACCCGATGTGCTTAGGAAAACAAACAGACCCGCTCAGTAGAGCCAGAAGCGGTGTTCTGTAAAAGTTATTTTCGTAGGAAAATTTCTCTGAAATCCTTTCAGGTAGAAAGCTGGCGCTAAGCTGATGTTATATAATTCTGCACTATGTGCAGAATTATATAACACTATTTTGTGGTGATTACTGGCCCTTTAAGTATCGAAACTTTCAGTATAGGTAGGGATACCACAAACAAAATCAGCAATTTAATTTGCTAATATAAAAGGTAAAGGAACTATTTGTAAACAATTTAATACACTCCAGCAGGTAGAATGGATCACTGGGAACAAATTAAAGGGGAGAACATTTTAGGGTAAACTCTCCCTTTAATTCACAAAAGAGTGAAATCCATAGCATGTATGAATGGAAGCATGCATGCAAACAAAGCTTTTAGTGCTGATATATTAAAATAAGCATCAGGATTGCTCAAGGCAATCATTAAAAAAAAACAGTTAACACTAGACACAAATAAACATATGTATGACTAGTTCTACAGCTAAAATGTTCCAGAAAAGCAGACACACCACAGAACCTCAAACATGGAACCAAAAATCCCATGGGCCGATTCTGGGTGGGTTCACTCTAAAAGAATGGGAATACTGTCACAGTTTTTGTTTTTAAAGAAAGTAAAACAAAAATAATTTGAAACCCAACTTTGTGCATGTGTATACTGTGTTTCATAAATTTGACAACAATTTATCTATCTATATTGGTCATTACAGAATCCTTTTTATCTGTTCTATGTGAGTGAATGCTAAATTATTTGTTTTCAGAAGGCTTATTTGTCCGCAGTGTAGGTTGTCAAAGACTGTCAGAGGTGGAATACATGTTTCCAGAAGTCACATCTACTTCAAAGCATCTGCTTTCATAAATAGTCTAACTGAGACTAACACTAGATATCAAATAAAACAATTTCTCCTGGAGGCACACACAGGATATGACATTGATGTGACATCTGTGTAGATATTCATGGGGAAGCTTTGCAGTTTGAGCCAAGACAGGTATTGATCTCCAGATAGGTGAGAACACGGATTCAAATGCTTCAAGTACTGCAAGACAAAGCAACCTGTCATGAGCAATGTTAATAAACGCAATTATGTTTTCAGTTTGTCCAACGAAAAGGTTGACGATTGCACTGACATCACATTACATTTCATTCCAGTACTGATTTGGGTATTTCCATGTTTAAAGTACCATAAAAGTCACTTACCTCTGCTGTAGCTAATTCATTTATCTAACGTCCATTGCGTGATACTAAACAAAACGTTTTACTGAGTAAAAAGCTGAAAAATCTCTATTGGGAGTATTGTGATACGATGGGGGGTAGTTATCAAGCCGTCTACTTTTCTTGCTTCGCCGCCCAATACGCCCGCCTAAGCTCGCCTACCTTCGCCGCCGCGGACCTGAAAAAATACGCCTAAGTTATCAAATAAAGCTGTCAAAAAGCCGCGGGGCGATGAGCAGCGGACTGTGACAGTTATCACTCATCCGATCTCGCTGCCCTTCGGCTTTTTCCCAGCTTTATTGCTAGCCTGTCACTAAGCACTCACACTAAACTACACTGTTCTACCCCCTATACCGGCGCCCCCGGAGCCTCCCGCAACTCAATAAAGTTACTAACCCCTAAACCGCCGCTCCTAGACCCTGCCGCAACTCTTATAAATGTATTAACCCCTAAACCGCCGCTCCCGGACATCGCTGCCACCTACAGTATACCTAGTAACCCCTATCCTGCCCCCCCTATACCGTCGCCCTCTATAATAAAATTATTAACCCCTATCCTGCTGATCCCGCACCTCTCCGCAACTAAATAAATAGTTTAACCCCTAAACCGCCGCTCCATGAACCCGCCGCAACCTATATTAAACCTATTAACCCCTATCCTGCCCCCCCTACACCGTCGCCACCTATAATAAATTTATTAACCCCTAATCTGCCCCCCTACACCGTCGCCACCTATAATAAATTTATTAACCCCTATCCTGCCCCCCACTACGCCGCCGCCACTGTCATAAAATTATTAACCCCTAAACCTAAGTCTAACCCTAACGCCCCCCTAACTTAAATATTAATTAAATAAATCTAAATAAATTAACTCTTATTAAGTAAATGAATGCTATTTAAAACTAAATACTTACCTTTAAAATAAACCCTAATATAGCTACAATATAAATAATAATTATATTCTAGCTATCTTAGGATTTATTTTTATTTTACAGGTAACTTTCAATTTATTTTAACCATGTACAATAACTATTAAATAGTTATTAACTATTTAATAGCTTACCTAGCTAAAATAATGAGAAATGTACCTGTGAAATAAATCCTAACCTAAGTTACAATTACACCTAACACTACACTATACTTTAATAAATGATTCCTATTTAAAAATAAATACTTACCTGTAAAATAAACCCTAAGATAGCTACAATATAATTAATAATTATATTATAGCTATCTTAGGATTTATATTTATTTTACAGGTAACTTTGTATTTATTTTAGCTAGTTAGAATAGTTATTAAATAGTTATTAACCATTTAATAACTACATAGCTAAAAGAAATACAAAATTACCTGTAAAATAAATCCTAACTTAAGTTACAATTAAACCTAATACTACACTATCATTAAATTAATTAAATAAATTAACTACAAATAACTACAATTAAATACAATTACATAAACTAACTAAAGTACAAAAAATAAAAAAAGCTAAGTTACAAAAAATAAAAAAATAAGTTACAAACATGTTACAAATATTACAACAATTTTAAGCTACTTACACCTAATCTAAGCCCCCTAATAAAATAACAAACCCCCCCAAAATAAAAAAATGCCCTACCCTATTCTAAATTAAATAAATTTCAAAGCTCTTTTACCTTACCAGCCCTTAAAAGGGCCATTTGTGGGGGCATGCCCCAAAGAAAACAGCTCTTTTGCCTGTAAAAGAAAAATACAACCCCCCCCCAACATTAAAACCCACCACCCACATACCCCTAATCTAACCCAAACCCCCCTTACAAAAACCTAACACTAATCCCCTGAAGATCATCCTACCTTGAGTCGTCTTCACTCAGCCGAGCCACCGATGGAACTGAAGAGGACATCCGGAGCGGAAGAAGTTAATCCTCCAAGCGGCGCTGAAGAAATCTTCCATCCGATGAAGTCATCATCCAGGCGGCGCTGAAGAAAAGTCTTCGATCCGTCCGATGTCATCTTCAAAGAGGCGCTGAAGAGGTCTTCTATCCGGGCGAAGTCATCTTCCAAGCCGGGTCTTGATCTTCCTTCCGCTGACGCGGAACCACCTTCTTCACCGACGGACTACGACGAATGACGGCTCCTTTAAGGGACGTCATCCAAGATGGTGTCCCCTCAATTCCGATTGGCTGATAGTATTCTATCAGCCAATCGGAATTAAGGTAGGAAAATCTGATTGGCTGATGGAATCAGCCAATCAGATTCAAGTTCAATCCGATTGGCTGATCCAATCAGCCAATCAGATTGAGCTCGCATTCTATTGGCTGATCGGAACAGCCAATAGAATGCGAGCTCAATCTGATTGGCTGATTCCATCAGCCAATCAGATTTTTCCTACCTTAATTCCGATTGGCTGATAGAATCCTATCAGCCAATCGGAATTGAGGGGACGCCATCTTGGATGACGTCCCTTAAAGGAGCCGTCATTCGTCGTAGTCCGTTGGTGAAGAAGGTGGTTCCGCGTCGGCGGAAGGAAGATTCAAGACCCGGCTTGGAAGATGACTTCATCGGATGGAAGATTTCTTCAGCGCCGCTTGGAGGATTAACTTCTTCCGCTCCGGATGTCCTCTTCAGTTCCATCGGTGGCTCGGCTGAGTGAAGACGACTCAAGGTAGGATGATCTTCAGGGGATTAGTGTTAGGTTTTTGTAAGGGGGGTTTGGGTTAGATTAGGGGTATGTGGGTGGTGGGTTTTAATGTTGGGGGGGGTTGTATTTTTCTTTTACAGGCAAAAGAGCTGTTTTCTTTGGGGCATGCCCCCACAAATGGCCCTTTTAAGGGCTGGTAAGGTAAAAGAGCTTTGAAATTTATTTAATTTAGAATAGGGTAGGGCATTTTTTTATTTTGGGGGGGTTTGTTATTTTATTAGGGGGCTTAGATTAGGTGTAAGTAGCTTATTAATAACTATTTAATAACTATTCTAACTAGCTAAAATAAATACAAAGTTACCTGTAAAATAAATATAAATCCTAAGATAGCTATAATATAATTATTAATTATATTGTAGCTATCTTAGGGTTTATTTTACAGGTAGGTATTTATTTTTAAATAGGAATAATTTATTAAAGTATAGTGCAGTGTTAGGGGTAATTGTAACTTAGGTTAGGATTTATTTCACAGGTACTTTTCTCTTTATTTTAGCTAGGTAAGCTATTAAATAGTTAATAACTATTTAATAGTTATTGTACATGGTTAAAATAAATTGAAAGATACCTGTAAAATAAATATAAATCCTAAGATAGCTAGAATATAATTATTATTTATATTGTAGCTATATTAGGGTTTATTTTAAAGGTAAGTATTTAGTTTTAAATAGGATTCATTTACTTAATAAGAGTTAATTTATTTAGATTAATTTAATTAATATTTAAGTTAGGGGGGCGTTAGGGTTAGGGTTAGACTTAGGTTTAGGGGTTAATAATTTTATGACAGTGGCGGCGGCGTAGTGGGGGGCAGGATAGGGGTTAATAAATTTATTATAGGTGGCGACGGTGTAGGGGGGGCAGATTAGGGGTTAATAAATTTATTATAGGTGGCGACGGTGTAGGGGGGGCAGGATAGGGGTTAATACATTTAATATAGGTTGCGGCGGGTTCAGGGAGCGGCAGTTTAGGGGTTAATACATTTATTATAGTTGCGGTGGGCTCCGGGAGCGGCGGTTTAGGGGTTAATATGTATAGAGTAGCTTGCGGTGGGCTCCGGGAGCGGCAGTTTAGGGGGTAATAACTTTATTTAGTTGCGGCGGTGTAGGGGGGGTCAGATTAGTGGTGTTTAGACTCGGGGTACATGTTAGGGTGTTAGGTGTAGACAGCTCCCATAGAAATCAATGGGATGTCTGTCAGCAGCGAACTTGTACTTTCGCTATGGTCAGACTCCCATTGATTCCTATGGGATCCGCCGCCTCCAGGGGTGGCGGATTGAAAACCAGGTACGCTGGGCCGTAAAAGTGCCGAGCGTACCTGCTAGTTTTTTGATAGCTAGCAAAAGTAGTGAGAATGTGCCGCACTTGTGTGCGGAACATCTGGAGTGACGTAAGAATCGATCTGTGTCGGACTGAGTCCGGCGGATCGATGCTTACGTCACAAAATTCTACTTTTGCCGGTCTCGAGCCTTTGATAACTAAGGCGAATCAGCCTCGCCACAAATACGCTGCGGAATTCCAGCGTATTTGAGGTTGACGGCTTGATAACTAGGCCCCAAAATATATCATTCTATAGCACAGCTGCACCTTTACCACAAAAAAACTATAACAGTGTTCCTACTGCAGCAGGGGATTCTGGGCAAGGATATGTTAATTAGTTACGCAATGCCTCACCTTTTTGCTTGCAAATATCGGTTATAAAAATGATTTCCCATATGCTAATGCTACTCTAGACGGCTTTAACGCATAATACGGATAAATAACAAGTTCTAGATCACATATGGCTTCTTGAATCTGTCGGTTATTACACATCCACCTAAAAGAGAGCTTGCATTTGTTATAAAATTAGGAAAACCTAGTTATTAATAACAATAATCTGTCAAAACTGTTTTATAGCTCTTACAATCACAGAGGTCACATTACAAGTAAATCAGAAGTTACAGTCACAGTACACAGTAGCCTGTACTTCATATATATACATGTTGCCACTACATAGCTTAAAGGGCCATGATACCCAAATGTTTAAACACTTAAAAGTAGAGTTGCACCGATACCATTTTTTTATGACTGAGTACAAGTACCGATACTTGTTTTCAAATACTCGCCGATACCAATTACCGATACTTTTTTTTTTAATGTCATGTGACAGTTTACCAAGCACAATACAGACTAATTATTTAAGATTCATTCTTTATAATTATAAAGGGATGTAATTCAAAAGACATTATGAAATAATAAAAAAGTTCACTAAACATGTTTATAAATAAAAAATATTACAATAAAATATTACATTTAAAGGGGTGATGCAATTGGGTTGTAGGGCTGTTATATAACATCAATCTGACATTTGTATGGAGGTTCAACTCTAAGTTGAACAGTCTTTCACTTTCCACCATATTGCATGGGGCAGAAAGATATGTTTGGGCCATTTTAGCCAGAGCTGGAAATCTGTCTATTAACTGCCCAGTACTTCAGGGGTTTGTCTGAACGAGGTACAGTGATCTCTCCTACAATAATACAAATAACAGCAATTTGTATTGTCAGAACAGTAGTAAACAATTTTTAGTTTAGTCTCCACTCCAGTTTAAAATGAAATCGGAACATGCAGTTTGAAAAAACGCCACAAGATAGCATATGGGTAGGAAGTAGAGGTATCGGTTTAAGTATCGGTGCATTTGCACGAGTACAAGTACTCATGCAAATACTTGTATCGGTACCGATACCGATACTAGTATCAGTATCGGTGCATCCCTACTTAAAAGTGATGCAGCTTAGCTGTAAAAAGCTGACTAGAAAATATCACCTGAACATCTCTATGTAAAAAAGGAAGATATTTTACCTCAAAATGTCCTGAGTATTCACACCACATTGTAAAGGACTTTAAGCAGCCTGTCCTGCTCCCGGGACAGGCAAGGGAGTGTGCTTCATGCATCATCTTATTTCCCTATTCAGTTTAAGGAAGTTTACTATGAAATCTCATGAGAGTTAAGTGAAATCTCATGAGATCACAGTAAAAGAGTTCATGATCTCAGCACTGCTGATGCCGATTGGTTGCTGGTAATTTTTTCCTTTTTTTTTTTTTTTTAAACCTGCAGCTGGGCATTAACCGAAAGATAACTTTTTACAGAATACTTACTCTGGTGAGCTGAGGAAATTGTGAGGTAAAATATCTTCCTTTTTTACATATTGATATTTTCCTGTCAGCTTTTTACAGTTATGCTACATCACTTTCAAGTGATTTAGCATATGAGTATTATGTCCCTTTAAGTCAAGATATAATGAAACTTGTATGCACTGACTATACTCTATATAGGCCCTGATTCCAGTTCACAAGAAATCATTAGCGAAAATACAAAAATATGTTAAGGCTCAGTGGTTTGTTAGCTGCCATTAAAATTATTAAAAAGCTATTGAATTAGTAAAAAAAAAAAATGAATAGATGTCAAATAAATGTAGTTAAACACACACAAATAATAAACTAAAAACTGAGGTATTGCAGGATTTCAAATGGATTTTTATTTTCACAGGACTTCACAGAAGCAAATGATTTGGGCATGAAGTAAAAGTAAAGTATTGCTGTGTTTGCAACAATATATAAAGCTGCTACAAATAATGTTGCAAAACATTGCTGTCAAAGAATAGTGAAGACACGTGCACACTCCTGAGCTCCTATGAGACTACATGGACTTACTCTTCAACTAAGGATACCAAGAGAATTAAAGGGACACTGTACCCAAATTTTTTCTTTTGTAATTCAGAAAGAGCATGCAATTTTAAGCAACTTTCTAATTTACTGCTATTATCAATTTTTCTTCGTTCTCTTGCTATCATTATTTGAAAAAGAAGGCATCTAAGCTTTTTTTTTGTTTCAGTACTCTGGACAGCACTTTTTTATTGGTGGATGAATTTATCCACCAATCAGCAAGGACAACCCAGGTTGTTCACCAAAAATGGGCCGGCATCTAAACTTACATTCTTGCATTTCAAATAAAGATACCAAGAGAATGAAGAAAATTTGATAATAGGAGTAAATTAGAAAGTTGCTTAAAATTTCATGCTCAATCTGAATCACGAAAGAAAATTTTTGGGTACAGTGTCCCTTTAAGCACGTTTGATAACAGAAGTCAATTGGAAAGTTGGTTAAAATTGCACATTCTATCTAAATCATTAAAGTGAAGGTAAAGTTTTACCTTTGTAACACATCAATGCATTTGCAAATATTAACATAAGATAATCGCTAACTTTTTGTTTCTAATACCTTTCTATTTTTAAAAAAAAAAAATTAAAAAAAAAATATATATATAAATCCCTACCATTTGTATTCTTACTACTCCCAACTCCTATTTCCTGTTTTTGTGTTCTGTGACTTATAGAGCGGTCCCACCCGCTCTCTACGTCTCTCAAAAGCGCGTTCACAATGCATCCGTTGAACTGCGCATGTGCAGAAGAAAATTACATTGCTGATTAGCACATGCGTAGTTCAACGGCTGATCGACTAATCCATTCACAACTCTCCAATACCTAAATAATACCAATACGCATGTGCAAAACGGGAGCGAGCCTGGATTAATAGCTTCCGAAAAAAAGAATACCACATGCGCATATGTGCAAGGAGGCGGATGACGTGGGGTGACGGCCAGATTTTTAATTGGTTTACTGAAAACGGGTTGATTTTTTGGAACTTCAGAAATTGATTTATAACACCGATAAATAGATTTACACGCAAATTTTAAAAAATTGATGAATGAAAGTCCTATTTATTTGGAACAAATAATGATATACTAGATTAAGATCAAGGTAAGTTTACCTTCACTTTAAAGTTTAATTTTGACTTTACTATCTCTTTAACATAACAAAACAAACATGCAAATTTAACTATTACCCTCACTTACAGAACCACTTTTGCAAACGTGTTTCCAAAGTGCTGCATTTGTAGTGATTGCTTTTCTCCGTTGCCAGCAGTTCACCATTGCTGAACGAGATATATTATGTATAGGTTAATTTAACACAACTATAAATATTAATGACAGGAACGCCCACTGGCGATCAGCTAGAAAACGTCACACATAAGAGCATTTACTTTTTAAACGTCTAGTTCCCTTTAGCCATTAATATAAATTCCTTTCTTGACACGTGTGAATTCATTTTATCATTTAGAAATAACCCATTTAATAATCCCATCAGTTCAGAGCAATCATAACATAGTATGCTGATTATGTATTTGTATCTGTGTGCATTTGTCATAATAAGCTATATTTAAAAAAAATTGTCTTTTTTTATTAACATGTGAACTGAGCATTTATAAGATCATTGAAAAAGAAGCACTACATAGTTAGGTCAATGTAGTTTAAGAAGTTTCCAAAAATGTGCTGAAAGAAAACTCTTTAATACTGGTATTGAACGCACAATATGGGTGGTGTTCTCATCCAAAAAATGCATATTAAAATCTTATAAATGAGTTATCACAAAGTTTTCAAATAGATTGGAATTTCTTTTAGTTTGAAAACCTTGAAGAAATCTTTTGCATCTGTGATGTGACTGATTACAAAAGCCACATGCAATATGTCATATCTGATATCTGTGCATGATATCTGTGCATGATTACTGGCAATAAAGTATTTGTGTATTTCTTGTGTTATTCATGTATTTGATTTCTTTGATGACCCAATCTATTTTGTGTCTTTGATACGCTTGGTGTCTGGTCTGGAGCTAGTGTAGCTTTCTTTACTTTTAAGCATAATGACTGATGAAAAATACAGAAACTGGGAACAAGGGATGGATTCTTACAAGGTCAAGTATAAGTATTGCCGGAATACAGCTCACAGCAGAGGCTGAGCATTGGCGGGTCACAGCAGAGGCTGAGCATTGGCGGGTCATAGCAGAGGCTAAGCATCGGCGGGTCACAGCAGAAGCTGAGCATTGGCGGGTCATAGCAGAGGTTGAGCGTTGGCGGGTTACAGCAGAGGCTTAGCATTGATGGGTAACAGCATAGGATGACCGTTGGCGGGTCACAGCAGGATTAGAGCTGCTTAAATCTTATTGGTTGTACAAATCAACCAATAGGATTTAAGCAGCTCTCATCCTATTGGCTGATTTGAAATTTTCAGCCAATAGGAATGCACGGTACCCCAATATAAACTGGGTACCTTGCATTCAAGCTTCAGTGTGCAGCGGATGATCGTATGAAGAGAAGGCTCCACGTCGGATGTATCAGCCCTGTGACCCCTGGATGAAGATGGATCCACGACACCAGGATGAAGATTGCAGATGGATTCGCCAGGAAGAAGACCTTCACCGACGGACTTCAGGAATGCTGAGTACATATTTCGGTTTTATTGTTAAGTTTTTTGTTTTGTTTTTGGGTGGGGTTTTTTTTTAGATTAGGGCTTTTTTTATTTTTTAACCCCTTAAGGACCAAGGCCATTTTTCAATTTCTTTCCCTTAAGGACCAGGGCTATTTTTATATTTCTGTGGTGTTTGTGTTTAGCTGTAATTTTCTTCTTACTCATTTATTGTAACCACACATATTAAATACCGTTTGTCTCTGCATTAAATGGACTTTCTAAAGATACCATTATTTTCATCATTTCTTATAATTTACTATAAAAAAAATATAAAATATGAGGAAAAAATGGAAAAAAACACACTTTTTCTAACTTTGGCCCCCAAAATCTGTTACACATCTACAACCACCAAAAAACACCCGTGGTAAATAGTTTCTAAATTTTGTCCTGAGTTTAGAAATACCCAATGTTTACATGATCTTTGCTTTTTTGCAAGTTATAGGGCAATAAGTACAAGTAGCACTTGGCTATTTCCAAACCACTTTTTTTCAAAATTAGCGCTAGTTATATTGGAACACTGATATCTTTCAGGAATTCTTGAATATCCCTTGACGTGTATATATTTTTTTTTAGAAGACATCCCAAAGTATTGATCTAGGCAAATTTTGGTATATTTCAAGCCACCATTTCACTGCCAAATGCGATCAAATAAAAAAAATTGTTCACTTTTTCACAAATTTTTTCACAAACTTTAGGTTTGTCACTGAAATTATTTACAAACAACTTGTGCAATTATGGCATATATGGTTGTAAATGCTTCTCTGGGATCCCCTTTGTTCAGAAATAACAGACATATATGGCTTTGGCGTTGCTTTTTGGTAATTAGAAGGCCGCTAAATACCACTGCGCATTACACGTGTATTATGCCCAGCAGTGAAGGGGTTAATTAGGGAGCATGTAGGGAACTTCTAGGGTTAATTTTAGCTTTAGTGTAGTGTAGTAGACAACCTCAAGTATTGATCAAGGCCCATCTTGGTATATTTCATGCCACCATTTCACCGCCAAATACCATCAAATTAAAAAAATCGTAACATTTTTCACAATTTTAGGTTTATCACTGAAATTATTTACTAACAGCTTGTGCAATTATGGCACACATGGTTGTAAATGCTTCTCTGGGATCCCCTTTGTTCAGAAATAGCAGACATATATGGCTTTGGAGTTTCTTTTTGGTAATTACAAGGCGGCAAAATGCCGCTGCGCATCACACGTGTATTTTGTCTAGCAGTGAAGGGGTTAATTAGGTAGCTTGTAGGGAGCTTGCAGGGTTAATTTTAGCTTTAGTGTAGAGATCAGCCTCCCACCTGACACATCCCACCCCCTGATCCCTCCCAAACAGTTCTCTTCTCTCCCTCACCCCAAAATTGTCCCCGCCATCTTAAGTACCGGCAGCTGTCTGCCAGTACCCACTTTTCAAACTTTAGTGCACTTTTTTTTATATTTTTTTTTCTGTAGTGTAGCTGGCCCCCCCCTCAATACCCCCCACCCCCCTCTCCCAGATCCTTTTTATAAATAAAAATTTAGCCCCCATCACCCGCTCCCACCACGGATCACCTCCCGCTCCCACCACAACCGGACCATTTATGTGGCATGCTATGTTAAGATCGGGGGCGCGCGCAGGCAGCTGGCCGATGCAGAGAGGGCCACAGAGTGTGCCAGAAAAGGTATTGCCATGATGCCTCAATATCGAGGCATCACGGCAATACCTTGAAAGCGACTGGAAGCGATCAGGATCGCTTCCAGCCGCTTTAAACACTTAGGTCGTACAGGGTACGTCGCTGATCTTTAAAGACCAGGTTGTGTGCGACGTACCCTGTATGACTCGTGACGTTAAGGGGTTAATGGGCAGCAAAAGAGCTGATTTTCCTTTTAAGGGCAATGCCCATTCAAATGTCCCTTAAGGGGCAATGGGTAGTTTAGGATTATTTTAGTTAGGTCTTTTATTTTGTGGGGTTGGGTGGGTGTCAGGTTGTATTGTTAGGGGGGGACTGTTATTTTTGATCCAAAAAGAGCTGATTGCTTTAGGGCAATGCCCTACAAAAAGCCCTTTTAAGGACTATTGGGAGTTTAATGTTAGATTAGGTTTTTTTATTTTGGTTAATTTGGTTTATTATTTTTGTAATCTTAGATTTTTTTTATTTTTCATAATTTTAGAGTTTGTTATTTTTGTAATGTTAGGTTGTTGTTTTTTCGTAGTGTTAGTATTTTTTAATTTTGTAATTAAGGTTTTTTATTTTTGGTATCTTTTTTATTTATTTTTTAATAGTAATGTTAGCTTTGGTTATAGTTTAAAGAGACAGTATACTATAAAATTGTTTTTCCCTTAATGTGTTTCCAATTAATTTTTTTATCAGTTGCAGAGTATAAAATGTATGATATTTGCATTTTTAGGGCTTATTTGTGTATATGAATTAACTGATTTTGTGTTTTGAAGCCATAACCTAATAAAATGGGTTGAGCTTGTAGGTATAATCAGATCTCGTTACTTTATCACATTGAGTACATATACCTGCTTCTTTATCTTATATCTGTCCATAAACCAATCACCAATACTTGGAGAGAACAATGGAAAATTAACATTTTATTACCTTTTCTCTTCTTTAACCCACTGGGAGTGTAATTTCTTCTACTGGCTGTGTTTACACAGCTTGGCCTTGAGGCCAAAAACTTTCAGGTTGGGTGGGGATACCACAGGCTAAATCAACTATTTGAAATGCCAATTTAAGGGCAATGGAAATACTTGTAAACAATTTAATACACTCCTGCAGGTAAAGTGGATTATTGGGAACAAATTAAAGGGGAGAACATTTTTGAGTAAACTGTCCCTTTAAGCTGAGGTTATTTTTATTTCACAGGTTTTTATTTTTTTTAAGGTAGTTATACTGTAACTTTAATTTAAAGTTAGTGGGTGTTAGGTTTATGGGTTAATAGTTTAATTTAGTGTGTCGCAATTTGGGGTCAGGATTAAGGGGTAAATATGTTTTGTTTAGTATTTGTGATGTGGATGCTTGGTATTTTAGGGGTTAATAGGTTTATTTTAGTAGTAGCGATGTGTGGGTCGGCGGTTTAGGGGTTAATAGGTTTATTTTAGTAGTAGCGATGTGGGGTGTCGATGAAATAGGTTTGTTTAAGTAGTAGCAATGTGGGTGGGCGGCGGATAAGGTGTTTTACATTTGAAAAAGATACAAGTACGAAACCTCTGTATACTAAATAATAAACCTCCCCATTATAACTATGAAGCTATGTCTATAAAATTATAATCAATGTTTAAATGATGTGTCACAAAGATGCGCTAAAATGCAGGTGGACCGCCAGAGGGCCGGGAAAACCTTGCTCTCCTAGCTGGGCTCCTGGAACTGAGTAACAAAAAAACAAAAAAGTGAGGGGGCGCCCTATTACAAATACTAGGTGATAAATAGTAACAGTGAGAACTCAGTCTTCTAATGTGTCAGGAGTTATAGTGATAATAAAAGAGGTATAGTGAATAAGTGAATATAAAAAATAATTACTAGTGGTGTCAGTTGTGAATGGCTATCAATCACAAACTAATAACACTGGTGAAGTTTATAATCAGCATCTATTTGTATATATATATATATATACACACATATATGCATGTATATACATCCATATACACATACACAAAACCACAAATATATCTCAAAAACAAATATACAATGATGAAAATAATAAAGTTATACAGTAGAGGAATATAACAATTGATTAAAAGTTATAAGTGTGTAACAATGCCTTTAGAGGACAATGAAGAGGCAATAGAATTGTATTAAAAGTCTCTGGAGAGGAAAAATGGCAGCTATCTGTGAAGATCCAGGCCAGGATCCAGGAACAGCAATCTATAAAAAGAAGAAAAAACAGAAGCGCCACATGGCCCAATATTGTTTGGTCCAATTTTGTAGATTTTAAGATGAGATACAAACTCACATTTAGAAGAGCACCTCAATTAGTGCTATAGGGGCAGTCTGGGATCTATTCGGTCACCCAGAAGACCAACTTCATGCACAGGATCTGATGTCTATGTGGACAGAGAAAAGACACAAGTGCCTATATGGCCTAGTATTGTTGGTACAATCCTGGAACTGAGTGCCAGACTGGAATTGAGCCCTGTTCCGCCGCTTCTTAAAAGGAGTGCCGATTGAGTAGGGTGCTGGGGATCGTCGCCCTTTAAGTATGTTGTTGGCAATTTGATGAGGCACCTAAGGATGCCACTTCTTTTGGGGTGCTACCTTATGGGAGGAATGGGGGACCCTTCAATTTTATTTTAAATATAAATATATTTTTAAAATAGATATGTATGTTATTAAAGACAGTTGCATTATAATTACAGTATTACATAACTGCATGCCTGTTATGTAATTATATAATTATGATACTAATGCCTTTTGTAACCTGAAAATATTTAAAATATATATTTATGTTTACAAGAAAAAACATAACAAGAAAAAATAGAATACACGTCATATATAAGAATGCATAATATTTAGCTAAATTGTAGCAAAATGCACTATTACTCCTAAGATGCCCTAACCTAAACACCTAATCAACCCCCATACAGAAATGGAGGAGGTTAGGAGATTAAGTCCTAAACAACCACCTCCCAACACAAACTAGAACTACACTAACACCTAACCCCCCCTCTAAACTAAACTAACCTCTAAACTAAACCCCCTAAGTTAAAAAAAAAACAACCTAAGTTACAATAAAATAAAAAAATCTAAGTTACAAAAAATAATAAACTACAGTATTCAAAATAAAAAACCCACCATTATACATAACACGTATCTACATGCCCCATAAAATAAAAACCCACCCAAAACAAAAAAAAAACCTAAACCCTAACACTAAAATAAATTACAATAGCATTTAAAAGGGCCTTTTGTAGGGCATTGCTCTAAAGTTATTTCAGCTCTTTTTTAAAAAACAATTACAAAACCACCCTCTATAATACAAGTAACCCCCCATCCTCCAAAATAACGAAATCTACCTAAAATTCATTTCATTTTTCGCCTTCTATTATTTTCTACAGGACGCTTAATTTTTTTCGGCAGCCAGGATGATGGAAAACGCAGCATCAGATATTGGCGATAACTGTTAAGGCTTCCGACAGCAGTTTTTTTCATTTTGCAACCATGTGAAAACCCAATTGTGGCTCAATGGATATTGTGAATGTAGATCTTATAAGGCTTTCATGTTTATCAAGGTGTGTGAGTTACGGTTTGATGCTATTTGGTGTCCTTTATTTGTGTTTATTTCTACCCTTTTTTGTTTGGACTCCTGCCTTAGTGAAATATGCCTGTGCCTCCGCTAACGAGACTCTTGTAGACCAAAGTTGGAGTTAGCTGAGATTTGTTTGATATTGGGGTGTCAGTTTTAATGGGATCAGACTAATACTAAAGGAAAGTTTTCATTAGTGAAAGACACAAGAGGACTAAATTAAGCTGCAGCAGCCTGAGTGGAACCATCTTATACTACAAGTTATTGTAGCTATATCTGTTCCCTGTTCTCCATTCCATGTTTAATCAATCTCTGTATATCTGCAGTTACTGCAGGCTATTGTATACATCATGCTGTTTCAGCTGGCATCATCTTATATGCCGCATTGTGATGCATATAGCTTTAAACATCTCATTCTCTGTAGTTTTCATCTGAATATCCTATTCTTAATTCACTGGCCTATAATTGAGCTTCTTGGGACCCAAAACACATTGTAGCTCCTGAGAAAGATGTGAGTAGTGATTGTTGGTTTCCGGCCTCTCCTAATTATCTCACCAGCCACTTCTTGCACAGGTACTGCAATTTGTTGCAGCTGCCAAACAGGACCTGCCTACTAATGTTCACAGCCAGCAAGGCAGCATCTACTGGTGGAATGTTTAACTGCGCAAGCAGTCCAGGGCAATTTATCTTTGTCCCCTCTTACAACTGCATACTTGTCAACTCACATAGGGATACCGTGTGACACCCGATTTCTAAGATGTTCTCCCAATCACCTGACTGTGTGGAGATTTCACAAAGTGCCAAGGGGACCGGAAGAACTTACAAGCACAAAACAATTGGCGGTAACATTGTGCTGTGAGTTTTGAAAAAGAATAGTCAGGGCAGGGGCAAACTGACAAGTCGGGCAATTTGTCCCTGGGCTGAGTGCCTGGCACTTAGGAGTGACCCGCTGCCACTGCTGCTTGCAAACATCATTAAAAATTGTATTTATTTATTTATTTATTTATTTTTAACAAAACTTTAAAGGGACATAAAACCCCAATTTTTTCTTTCATGATTCAGATAGAAAATACAAATTTAAAATAACTTTCTAATGTATTTCTATTATCAAATTGTATTTGTTTTCTTGTTACCCTGTGTTGAAAAGCAGGAAGGCAAGTTCAGGAGTATGCACGTGTCTGCAACACTATATGGTAGCAGTTTTGCTATAATTTAGAAAGAGCACTAGATGGCAGAACTATTTCCTGTTATGTAATGCTACGTATCTAGATATCTTTTTAACAAAGAATAACATAACAACAAAGCAAATTTGATAAATTTAGCACTGCAGAATCTGTTGGCGCTCTACAAATAACCGATAATAATAATAATAGAAGTAAATTGGAAGCTTTTTTAAAATTGTATTCCCTATCTGAATTGTGAAAGAAAAATGTGGGTTTCATGTCCCTTTAAGAATAAGCTACCTGGGAGGCGGAGCTTGGCCAAGCAGCCTAATGGCCGTGTAGAGACACAGCTCCGGTACAACGGATGGACTAACTACAGCAATAACAGTGTCCTTCTTCACAAGAACGCTGCATCCTACGGCTCAACATTGTCAGAGCCCGATGTGAAACTTTCACAACTTAAGATGGGCGAGCCTGCCCGCAACACCTACCAACATCTCTGCAGACAGTTCCACGGTCGCCATCTTAGAACACATGCGGCCAGAGAGAATACCTCCTCTCATGCAGATCGCTCTTACCTAGCAGCTCTGGGGGAACATCGGCATCAAATGAAGGCAGCCTAATAATGGACAGTAGGTAACGAATGACACAAAGACACCACTCTTCCTTATACATAGGCAGCATACTGATCACCTGTGCATACATAGGCCCCTACTAAACCATACTACGGAACATCCACACACAAAAATGATATGCGGTAGAGGAATACTCCATTCAATTTCTTCATAAACTGCACACCATATCCTATATTTTCTACTGTGGAAAAATATGTCATACATGGTTCTGTACTAAGACATATTTCCAGATCAGTGTGATTTGTGCTCTGCGATCCTGAGGGCCTAATACACACTATTTGAATTTATTTACAAGTGTCAGTTTTTCTTTTCTCTATTAACTTATATTGATCCTACATCAATAATACTGCAGCATTTAGTCCTTTACCTTTTCATAAGTATATATTTAATCTAGCTGCACCTGCCAATCCTCCCTTAGCCTATCCACCCCTAATTTCAGAAGGGCCTGCACTACCACTAGGCCCAACCAGGAAACCCACACACCTAGCAGACAGTCGACTATAAAAGTGAACTACATTAAAAGATGGCTTCCAAAAATAAAACCAAAGGAGAAAAGATCCCCAAAAATCATCCTAATTTCACTGCTCTGGTTAGTTCCTTTTTTCATACTGCTACAACGGAAGCTCCAGACCACACAATCCATGAAATGTTGGCACCTATTGGCTTGCTGCCATCCTCAGACTACATTTTTCAACTCAAGCAAGATATTGCTAAACTTCCATCTAAGGAGGATTTTGACTCTCTCAAATCTATCATCAGAAATGGGAGACAGAATTAGTCGACATTGAAGAAACGCAAGATGCTACCAACAACGTAGTAAGCTCCTTATACTCTCAGTCAAATATTCATGAGTCTAAAATAGATGTCTTGCAAGAAAAAGTTGAGGATCTGGATTCCAACTTGTATCTTTTAGTCTTTTAGTCTTATTTTGATGCAGACCCTTCCTAAGCCTATCAAGAGGATGACGTGGAGCCATGTTGAAGTCTCCAGCCATAACTAAGTGGCCCTCCGTGACCTGAAGAATCTTTAATTGGAGAGAGTACCAGAATTTTGGATCAAAGTTATTAGGGGCATATAGATTACACAGGGTATAAATGGATATTGCTACCCTGTGTTTTAAAATCAGAAACTGACTATCCGGATCAGCTATTGTGAGTAGGATTTCATATACCAAATTTTTGCCTAGCAGGATAGCAACTCCTTTTTCCCTCTTAACACTGGGGTGGCAAAAATCTCACCTAAATATAAAAAGAGAGAGAGATGCACTCAGCTGAGACAGAACAAAAGCTAGAAATACTTTTGTGCCTGTTCATTTTAGGGTGCCACTCAGGGTGCATACTCTTTTAGCACACTATGCCTCTTCACAGAGAAAAAATATCCTGTAGCATATCAGTCTGACCCTGCCCAATGACAGTCCAGCACAGAAATACCAGGCAATTCTTCTCTGAACAAGAGAAACAACAACCCCAGACAATCGTTTTGGCCTCCTGTAGGCCTCGTCAGTGAGGTGCAGTCTCTTCCAAATTTAGATGAGTTTCCTGAAGAAAAGAAATATTAGAGCCTAGTTTTCTGAGATGGGAAAGAATCGTTTTCCGCTTTCTCGGATAGGTGATGCCACCAAAGTTCCATGAGGTGATTATGAGATTCTTATCTTTACTCATTTAATCGAGGGAGAGAGAGGGAAAAAAGGGGGGGGGGGAGGGGGGAGAGAGGAGAGAGAAAAAAGGGGGGGAGAGAGAGGGAGGGTGGCAAACAGAGGGGTTTCTAAAAAAAATCTTTTAATCAACCCAGTAAGAGTCTTACCACTATACATCATGAATTTTGAATGATATGAAAAAAAAATAAAAAACAGATATCGGCCTAAATCACTTTAACCATTTGCTTGGCAAACATTTTCTCTGCTTCCATGGCAGAGTAAAAAAAAAGTGTTCAGCCATCTAAAACTACCCTCAACCTGGCTGGGTAAATAACTGTGGCCTGGAACCCTGCCTCTATCAACTTGCCACAGACTGGGGAGAACTGTCTTCTCCTAGTGGATGTTTCAATGGAGAAATCCTGGAAGAGAAGAATTTCAGAATTGCTAAAAAATATTCACCTAGATTACGAGTTGTGTGTTAAGGTAAAAAAGCAGCGTTAACAGGTCCTAACGCTGCTTTTTTATGCCCGCTGTAGGTATAGGGGCATCGCACACTTTTTTGGCTTTACCGCAAACCGACTTACGTAAATTTCGTAAAACCTTTTTCTATGGGACTTCTCTAGCGCTGGTATTACGAGTTTGTCCTGGGAGGCCAAAAAGTGAGCGGTACACCCAATACCGACAAGATTCCTAATGCATTTTAAAGTCAGTAGTTATGAGTTTTACACTACAACGCCAAAGCATAAAACTCATAACTAAAGTGCTAAAAAGTACACTAATACCCATAAACTGCCTATTAACCCCTAAACCGAGGCCCTCCCGCATCGCAAACACTAAAATCAAATTATTAACCCCTAATCTGCCGCTCCGGACATCGCCGCCACTATAAAAAACATATTAACCCCTAAACCACCACACTCCCGCCTCGCAAACACTAGTTAAATATTATTAACCCCTAATCTGACACCCTAACATCGCCGCCACCTACATTATACTTATTAACCCCTAATCTTCTGCTCCGGACACTGCCGCCACCTACATTATATTTATTAACCCCTAATCTGCTGCCCCCAACATTGCCGCTACCTACCTACATTTATTAACCCCTAATCTGCCGTCCCCAACATCGCCGCCACTATTCTAAATGTATTTACCCTTTAAACCTAAGTCTAACCCTAACCCTAACACCCCCTAACTTAAATAAAATTTAAATAAATCTAAATAAAATTACTATCATTACCTAAATAATTCCTATTTAAAACTAAATACTTACCTATGAAATAAACCCTAAGCCAGCTACAATATAACTAATAGTTACATTGTAGCTAGCTTAGGGTTTATTTTTATTTTACAGGCAAGTTTGTATTTATTTTAACTAGGTAGAATATTTATTAAATAGTTATTAACTATTTAATAACTACCTAGCTAAAGTAAATACAAATGTACCTGTAAAATAAAATCTAACCTAAGTTACAATAACACCTAACACTACACTTCAATTAAATCAATTCCCTACATTAAATACAATTAAATAAATTAAATTAAATTAGCTAAATCACAAAAAAACCCCACTAAATTACAGAAAATAAAAAACAAATTACAGATCTTTAAACTAAATACACCTAATCTAATAGACCACCCAAAATAAAAAAAAACCTAGCCTAAACTAAACTACCAATAGTCCTTAAAAGAGCCTTTTGCGGGGCATTGCTCCAAAGAAATCAGCTCTTTTACCTGTAAAAAAAAATACAAACAAACCCCCAAACAGTAAAACCCACCACCCACACAACCAACCCCCCAAATAAAATCCTAACTAAAAAAACTAATCTCCCCATTGCTCTGAAAAGGGCATTTGGATGGGCATTGCCCTTAAAAGGGCATTTAACTTTATTGCTGCCCAAAGCCCTAACCTAAAAAATAAACCCACCCAATACACTCTTAAAAAATCCTAACACTAATCCCCGAAGATTCACTTACCAGGAGAAGTCTTCAACCAAGCGGCAAGATGTCCTCATCGAAGCCGGCAGAAGTGGTCCTCCAGACGGGCAGAAGTCTTCATCCAGACGGCATCTTCTATCTTCATCCTTCCCACGCAGAGCGGCTCCATCTTCAAGACTTCCGGCACGGAGCATCCTCTTCAAATGACGTCTTCTTCGGAATGAATATCTCTTTAAGTGACGTCATCCAAGATGGCATCCCCTAGATTCCGATTGGCTGATAGAATTCTATCAGCCAATCGGAATTAAGGTAGAAAATATCCTATTGGCTGATGCAATCAGCCAATAGGATTGAACTTCAATCCTATTGGCTGATCCAATCAGCCAATAGGATTGAGCTCGCATTCTATTGGCTGATTGGAACAGCCAATAGAATTCCAGCTCAATCCTATTGGCTGATTGCATCAGCCAATAGGATTTTTTGTACCTTAATTCCGATTGGCTGATAGAATTCTATCAGCCAATCGGAATCTAAGGGACGCCATCTTGGATGACGTCACTTAAAGACATATTCATTCTGAAGAAGACATTGATTGAAGAAGATGCTCCACGCCGGATGTCTTGAAGATGGAGCCCCTCCGCGTTGGAAGGATGAAGATAGAAGATGCCGTCTGGATGAAGACTTCTGTCCATCTGGAGGACCACTTCTGCCTGTCTGGAGGACCACTTCTGCCGGATTCGTTGAGGACATCTTGCCGCTTGGATGAAGACTTCTCCCGGTAAGTGAATCTTCGGGGGTTAGTGTTAGGATTTTTTAAAGGTGTATTGGGTGGGTACATTTTTTTAGGTTAGGGCTTTGGGCAGCAATAGAGCTAAATGCCCTTTTAAGGGCAATGCCCATCCAAATGCCCTTTTTAGGGCAATGGGGAGCTTAGGTTTTTTTAGTTAGGTTTTTATTTGGGGGGTTGGTTGTGTGAGTGGTGGGTTTTACTGTTGGGGAGGTTATTTGTATTTTTTTTTTACAGGTAAAAGAGCTGATTTCTTTGGGGGAATGCCCAGCAAAAGGCCCTTTTAAGGGCTATTGGTAGTTTAGTTTAGGCTAGGGTTTTTTTATTTTAGGGGGGCCTTTTTTATTTTGATAGGGCTATTGGATTAGGTGTAATTAGTTTAAAGATCTGTAATTTGTTTTTTATTTTCTGTAATTTAGTGTTTTATTTTTTTGTAATTTAGCTAATTTTATTTAATTGTATTTAATGTAGGTAATTTATTTAATTGTAGTGTAGTGTTAGATGTTAGTGTAACTTAGGTTAGGTTTTATTTTAAAGGTAAATTAGTTTTTTTTAGCTAGGTAGTAAGTAAATAGTTAATAACTATTTAGTAACTATTCTACCTAGTTAAAATAAATAGAAACTTGCCTGTAAAATAAAAATAAACCCTAAGCTAGCTACAATGTAACTATTAATTATATTGTAGCTAGCTTAGGGTTTATTTTATAGGTAAGTATTTAGTTTTAAATAGGAATAATTTAGAATTTTATTTAGATGTATTTAAATTATATTTAAGTTAGAGGGTGTTAGGGTTAGGGTTAGACTTAGATTTAGGGGTTAATAAATTTAATATAGTAACGGCGACGTTGGGGACGGCAGATTAGGGGTTAATAAGTGTAGGTAGGTTTCGGTGACATTGGGGGCGGGAGATTAGGGGTTAATAAATATAATGTAGGTGTCAGCGATGTTGGGGCAGCAGATTAGGGGTTAATAAGTATAATGTAGGTGATAACAATGTCCGGAGCGGCAGATTAGGGGTTAATAAATATAATGTAGGTGTCAGCGATGTCGGGGGCGGCAGATTAGGGGTTAATAAGTGTAAGATCAGTGGTGTTTTTAAACTCGGGGTTCATGTTAGGGGGTTAGGTGTAAATATAAAATGTGTTTCCCCATAGGAATCAATGGGGCTGCGTTACTGAGATTTACGCTGCTTTTGGCAGGTGTTAGACTTTTTCTCAGCCGGCTCTCCCCATTGATGTCTATGCGGAAATTGTGCATGAGCACGTACAACTGGCTCACGGCTGACATAAGCAGCGATGGTATTGGAGTGCGGTATGGAGCACAATTTTGCTCTACGCTCACTTCTTGCCTATTAACGCCGGGTTTGTAAAAACCCATAATACTAGCACTGTAGGTAAGTGAGCGGTGAGAAAAACATAATTTATGTAAGAACTTACCTGATAAATTCATTTCTTTCATATTAGCAAGAGTCCATGAGCTAGTGACGTATGGGATATACATTCCTACCAGGAGGGGCAAAGTTTCCCAAACCTCAAAATGCCTATAAATACACCCCTCACCACACCCACAATTCAGTTTAACGAATAGCCAAGAAGTGGGGTGATAAAAAAGTGCAAAAGCATATAAAATAAGGAATTGGAATAATTGTGCTTTATACAAAAATCATGACCACCACCAAAAAAAGGGCGGGCCTCATGGACTCTTGCTAATATGAAAGAAATGAATTTATCAGGTAAGTTCTTACATAAATTATGTTTTCTTTCATGTGATTAGCAAGAGTCCATGAGCTAGTGACGTATGGGATAATGAATACCCAAGATGTGGATCTTTCCACACAAGAGTCACTAGAGAGGGAGGGATAAAATAAAGACAGCCAATTCCTGCTGAAAATAATCCACACCCAAAATAAAGTTTAATGAAAAACATAAGCAGAAGATTCAAACTGAAACCGCTGCCTGAAGTACTTTTCTACCAAAAACTGCTTCAGAAGAAGAAAATACATCAAAATGGTAGAATTTAGTAAAAGTATGCAAAGAGGACCAAGTTGCTGCTTTGCAAATCTGATCAATCGAAGCTTCATTCCTAAACGCCCAGGAAGTAGAAACTGACCTAGTAGAATGAGCTGTAATCCTTTGAGGCGGAGTTTTTCCCGACTCAACATAGGCAAGATGAATTAAAGATTTCAACCAAGATGCCAAAGAAATGGCAGAAGCTTTCTGGCCTTTTCTAGAACCGGAAAAGATAACAAATAGACTAGAAGTCTTACGGAAAGACTTAGTAGCTTCAACATAATATTTCAAAGCTCTAACAACATCCAAAGAATGCAACGATTTCTCCTTAGAATTCTTAGGATTAGGACATAATGAAGGAACCACAATTTCTCTACTAATGTTGTTGGAATTCACAACTTTAGGTAAAAAATCAAAAGAAGTTCGCAACACCGCCTTATCCTGATGAAAAATCAGAAAAGGAGACTCACAAGAAAGAGCAGATAATTCAGAAACTCTTCTGGCAGAAGAGATTGCCAAAAGGAACAAAACTTTCCAAGAAAGTAATTTAATGTCCAATGAATGCATAGGTTCAAACGGAGGAGCTTGAAGAGCCCCTAGAACCAAATTCAAACTCCATGGAGGAGAAATTGACTTAATGACAGGTTTTATACGAACCAAAGCTTGTACAAAACAATGAATATCAGGAAGAATAGCAATCTTTCTGTGAAAAAGAACAGAAAGAGCAGAGATTTGACCTTTCAAGGAACTTGCGGACAAACCCTTATCTAAACCATCCTGAAGAAACTGTAAAATTCTCGGTATTCTAAAAGAATGCCAAGAAAAATGATGAGAAAGACACCAAGAAATATAAGTCTTCCAGACTCTATAATATATCTCTCTAGATACAGATTTACGCGCCTGTAACATAGTATTAATCACAGAGTCAGAGAAACCTCTTTGACCAAGAATCAAGCGTTCAATCTCCATACCTTTAAATTTAAGGATTTCAGATCCTGATGGAAAAAAGGACCTTGCGACAGAAGGTCTGGTCTTAACGGAAGAGTCCACGGTTGGCAAGAGGCCATCCAGACCAGATCCGCATACCAAAACCTGTGAGGCCATGCCGGAGCTACCAGCAGAACAAACGAGCATTCCTTCAGAATCTTGGAGATTACTCTTGGAAGAAGAGCTAGAGGCGGAAAGATATAGGCAGGATGATACTTCCAAGGAAGTGATAATGCATCCACTGCCTCCGCCTGAGGATCCCGGGATCTGGACAGATACCTGGGAAGTTTCTTGTTTAGATGAGACGCCATCAGATCTATTTCTGGAAGTTCCCACATTTGAACAATCTGAAGAAATACCTCTGGGTGAAGAGACCATTCGCCCGGATGCAACGTTTGGCGACTGAGATAATCCGCTTCCCAATTGTCTATACCTGGGATATGAACCGCAGAGATTAGACAGGAGCTGGATTCCGCCCAAACCAGAATTCGAGATACTTCTTTCATAGCCAGAGGACTGTGAGTCCCTCCTTGATGATTGATGTATGCCACAGTTGTGACATTGTCTGTCTGAAAACAAATGAACGATTCTCTCTTCAGAAGAGGCCAAGACTGAAGAGCTCTGAAAATTGCACGGAGTTCCAAAATATTGATCGGTAATCTCACCTCCTGAGATTCCCAAACTCCTTGTGCCGTCAGAGATCCCCACACAGCTCCCCAACCTGTGAGACTTGCATCTGTTGAAATTACAGTCCAGGTCGGAAGCACAAAAGAAGCCCCCTGAATTAAACGATGGTGATCTGTCCACCACGTTAGAGAGTGTCGTACAATCGGTTTTAAAGATATTATTTGAGATATCTTTGTGTAATCCTTGCACCATGATTCAGCATACAGAGCTGAAGAGGTCGCATGTGAAAACGAGCAAAGGGGATCGCGTCCGATGCAGCAGTCATAAGACCTAGAATTTCCATGCATAAGGCTACCGAAGGGAATGATTGTGACTGAAGGTTTCGACAAGCTGAAATCAATTTTAGACGTCTCTTGTCTGTTAAAGACAGAGTCATGGACACTGAATCTATCTGGAAACCCAGAAAGGTCACCCTTGTCTGAGGAATCAATGAACTTTTTGGTAAATTGATCCTCCAACCATGATCTTGAAGAAACAACACAAGTCGATTCGTATGAGATTCTGCTAAATGTAAAGACTGAGCAAGTACCAAGATATCGTCCAAATAAGGAAATACCACAATACCCTGTTCTCTGATTACAGACAGAAGGGCACCGAGAACCTTTGTAAAAATTCTTGGAGCGGTAGCTAGGCCAAACGGCAGAGCCACAAACTGGTAATGCTTGTCCACAAAAGAGAATCTCAGGAACTGATAATGATCTGGATGAATCGGAATATGCAGATATGCATCCTGTAAATCTATCGTGGACATATAATGCCCTTGCTGAACAAAAGGCAAGATAGTCCTTACAGTTACCATTTTGAACGTAGGTATCCTTACATAACGATTCAATATTTTTAGATCCAGAACTGGTCTGAAGGAATTCTCCTTCTTTGGTACAATGAAGAGATTTGAATAAAACCCCATCCCCTGTTCCGGAACTGGAACTGGCATAATTACTCCAGCCAACTCTAGATCTGAAACACAATTCAGAAATGCTTGAGCTTTCACTGGATTTACTGGGACACGGGAAAGAAAAAATCTCTTTGCAGGAGGTCTCATCTTGAAATCAATTCTGTACCCTTCTGAAACAATATTCTGAATCCAAAGATTGTGAACAGAATTGAACCAAATTTCTTTGAAAAAACGTAACCTGCCCCCTACCAGCTGAGCTGGAATGAGGGCCGCACCTTCATGTGGACTTAGAAGCAGGCTTTGCCTTTCTAGCAGGCTTGGATTTATTCCAGACTGGAGATGGTTTCCAAACTGAAACTGCTCCTGAGGATGAAGGATCAGGCTTTTGTTCTTTGTTGAAACGAAAGGAACGAAAACGATTATTAGCCCTGTTTTTACCCTTAGATTTTTTATCCTGTGGTAAAAAAGTTCCTTTCCCACCAGTAACAGTTGAGATAATAGAATCCAACTGAGAACCAAATAATTTGTTACCCTGGAAAGAAATGGAAAGTAGAGTTGATTTAGAAGCCATATCAGCATTCCAAGTCTTAAGCCATAAAGCTCTTCTAGCTAAAATAGCTAGAGACATAAACCTGACATCAACTCTAATAATATCAAAAATGGCATCACAGATAAAATTATTAGCATGCTGAAGAAGAATAATAATATTATGAGAATCATGATCTGATACTTGTTGCGCTAAAGTTTCCAACCAAAAAGTTGAAGCTGCAGCAACATCAGCCAATGATATAGCAGGTCTAAGAAGATTACCTGAACACAGATAAGCTTTTCTTAGAAAGGATTCAATTTTCCTATCTAAAGGATCCTTAAATGAAGTACCATCTGACGTAGGAATAGTAGTACGTTTAGCAAGGGTAGAAATAGCCCCATCAACTCTAGGGATTTTGTCCCAAAATTCTAATCTGTCAGACGGCACAGGATATAATCGCTTAAAACGTTTAGAAGGAGTAAATGAATTACCCAATTTATCCCATTCTTTGGAAATTACTTCAGAAATAGCATTAGGAACAGGAAAAACTTCTGGAATAACCACAGGAGATTTAAATACCTTATCTAAACGTTTAGAATTAGTATCAAGAGGACCAGAATCCTCTATTTCTAAAGCAATTAGTACTTCTTTAAGTAAAGAACGAATAAATTCCATTTTAAATAAATATTAAGATTTATCAGCATCAATCTCTGAGACAGAATCCTCTGAACCAGAAGAATCATCAGAATCAGAATGATGATGTTCATTTAAAAATTCATCTGTAGGGAGAGAAGTTTTAAAAGATTTTTTATGTTTACTAGAAGGAGAAATAACAGACATAGCCTTCTTGATGGATTCAGAAACAAAATCTCTTATGTTATCAGGAACATTCTGCACCTTAGATGTTGAAGAAACTACAACAGGCAATGGTACTTTACTAAAGGAAATATTATCTGCATTAACAAGTTTGTCATGACAATTAATACAAACAACAGCCGGAGGAATAGCTACCAAAAGTTTACAGCAGATACACTTAGCTTTGGTAGGTCCAGCACTAGACAGCGATTTTCCTGAAGTATCTTCTGACTCAGATGCAACGTGAGACATCTTGCAATATGTAAGAGAAAAAACAACATATAAAGCAAAATTGATCAAATTCCTTAAATGACAGTTTCAGGAATGGGAAAAAATGCCAAAGAACAAGCTTCTAGCAACCAGAAGCAATGAAAAATGAGACTTAAATAATGTGGAGACAAAAAACGACGCCCATATTTTTGGCGCCAAAAATGACGCCACTTCCGGAACGCCGACATTTTTGCCGCAAAATAACGTCAAAAAATGAGCCTAACAGCCCACAGGAAAAAAGAGTCAAATTTTTGAAGGTAAGAAAAAATGATTAATTCAAATGCATTATCCCAAATATGAAACTGACTGTCTGAAAATAAGGAATGTTGAACATTCTGAGTCAAGGCAAATAAATGTTTGAATACATATATTTAGAACTTTATAAACAAAGTGCCCAACCATAGCTTAGAGTGTCACAGAAAATAAGATTTACTTACCCCAGGACACTCATCTACATGTTTGTAGAAAGCCAAACCAGTACTGAAACGAGAATCAGTAGAGGTAATGGTATATAAATAAGAGTATATCGTCGATCTGAAAAGGGAGGTAAGAGATGAATCTCTACGACCGATAACAGAGAACCTATGAAATAGACCCCGTAGAAGGAGATCACTGCATTCAAATAGGCAATACTCTCCTCACATCCCTCTGACATTCACTGCACGCTGAGAGGAAAACCGGGCTCCAACTTGCTGCGGAGCGCATATCAACGTAGAATCTAGCACAAACTTACTTCACCACCTCCATAGGAGGCAAAGTTTGTAAAACTGAATTGTGGGTGTGGTGAGGGGTGTATTTATAGGCATTTTGAGGTTTGGGAAACTTTGCCCCTCCTGGTAGGAATGTATATCCCATACGTCACTAGCTCATGGACTCTTGCTAATTACATGAAAGAAAAACTGCACGGTAGCACCGCACAGCTCATAACACAAGACTCGTAATCTAACTGTATGGCTGTGTTTTGTGAAATTGTTGGAGAAACGATACTTTGTCCTGAAAATTCAGGAATTTGGCGATAACGGGCCTAAGTTTGGAAGAAGTTTTAGAAGGCTCAGAGAGTCTCCCCAGCCTGTGCACTCTCTCAATTATAAAGGGTGAGGTTGGGGGAGTGACGTTTAATAGATGGGGGAGGTTATGTGTTACAAAATGTATCAAGTCTTCTCGGTGGTCACTTTCAGGGAGTCAGTCATATCCTCTAGGTCAGACACCCTTTGTTCTGCCTCCTGTAGCCTCTTGAAAAACTGTCTAACCTCTGTGGTAAGTGATAAGAAATCATGTTTGAATTCTGCTCTGAGTACATCAAATTTGGGAGTTAAGGTTTCTAGGATGCTAGTGACCAGGGTTTGAGAATCTTGGGGGTCCAAATGTTTTGGGGTATTGGTTGTTTCTGGATGAATTTTGACCAGCGTCTCAGTTCTCAGAGTTCTTATTCCTCTGGTCTCTGTGCTCAGCTGCCATGCCTGGATGGGACTTAGTGGTGGAAAGGGGTGACGTGAGGAATTTGTCCATATACTGTGAATAAGGATAAAACTGTGCTATGGGGGAAAAAAAAGAGGGAGGAGGGAGGGGGAGGGAAGATATGGAAGGGGCATGCGTGGAAGTGAAAAAAGAAAATATAATTAGTTTGCGAAATTATTGAATTATGTGGAAAAATGAAAAACCAGTAAATGACAAGAAAAGCACTAAACTGAATAAGGCGCAATAGAGAGGGGGGCGTGAAGATATGGAAAGGGTGTGCATGAAAGTGAAGAGAAGGAATACAATTAATTTGTGAGGTGACTGAGGTATGTGGAAAAAAGAAGGACCAGTGGATGGCAAGAAAAGCACTGAGTTGAATAAAGTCTAATAGAGAGGAAATTTGAAAGAATGGCTTATAAAGCGAGACCTTAGAAGGTATAATCTAGCCACCCGCGGATTCTGCCTGGAGATGCTTCCATTTGGGTCTTAAGCCTTAATCAACCCCTTAAAAAAGTCCCAGACTTTTACCTGTTCTGCATTAATGTAATCTGTTATATTTTCTTACCCTGTTATTATTATGATTCTTTACTAAGGTCCCTCTAGTTGTTGGACCTCTGATTGAATTGAAAGAAATTTCAATCTTTCCTATGTTTACACCCATTCCCCAAACCCAGTTTTTTATTTTTTACTGTTACCCCACATGGATGTTTAATGATATCTCAGTACCGAACCCTTTAATAATTGTTAGTAATTATTATTCTCACATATGTGCAAAAAAAAACGACGCCATGCTCTACTGATTTGCATTTTGTTAGCCCTACATTACAATCTCTAAACCACCATATCAGTACCTCAAACAACACCTATGAATAAACCCATTAAAAGAAATCTGAGCATCCTCTCGATTAACTCAAAGGGACTGAATAACCCACATAAAAGGAACATTGTAATAAGGGACCTTAAAAACAAATGGGGTGACCTGATTTTCTTACAGGATCCCACTTTGTCAGAGGCAAAGAGCCCAAAACATTTTCATATAAATTCGAAACTTCTTATTACTCCTCAAATAGCATTAAAACCAACGTTGTTAGCATTCTTATAAAGAAGGGAATTCCCTTCCAATTGATTGACTCATACAAAGATTATGAGGGCAGATACTTAATACTGATTGGAAGACTATACAACACAGTTGTCACACGAGTGTCCGCCTACGCCCCTAATACCAATCAGGAAAAATTTATTTTCTCCCTCTCCAAAAAATCCTAGAAGTTACAAAATGTTTGCTTATTATAGGAGGGGACCTTAATGTCTCTCTAGACCCGTACCGAGATAACTCAAATCATACATCATCTACACCACATAGGACAATTAATAGTATCAAGCACCTTAAAAACAGTCAGTTTTTAAGCAGGCTAGGATTAAGGCAGACGCCGAAACTGGTCAGCCTTTTTGTCTACTGTTTTTCAATTTGTCTTTTTTGTCTCTTTCCCTGGGGTAAATTCAACCCCTTGACTTAATAAAGTTTTATTTTTAACTCTCTTTCTGGTGCTCCTGACAACCTTTTTTCACTGGATATTTGCAAATTATTGGCCATAGTGAGCACAAAGAGAGAGTTTAACTTTTTCTTGTACCTTTGCTGCGGAGGTAAAATTTCCATACCATTCTGCTTGGGCAGTTCTTTACCACCAGGAGGCACCTGCCAGCCATCTGCTAGTCAGGTGGAGGAAAAAAAAGTACAAGTGGATAAACTATCTCTACGGGCAAACCACATCAAGGAGAGAGCAAGAGGACTGCACCTAGCAACAGGAGAGTGGTGAGTCACTTTGGATTATTAAGTACTGTCTCTGTTATATTTGATGTGAAGGTTCCTCAATTTTGAAACAACAGGGGTTGTTGCGGGGGTTAACTTCCCCTTATTTTGTTTCAAGTGGCAACTGCTATTGCGTCCAAGCAGTGTGTGGACAAGTGACTTGTTTCTATATTAAAAGTGCATTGTGCATACATCCATCTCTATTTTGGTTCCCCCATCACTCTAACAATTATCCCACCTTAACAGCCCTTTCTCTCTTACCGAGATACGCAAAACCATTAAAGATCTTCCTACTGACAAAGCCCCTGGACCTGACATATTTACCAATTTCTACTATAAAAAATGTATAGATATCCTCTCCCCACATCTCCTTATCCTTTTTAACTCTATCTCCCCTACAAATCCTTTCCCAAAACAGACGGTAGAAGCGTATATATCTTTAATCCCAAAACCAGGTAAGGATCGTCATTATGTAGAGAATTATAGACCGATCTCCCTATTGAATACAGACTTAAAAATTTATGCCAAACTACTTACCACTAGATTAAATTCAATCCTCCCAAACCTAATCAGAGAAGACCAGGTGGGATTTGTACCCACCAGGGAAGCCAAAGATAACACTGTCAGAGTGACACAATTAATAGAATATGCTGTACATGAAAACATTCCACTTGTGATTCTGTCAACTGACGTGGAAACGGCATTTGATCGCGTTGGTTGGCAATTTTTAAAAGCAGTTCTCCAAAAAATGGGTATAGGTCAAGAATTCATTGCTAAAGTATTTGCCATGTATTCTTCTCCAACTGCCTGAGTTCTTGTCAACGGCTTTCTTTCCTCCCCCTTTACTATTTCTAATGGTACGAGGCAAGGCTGCCCACTATCACCCCCTTCTATTTGCTTGTGCAATAGAAACTATAGCTCAAAAAATCCGTAACCAACCATTTATTACCGGAATACAAATCCAAAATTCCCACCTCAAACTTATGTTATATGCCGACGATGTACTATTCTATATAGCTAATCCAATTACTACTATTCCCCAAATTATCCAATAATTAGACGAATTCGGACACGTGTCCAATTTCTTAATAAAAACAAATCCGAAATCATGAACATCAATGTGCCTCATATAGAGGAAAACTTAATCAAACAGATATGCCCTTTCAGATGGCAACCAAAATCACTTAAATATTTAGGAATCTATCTAACCCCAAGACCTGACAGCCTTTTTAACCAAAACTATAAACCCTCCTTGCTACTATAATAGCAGACTTGTCATCATGGAAGAGAAAATGTATCCCTTGGATAGGTAGAATTAATCTCAGTAACATGAATGTCCTTCCTAGACTTCTTTACCATTTCCAAACCCTACCCATACCTCTACCTTCCTCATACATAAGTTCCCTACAGTCAAATCTCTTAGACTTTATATGGCATAACTCTAGAGCAAGAATCAGCAACAAAATAATGTTACTCCCAATTAGCATGGGGGGACTTGGAGTCCCTGACCTACATCGCTAAAGACAAGCCACTTTCCTTCAACCCATAGTTGATTGGTTCTTGAACCTACATAACAAAATTTGGGTTAAACTGGAACACGATATCGCTCAAACTCCACACCTGGGCCAATTGTGCTGGTCTTCCAAAGATAGAAATACATTTCTAAAATTCTCCTCACAAATCGTGACTGAAACCTTTAAAATCTGGGATAAGATCCTAATTGAGAACCCAAACATATCCTCAAGATTCTCCCTACTAACACCCCTAACGCATAACAATTATTTCACGCCAGGACTACAAATCTCTTCTATTCACTTAGGAATATCACTTAGATCATTACAAATCCATCACCTGGGTAACGATCAATACTCCCCTACTAAAGAAGAACTTATCACTACAGGTTTCCAGGTGTTTAAAAATTGGTTATTCTACACACAATGCCATTCTTACATCTCATCCCCCCTCAAAACAAAAACATGAACAGATCAATGACACCCTTCGAATCCCTATGTAAAAAAATCACCCCAATTAGGCATGCTTTATCTCTTACGTATTCCATTCTTTTACAACAACCCCATGGTTCTCTACCCTATTATATAGACAGATGGAACACCAAACTAGGCATAGACATTACCTACACAGAAGCGTTATACATATTCTCTAACATTAAGAAGTCCTCACTCTCGTGTAAATTTGTTGAACTTAACTTGAAAATATTACAAAGATGGTACCTAACGCCTAAGAGATGTAAAAGAATATATAAACTCAAATCCGCACAGTGCTGGAGATGTGGTTCCAATGTAAGTCACATGGCACATATATGGTGGCAATGTAACAAAATAACCCCCATCTGGAACGAGGTCTCACAAGAAGCAAGTAAAATTCTTGATACCCCCACCCCTTTAGACCCATGTTTATGGCTTTTTAATAAAGTTTCTAAAAAATGTCCAATCCCTACCAAAAAAACTGTTTAATATCCTAAGTAATAGTTTTAAAATTCTTATTGCAAGGAACTGGAAGTCAGACAGGATCACCTCCCTTTCCCGTTGGCAGCAGGAATGCAATCGCATGATCTCTTTGGAGGAATTCTACTACATGAAAACTAGAAACACTGATGTATATGCCCAAATGACTTCTATGTGGGAAACCTATAATAAAAAAAATAAAAAAAACCTCTCTAGAACACTCCAAAGTTAGCTCGACTCAGTCTTCCTTAATGCACTAATAAAATATGACTTGTGTCTGTAACATGTGAGACATACTGACTCTATACTGACAGTAATGATATCTTCTTTTCTTTTATTATCACTCTATCAATAGATTGTTTTTCCTCCTATTTCCCCATTTTTTTATTTTATTTTATTTTTCTCCCATATATTATTTAAAAAAAAAATGGACAACACTACATGGATGAATCTTGAAACGATTGTATAATTTATCATCTTTAACATTTTCCATTGTAATATTTTGGTTTTCAATAAACATTTGAATGAAAAAAAAAACAAAAAAAGAATAAGATACCCATCAGAAAAAGTTACCCTAGCACTGCACTTGAGCTATGTGACATTGCCACATTCAAATCTGTAACCTCATTTCAAATCTGTAACACAAATATCTTTAAAATGCTGTGACCTCAAATAGTACATACAGAGTTATAGGGTAGTTTTTGTGACGGTGGTGAAATTCCTCAAGCTTATGCCTCTGTGACTGTTTGCTTACCCGCATGAGCAATCACAGGGGTAGCTTATACTGATGGATATTATTTGGTACACGATGAGTGCGCATTTAAATGGAGCAAAACTGGATTAAATAATACCTAATGTGTATTATAATATTTGACATGACAATATTTATATATCAGTACAGATATATATCTGTATATGTATTGATATATAAATGTTGGCATTTCGAAAATTATAATCCATTTTGTGTATTATTTAATCCAGTTTTGCACCCTTCACATGCAAAGTCATTATGTACCAAATAAAAATATCTGTCAGAAAAAGCTACCTCTGGTACCAAATAATATTCATCAGTAAAAGCTACCTCTGTAACTGTGCATGCAACAGTCACAGAGGCATAGCTTGAGGAATTTCTCCACTGTTAGAAAAAAAAAGAATCCATCATGCAATATGTGGAATGTTATGTAAGCACAGTTTTTATACAGGACTTTACAACACTGTGACCTTTAGTCCTCTTAATTGGAGCAAATCGTTCTAACCACGGTTAGCTTCAATACCTAGCAGTGTAAACTGCTCCGGAGCCCTTGCAGTGCAGGTTCACACATGCAAGCCTGCTTCCCACAATGTAAGAAGCAGGCGTCATTAGACTTCTGCTTCTTGCATTCTTTGCCACCACTAAGGTGGCGAAGAGAAATCACAGATAGTAATGTCGCAAACATAAAAATTTGGGTTCGCGAACTGCGAACGCAAACTTCCACAACTGTTCGCGAACGGGCGGACCGGGTGAACTGCCATAGACTTCAATAGGCAGGCGAACTTTAAAACCCACAGGGACTCTTTCTGGCCACAATAGTGATGGAAAAGTTGTTTCAAGGGGACTAACACCTGGACTGTGGCATGCCGGAGGGGGATCCATTGCAAAACTCCCATGGAAAATTACATAGTTGATGCAGAGTCTGTTTTTAAGCCATAATGGGCATAAATTACCTAACATTCCTAAATTGTTTGGAATAACATGCTTTAAAACATCAGGTATGATGTTGTATCGATCAGGTAGTGTAACGGTTACACCCGCTTCACAGTGACAGACCAAACTCCCCGTTTAAAGGGACAGCCTACACCAGAATTTTTATTGTTTTAAAAGATAGATAATCCCTTTATTACCCATTTCCCAGTTTTGCATAACTAACACATTTATAATAATATACTTTTAACCTCTGTGATTATCTTGTATCTAAGCCTCTGCAAACTGCCCCTTTTTTCAGTTCTTTTGACAGACTTGCAGTCTAGTCAATCAGTGCCTGCTTGCAGATAACTTCTCGTGCACGAGCACAGTGTTATCTATATGAAATACGTGAACTAACACCCTCTAGTGGTGAAAAACTGTTAAAATGCAATCTGAAAGAGGTGGACTTCAAGGTCTAAGAAATTAGCATATAAACCTCCTAGGTTAAGCTTTCAACTAAAAATACCAAGAGAACAAAGCAAAATTGGTGATAAAAGTAAATTGGAAAATTGTTTAAAATTACATGCTCTATCTGAATCTGAAAGTTTATTTTGGCCTCGACTGTCCCTTTAACGCACCGCAAACAACCGCAAACAGTCCATTTGCACAACCGCAAACTCCCCATTTGCACAAGGTTGGATACCAAGCTAGCCATGTCCCGTTCCTTGTCCACACTGATGTCATTGAAGGTCTCTTCCTCCACCCAGCCACGTACAACACCAAGGGTCCCCGAAAGGTGACAACAAGCCCACTGGGATGCCTGCTGTGTTTGGTCTTCCACCTCCTCAAAGTCACCTTCCTCCTCTGACTCCTCTTCTTCAGACTCCTCTCTCTGCGTTGCCTCTCTCTGCGTTATTATAAGGTGTGTTAAGTAGTACTATTCCTATCAGTTTAATCCCTGTTACGTCCCCTATCAGGGGACGTGTATATGGCATCAATTTTAGGAACCGGGAGATGGAAAAATATTCTTGGTCGGTCCTCCTACTTCAAATTTTGGGCACTGTGCATGCAATCTTATGTGCCACCAGATAGGAGTGGTGTGTTAAGTAGTACTATTCTTATCAGTTCAATCCCTGTTACGTCCCCTATCAGGGGACGTGTATATGGCATGATTTTAGGAACCGGGAGATGGAAAAAGATGCTTGGTCGGTCCTCCTACTTCAAATTTGGGGCACTGTGCGTGCAATCTAATGTGCCACCAGATAGGAGTGGTGTGTTTAGTAGTTCTATTCTTATCAGTTTAATCCCTGTTACGTCCCCTATCAGGGGACGTGTATATGGCATCGATTTTAGGAACCGGGAGATGGAAAAAGATGCTTGGTCGGTCCTCCTACTTCAAATTTGGGGCACTGCGCGCGCAATCTAATGTGCCACCAGATAGGAGTGGTGTGTTAAGTAGTTCTATTCTTATCAGTTTAATCCCTGTTACGTCCCCTATCAAGGGACGTGTATATGGCATCGATTTTAGGAACCGGGAGATGGAAAAAGATTCTTGGTCAGTCCTCCTACTTCAAATTTGGGGCACTGCGCATGCAATCTAATGTGCCACCAGATAGGAGTGGTGTGTTAAGTAGTTCTATTCTTATCAGTTTAATCCCTGTTACTTCCATGTGTGTAATGCTGCCTGACTGAGACATATCCCTGTTAAATACATCCTCTGGCAATAATGGTTGCGCATCACTATCACTCATTTCTTCCAACTGATGTGTAAATAACTCCTCGGACAGATCAAGTGAAGCAGCTGTGGTGCTAGTGTTGGTGGTGGCGGCAGGCGGGCGAGTGGTAACTTGAGAGGTGCCCGAAGCTAAGCTGTAGGAGGATGGTGCGTCAAGGTTCCGAGCGGAAGCTGTAGAAGATTGGGTGTCCTGTGTTAGCCAGTCAACTATGTCCTCAGAAATGTTCGAGTTCGGGGTACGTGGCCTCTGAACACTGGGAATTATTCTAGGGCCAAAGGGAATCACAGCACCACGAACACGACGGCCCCTGCGGGGTGGTCTGCCTCTGCCTGTCATTTTTTTTTTTCGATTAGTGGTACTATGCGTGCAAGCTACTGTGACAACAGATATGAGTGGCACTGTGCACTGGCAGAAGTTGGCAGAGTAGACGCTGTAGGCCTGACACACACGCTTGCAGACAACTAACCGCTATTCAATCTATTACAGTCAAAATTGTATTTTTTTTTTTTAAATGTACACTACTGTTACAATCAGATATGAGTTGCACTGGGGTGACACTGTGCCCTGGCAGGCCCTGAAACGCACACGTGTGAAGGAAACTGACTGCTATTATTTAACACAGTCAAAAAAGTGTTGTTTTTTTTAAATCTACACTACTGTTACACCAGATATGAGTTGCACTGGGGTGTCACTGTGCCCTGGCAGGCCCTGAAACGCACACGTGTGAAGGAAACTGACTGCTATTATTTAACACAGTCAAAAAAGTGTTGTTTTTTTTAAATCTACACTACTGTTACACCAGATATGAGTTGCACTGGCGTGACACTGTGCCCTGGCAGGCAGGCACTGAAACGCACACGTGTGAAGGAAACTGACTGCTATTATATAACACAGTCAAAAAAGTGTTGTTTTTTTTAAATCTACACTACTGTTACACCAGATATGAGTTGCACTGGGGTGACACTGTGCCCTGGCAGGCAGGCACTGAAACGCACACGTGTGAAGGAAACTGACTGCTATTATTTAACACTGTCAAAAAAGTGTTGTTGTTTTTTTAAATGTACCCTACTGTTACACCAGATATGAGTTGCACTGGGGTGACACTGTGCCCTGGCAGGCGCTGAAACGCACACGTGTGAAGGAAACTGACTGCTATTATTTAACACAGTCAAAAAAGTGTTGTTTTTTTTAAATCTACACTAATGTTACACCAGATATGAGTTGCACTGGGGTGACACTGTGCCCTGGCAGTCAGGCACTGAAACGCACACGTGTGAAGGAAACTGACTGCTATTATTTAACACAGTCAAAAAAGTGTTGTTTTCTCTTGTAAGGTGTATCCAGTCCACGGATCATCCATTACTTGTGGGATATTCTCATTCCCAACAGGAAGTTGCAAGAGGACACCCACAACAGAGCTGTAATATAGCTCCTCCCCTAACTGTCATAGCCAGTCATTCTCTTGCAACTCTCAACAAGCTAGGATGTTGTAGGAGAGAGTGGTTAAATATAGTTAGTTTATTTTCTTCAATCAAAAGTTTGTTATTTTTAAATAGTACTGGAGTTGTGCTATTTTATCTCAGGCAGTAAATAGAAGAAGAATCTGCCTGAGGTTTCTATGATCTTAGCAGGTTGTAACTAAGATCCATTGCTATTCTCACATATGTCTGAGGGGATTACACAGATGAGGTAACTTCAGCGAGAGAATGGCGTGCAGTTTATTCTGCTATCAGGTATGTGCAGTTATATTTTTTTCTAGAGATGGAAAACACTAGAAAATGCTCCTGATACCGGATTAATGTAAGTTAAGCCTGAATACAGTGATTTAATAACGACTGGTATCATGCTTACTCCCAGGGGTAATACCCTTATGATATTGCAATATAAACGTTTGCTGGCATGTTTAATCGTTTTTATATATGCATTGGTGATAAAACTTTATTGGGGCCTAGTTTTTTTCCACATGGCTGGCTTAAATTTTGACTAGAAACAGTTTTACTGAGGCTTTCCACTGTTATAGTATAAAAGTTACAGTTGGTGCAGTTAAAATTACAAACTGTGACATCCAGCTTCCCTCAGGAGTCCCCTGTATGCTATAGGACATCTCTAAAGGGCTCAAAGGCTTTCCAAAGTCGTTTATTGGGGAAGGTAGGACCACAGCTCGCTGTGGCAGTTGGTTGTGACTGTTAAAATAAAACAACAAAAAAAAACAACAAAACAAAAAAAATACGTCTATTTCGGTTTTTTTATCCGTTTTTTGAACTAAGGGGTTAATCATCCATTTGCAAGTGGATGCAATGCTCTGCTAGCCTATTACATACACTGTAAAAATTCCGTTTGATTTACTGCATTTTTTCACTGTTTTTCAAATTCTGACAAAATTTGTTTCTCTTAAAGGCACAGTACCGTTTTTTATATTTGCTTGTTAACTTGATTTAAAGTGTTTTCCAAGCTTGCTAGTCTCATTGCTAGTCTGTATAAACATGTCTGACATAGAAGAAACTCCTTGTTCATTATGTTTAAAAGCCATGGTGGAATCCCCTCTTAGAATGTGTACCAAATGTACTGATTTCATTTTATGCAATAAAGATCATATTCTGTTTTTAAAAAAATTATCACCAGAGGAATCTGACGAGGGGAAAGTTATGCCGACTAACTCTCCCCACGTGTCAGACCCTTTGACTCCCGCCCAAGGGACTCACGCTCAAATGGCGCCAAGTACATCTAGGGCGCCCATAGCGTTTACTTTACAAGACATGGTGGCAGTCATGGATAATACACTGTCAGCGGTATTAGCCAGACTACCTGAACTTAGAGGTTAGCGAGATAGCTCTGGGGTGAGACAAAATGCAGAGCATACTGACGCTTTAAGAACCATGTCTGATACTGCCTCACAATATGCAGAAGCTGAGGAAGGAGAGCTTCAGTCAGTGGGTGATGTTAATGACTCAGGAAAGATACCTGATTCTAATATTTCTACATTTAAATTTAAGCTTGAACACCTCCGTGTGTTACTTAGGGAGGTTTTAGCTGCTCTGAATGACTGTGATACCATTGCAGTGCCAGAGAAATTTTGTAGACTGGATAAATGCTTTGCAGTGCCGGTGTGTACTGATGTTTTTCCAATACCTAAAAGGTTTACAGAAATGATTAATAAGGAATGGGATAGACCAGGTGTGCCGTTCTCTTCCCCTCCTATTTTTAGAAAAATGTTTTCCAATAGACGCCACCACACGGGACTTATGGCAGACAGTCCCTAAGGTGGAGGGAGCAGTTTCTACTCTAGCAAAGCATACTACTATCCCTGTCGAGGACAGTTGTGCTTTTTTAGAGCCAATGGATAAAAAATTAGAAGGTTACCTTAAGAAAATATTTATTCAACAAGGTTTTATCCTACAGCCCATTGCATGCATTGCCCCTGTCACTGCTGCTGCGGCGTACTGGTTTGAGTCTCTGGAAGAGGCTTTACAGGTAGAGACTCCATTGGATGACATACTTGGCAAACTTAGAGCACTTAAGCTAGCCAATTATTTTATTTCTGATGCCATTGTTCATTTGAATAAACTAACGGCTAAGAATTCTGGTTTTGCTATACAGGCGCGCAGAGCGCTATGGCTTAAATCATGGTCAGCTGACGTGACTTTAAAATCTAAGCTACTTAACATTCCCTTCAAGGGGCAGACCCTATTCTGGCCTGGTTTGAAGGAGATTATTGCTGATATCACGGGAGGAAAAGGTTGTGCCCTTCCTCAGGACAGGTCCAAATCTAGGGCCAAACAGTCTAATTTTCGTGCCTTTTCGAAACTTCAAGGCAGGGGCGGCATCAACTTCCTCTAATAATAAACAAGAGGGAACTTTTGCTCAATCCAAGACGGTCTGGAGACCAAACCAGACCTGGAAAAAAGGTAAGCAGGTCAAAAAGCCTGCTGCTGCCTCTAAGACAGCATGAAAGAACGACCCCCTATCCGGTAACGGATCTAGTAGGGGGCAGACTTTCACTCTTCGCCCAGGCGTGGGCAAGAGATGTTCAGGATCCCTGGGCGTTGGAAATTATATCCCAGGGATATCTTCTGGACTTCAAAGCTTCCCCCCCAAAAGGGAGATTTCACCTTTCACAACTGATTCTCCGTTGGGGCAAACCAGAACTGGATCTCATGGCGTCTCGCCAGAACGCCAAGCTTCAGTGTTACGGATCCAGGTCCAGGGATCCCAAGGCGACACTGATAGATACTCTAGCAGCGCCCTGGTCTTTCAACCTGGCTTATGTGTTTCCAACGTTTCCTCTGCTCCCTTGACTGATTGCCAAGATCAAGCAGGAGAGAGCATCGGTGATTCTGATAGCACCTGCGTGGCCACGCAGGACCTGGTATGCAGATCTAGTGGACATGTCATCCTTTCCACCATGGTCTCTGCCTCTGAGACAGGACCTTCTACTTCAGGGTCCTTTCAACCATCCAAATCTAATTTCTCTGAGGCTGACTGCCTGGATGCTTGATTTTATCAAAGCGTGGCTTCTCCGAGTCAGTTATTGATACCTTAATACAGGCACGAAAGCCTGTCACCAGGAAAATTTACCATAAGGTATGGCGTAGATATCTTTATTGGTGTGAATCCAAGGGTTACTCATGGAGTAAGGTCAGGATTCCTAGGATTTTATCTTTTCTCCAAGAAGGTTTGGAAAAAGGATTGTCAGCTAGTTTCTTAAAGGGACAGATTTTTGCTCTGTCTATTCTTTTGCACTAGCGTCTGGCAGATGTTCCAGACGTTCAGGCATTTTGTCAGGCTTTAGTTTGAATGGAGCTTAAACTTGGTTCTTAAGGTTCTTCAAGGAGTTCCGTTTGAACCTCTTCATTCCATAGATATCAAACTTTTATCTTGGAAAGTTCTTTTTTTTTTTTTTTTGGTAGCTATTTCCTCGGCTCGTAGAGTCTCTGAGCTATCTGCCTTACAATGTGATTCTCCTTATCTGATTTTTCATACGGATAAGGTAGTCCTGCGTACCAAACCTGGGTTCTTTCCTAAGGTGGTATATAACAAGAATATCAATCAAGAGATTGTGGTTCCATCCTTGTGTTACACAATCTGGACGTGGTCTGTGCTTTAAAGTTTTACTTACAAGCTACTAAAGATTTTCGTCAAACATCTGCTTTGTTTGTTGTCTACTCTGGACAGAGGAGAGGTCAAAAGGCTTTGGCAACCTCTTTTTCTTTTTGGCTAAGAAGCTTAATCTGCTTAGCCTATGAGACTGCTGGACAGCAGCCTCCTGAAAGGATTACAGCTCATTCCACTAGAGCTGTGGCTTCCACTTGGGCCTTTAAAAATGAGGCTTCTGTTGAACAGATTTGCAAGGCGGCGACTTGGTCTTCGCTTCATACTTTTTCAAAATTTTACAAATTTGATACTTTTGCTTCTTCGGAGGCTATATTTGGGAGAAAGGTTTTACAGGCAGTGGTTCCTTCCATTTAAGTTCCTGCCTTGTCCCTCCCTTCATCCGTGTACTTTAGCTTTGGTATTGGTATCCCACAAGTAATGGATGATCCGTGGACTGGATACACCTTACAAGAGAAAACACAATTTATGCTTACCTGATAAATTTATTTCTCTTGTGGTGTATCCAGTCCACGGCCCGCCCTGTCATTTTAAGGCAGGTAATTTTTAAATTTAAACTACAGTAACCACTACACCCTATGGTTCCTCCTTTCTCGGCTTGTTTTCGGTCGAATGACTGGCTATATATCATCATATCAGGTAAGCATAAATTGTGTTTTTTTTAAATCTACACTACTGTTACACCAGATATGAGTTGCACTGGAGTGACACTGTGCCCTGGCAGGCAGGCCCTGAAACGCACACGTGTGAAGGAAACTGACTGCTATTATTTAACACAGTCAAAAAAGTGTTTTTTTTTTTTTTAAATCTACACTACTGTTACAGCAGATATGAGTTGCACTGGGGTGATACTGTGCCCTGGCAGGCAGGCACTGAAACGCACACGTGTGAAGGAAACTGACTGCTATTATTTAACACAGTCAAAAAAGTGTTGTTTTTTTAAAATCTACACTAATGTTACACCAGATATGAGTTGCACTGGGGTGACACTTTGCCCTGGCAGGCAGGCACTGAAACGCACACGTGTGAAGGAAACTGACTGCTATTATTTAACACAGTCAAAAAAGTGTTGTTTTTTTTAAATCTACACTAATGTTACACCAGATATGAGTTGCACTGGGGTGACACTTTGCCCTGGCAGGCAGGCACTGAAACGCACACGTGTGAAGGAAACTAACTGCTATTATTTAACACAGTCAAAAAAGTGTGTTTTTTTTTAATTTACACTACTGTTACACCAGATATGAGTTGCACTGGGGTGACACTGTGCCCTGGCAGGCAGGCACTGAAACGCACACGTGTGAAGGAAACTGACTGCTATTATTTAAAGGGACAGTAAACCTTAAAAATAATGTTATATAATTCTGCACATAGTGCAGAATTATATAACATTATTTAAGTGCTATAGTTCTAAAACCCTTTTTTACCTTTTAATATGTAAAAATTATGGCGCTTTTACAGACCCGCACTCTGCTATCTGCTGAGCGGGTCTGTAATATTTAGTCAGCGCATCGGGCCAGCTGTATAGTCACAGCCCAGCCCGACCGCGCCATAGCACTAAGTGCAGCTCGCTCCTGTCACAGGAGCGAGCTGCACTTAGTCTTATGGCGCGGTCGGGCCGGGCTGTGACTATACAGCTGGCCCGATGCGCTGACTAAATATTACAAACCCGCTCAGCAGAGAGCAGAGAGCGGGTCTGTAAAAGCGCCATAATTTTTACATATTAAAAGGTAAAAAAGGGTTTTAGAACTATAGCACTTAAATAATGTTATATAATTCTGCACTATGTGCAGAATAATATAACATTATTTTTAAGGTTTACTGTCCCTTTAACACAGTCAAAAAAGTGTTGTTTTTTTTAAATCTACACAACTGTTACACCAGATATGAGTGGTGGCACTGGGGTGACACTGTGCCCTGGCAGGCAGGCACTGAAACGCACACGTGTGAAGGAAACTGACTGCTATTATTTAACACAGTCAAAAAAGAGTTGTTTTTTTTTAAATCTACACTACTGTTACACCAGATATGAGTGGTGGCACTGGGGTGACACTGTGCCCTGGCAGGCAGGCACTGAAACGCACACGTGTGAAGGAAACTGACTGCTATTATTTAACACAGTCAAAAAAGTGTTGTTTTTTTTAAATCTACACTACTGTTACACCAGATATGAGTGGTGGCACTGGGGTGACACTGTGCCCTGGCAGGCACTGAAACGCACACGTGTGAAGGAAACTGACTGCTATTATTTAACACAGTCAAAAAAGTGTTGTTTTTTTAAAATCTACACTACTGTTACACCAGATATGAGTTGCACTGGGGTGACACTGTGCCCTGGCAGGCAGGCACTGAAACGCACATGTGTGAAGGAAACTGACTGCTATTATTTAACACAGTCAAAAAGTGTTGTTTTTTTTAAATCTACACTACTGTTACACCAGATATGAGTGGTGGCACTGGGGTGACACTGTGCCCTGACAGGCAGGCACTGAAACGCACACGTGTGAAGGAAACTGACTGCTATTATTTAACACAGTCAAAAAAGTGTTGTTTTTTTTAAAATCTACACTACTGTTACACCAGATATGAGTGGTGGCACTGGGGTGACACTGTGCCCTGGCAGGCAGGCACTGAAACGCACACGTGTGAAGGAAACTGACTGCTATTATTTAACACAGTCAAAAAAGTGTGTGTTTTTTTTAAATCTACACTACTGTTACACCAGATATGAGTGGTGGCACTGGGGTGACACTGTGCCCTGGCAGGCAGGCACTGAAACGCACACGTGTGAAGGAAACTGACTGCTATTATTTAACACAGTCAAAAAAGAGTTGTTGTTTTTTAAATCTACACTACTGTTACACCAGATATGAGTGGTGGCACTGGGGTGACACTATGCCCTGGCAGGCAGGCACTGAAAAGCACACGTGTGAAGGAAACTGACTGCTATTATTTAACACAGTCAAAAAAGAGTTGTTTTTTTTAAATCTACACTACTGTTACACCAGATATGAGTGGTGGCACTGGGGTGACACTGTGCCCTGGCAGGCACTGAAACGCACACGTGTGAAGGAAACTGACTGCTATTATTTAACACAGTCAAAAAAGTGTTGTTTTTTTTAAATCTACACTACTGTTACACCAGATATGAGTTGCACTGGGGTGACACTGTGCCCTGGCAGGCAGGCAGGCACTGAAACGCACACGTGTGAAGGAAACTGACTGCTATTATTTAACACAGTCAAAAAGTGTTGTTTTTTTTAAATCTACACTACTGTTACACCAGATATGAGTGGTGGCACTGGGGTGACACTGTGCCCTGACAGGCACTGAAACGCACACGTGTGAAGGAACCTGACTGCTATTATTTAACACAGTCAAAAAAGTGTGTGTTTTTTTTTAATCTACACCACTGTTACACCAGATATGAGTGGTGGCACTGGGGTGACACTGTGCCCTGGCAGGCAGGCACTGAAACGCACACGTGTGAAGGAAACTGACTGCTATTATTTAACACACTCAAAAAAGAGTTTTTTTTTTTTAAATCTACACTACTGTTACACCAGATATGAGTGGTGGCACTGGGGTGACACTATGCCCTGGCAGGCAGGCACTGAAACGCACACGTGTGAAGGAAACTGACTGCTATTATTTAACACAGTCAAAAAAGTGTGTGTTTTTTTTAAATCTACACTACTGTTACACCAGATATGAGTGGTGGCACTGGGGTGACACTGTGCCCTGGCAGGCAGGCACTGAAACGCACACGTGTGAAGGAAACTGACTGCTATTATTTAACACAGTCAAAAAAGAGTTTTTTTTTTTTAAATCTACACTACTGTTACACCAGATATGAGTGGTGGCACTGGGGTGACACTATGCCCTGGCAGGCAGGCATTGAAAAGCACACGTGTGAAGGAAACTGACTGCTATTATTTAGCACAGTCAAAAAAGTGTTGTTTTTTTTAAATCTACACTACTGTTACACCAGATATGAGTGGTGGCACTGGGGTGACACTGTGCCCTGGCAGGCACTGAAACCCACACGTGTGAAGGAAACTGACTGCTATTATTTAACACAGTCAAAAAAGTGTGGTTTTTTTTTTTAAATCTACACTACTGTTACACCAGATATGAGTGGTGGCACTGGGGTGACACTGTGCCCTGGCAGGCAGGCACTGAAACACACACGTGTGAAGGAAACTGACTGCTATTATTTAACACAGTCAAAAAAGTGTTGTTTTTTTTAAATCTACACTACTGTTACACCAGATATGAGTGGCACTGGGCAAGTGGGCACAGTATACGCTGTGAGCCTGGCACACACGCTGGCAGGCAGGCAACTGCAATTAGATTACACAGGGGGAAAAAAACAGCCCTAAAAAGGGCTTTTTGGGGTGCTGTCCTTACAGCAGAGATCAGATGAGTCCTTCAGGACTGTAGTGGACACTGAATACACTAGCCTAGCTATCGATTTCCCTTTTAATCAGCAGCAGCTACACTGTCCCTCCTCTCACTAAGAATGCAGCTTCCGAATGAATCTAAAATGGATGCTGTCCAGGAGGTAGGAGGGTCTGGGAGGGAGGGTCTGCTGCTGATTGGCTGGAATGTGCCTGCTGACTGTGAGGTACAGGGTCAAAGTATTACTCAATGATGACGAATAGGGGGTGGATCGAACATCACATATGTTCGCCCGCCGCGGCGAACACGAACATGCTATGTTCACCGGGAACTATTCGCCGGCGAACTATTCGCAACATCACTAATCACAGAGAGTTCACTCACTCTGGGTGATTGACAGACCCTGTGTAGATGATGCATACGGGTCAGCGGACAAACAGATCCAGTGCCTGTATGCAACAAAGGCATGTGGACACATTTTCATGTTGAGAAACTTGTCCGCACACCAGTTAATGCATGATGCCCTTCATTTAAGCCTTTTTATAACAAGAGGTTTTTTGCATTTTAAAGATGAAAGATCTGTTTCACAATTATGTTATACTTTGAACATATTTAATATATTCCTAAATGTCAGGCAAAATAGCTTTGTATTGGTGAAAGATAATTATAGATATCATTTAAATTTTGTAAAACTAATCAGAAAGTCTATTTGCTCCCTGTTGACACACTAGGTTTAGACTGTACAGTTTTCATGTGAAGAGCACATGAATCATAGTCACTGCTGTTTTTAACATCTTTACGTTGTATTTGACAGATAGAGGGTGCTTCAGTGTTCCCATTTATCATTTTGTCTGTAGTTATTCAAGACTATTTTTCCTCTAATTTATTCTTAAAATTTCCATTTATCCATTTACTTGGATGCAGGAATATTATTATTATGTTATTATTATTATTATGTTATTATTATTATTATTTTAACCTTTGGACTGTGCTGTTAACAAAAAAGAGCGCTTACAAGATGTTGTTGGTCTTTTTTTTTTCCTTTTCTGTCTATATTCTGATTGGTTAACTTTTCAACGTGGATTATTTTGTTGCTGACATAAAAAGCTGGAAAAAATATGTGCCTCCTGCCTTTAATATTAATATTCAGTCGCTAAGATAATAATAGCAAACTTGTCATTATGGAAGAGAAAATGTATCCCTTGGATAGGTAGACTTCATCTCATTAAAATGAATATCCTTCCTAGACTTCTTTACCATTTCCAAACCCTACCCATACCTTTACCTTCCTCATACATGAATTCCCTACAGTCAAATCTCTTAGGCCTAGATTTGGAGTTTGGCGTTAGCCGTGAAAACCAGCGTTAGAGGCTCCTAACGCTGGTTTTAGGCTAACTCTGGTATTTGGAGTCACTCAAAAAAGGGTCTAACGCTCACTTTTCAGCCGCGACTTTTCCATACCGCAGATCCCCTTACGTAAATTGCGTATCCTATCTTTTCAATGGGATTTTTCTAACTCCGGTATTTAGAGTCGTGTCTGAAGTGAGCGTTAGAAATCTAACGACAAAACTCCAGCCGCAGGAAAAAAGTCAGTAGTTAAGAGCTTTCTGGGCTAACGCCGGTTTATAAAGCTCTTAACTACTGTACTCTAAAGTACACTAACACCCATAAACTACCCCTAAACCGAGGTCCCCCCACATCGCCGCCACTCGATTAAATTTTTTTAACCCCTAATCTGCCGACCGCCAACTACGTTATACTTATGTACCCCTAATCTGCTGCCCCTAACACCGCCGACCCCTATATTATATTTATTAACCCCTAACCTGCCCCCCACAACGTCGCCGCCAGCTACCTACACTTATTAACCCCAATCTGCCGACCGCAAAGCGCCGCCACCTACGTTATCCTCATGTACCCCTAATCTGCTGCCCCTAACACCGCCGACCCCTATATTATATTTATTAACCCCTAATCTGCCCCCCTCAATGTCGCCTCCACTTGCCTACACTTATTAACCCCTAATCTGCCGAGTGGACCGCACCGCTACTATAATAAAGTTATTAACCCCTAATCCGCCTCACTAACCCTATAATAAATAGTATTAACCCCTAATCTGCCCTCCCTAACATCGCCGACACCTAACTTCAATTATTAACCCCTAATCTGCCGACTGGAGCTCACCGCTATTCTAATAAATGTATTAACCCCTAAAGCTAAGTCTAACCCTAACACTAACACCCCCCTAAATTAAATATAATTTTAATCTAACGAAATTAATTAACTCTTATTAAATAAATTAATCCTATTTAAAGCTAAATACTTACCTGTAAAATAAATCCTAATATAGCTACAATATAAATTATAATTACATTGTAGCTATTTTAGGATTAATATTTATTTTACAGGCAACTTTGTAATTATTTTAACCAGGTACAATAGCTATTAAATTGTTAAGAACCTAGTTAACCTAGTTAAAATAATTACAACATTACCTGAAAATAAATCCTAACCTAAGTTACAATTAAACCTAACACTATACTATCATTAAATTAATAAAATAAAATAACTACAATTACCTACAATTAAACCTAACACTACACTATCAATAAATTAATTAAATACAATATCTACAAATAACTACAATGAAATAAACTAACTAAAGTATAAAAAATAAAAAAGAACTAAGTTACAAAAAATAAAAAAAATATCTACAAACATAAGAAAAATATTACAACAATTTTAAACTAATTACACCTACTCTAAGCCCCCTAATAAAACAACAAAGCCCCCCAAAATAAAAAATGCCCTACCCTATTCTAAAATAGACTTAGCTTTAGGGGTTAATACATTTATTAGAATAGCGGTGAGCTCCGGTCGGCAGATTAGGGGTTAATAATTGAAGTTAGGTGTCGGCGATGTTAGGGAGGGCAGATTAGGGGTTAATACTATTTATTATAGGGTTAGTGAGGCGGATTAGGGGTTAATAACTTTATTATAGTAGCGCTCAGGTTCGCTCGGCAGATTAGGGGTTAATAAGTGTAGGCAGGTGGAGGCGACGTTGTGGGGGGCAGATTAGGGGTTAATAAATATAATATAGGGGTCGGCGATGTTAGGGCAGCAGATTAGGGGTACATAAGGATAATGTAAGTAGCGGCGGTTTACGGAGCGGCAGATTAGGGGTTAATAATAATATGCAGGGGTCAGCGATAGCGGGGGCGGCAGAATAGGGGTTAATAAGTGTAAGGTTAGGGGTGTTTAGACTCGGGGTACAAGTTAGAGTGTTAGGTGCAGACGTAGGAAGTGTTTCCGCATAGCAAACAATGGGGCTGCGTTAGGAGCTGAACGCGGCTTTTTTGCAGGTGTTAGGTTTTTTTTAAGCTCAAACAGCCCCATTGTTTTCTATGGGGGAATCATGCACGAGCACGTTTTTGAGGCTGGCCGCTTGCATAAGCAACTCTGGTATCGAGAGTTGAAGCTGCGTTAAAAATGCTCTACGCTCCTTTTTTGGAGCCTAACGCAGCCTTTATGTGGACTCTCAATACCAGAGTTATTTTTATGGTGCGGCCAGAAAAAAGCCGGCGTTAGCTACGCGGGTCCTTACCGACAAAACTCTAAATCTAGGCCTTAGACTTTATATGGCATAACTCTAGAGCAAGAATCAGCAAAAAAATAATGTTACTCCCAATCAGCATGGGGGGACTTGGAGTCCCTGGCCTACATTGCTAAAGACAAGCCACTTTCCTTCAACGCATAGTTGATTGGTTCTCGAACCTACATAACAAAATGTGGGTTAAACTGGAACACGATATCGCTCAAACTCCACACCTGGGCCAATTGTGCTGGTCTTCCAAAGATAGAAATACATTTCTAAAATTCTCCTCACAAATCGTGACTGAAACCTTTAAAATCTGGGATAACATCCTAATTAAGAAGCCAAACATATCCTCAAGATTCTCCCTACTAACACCCCTAACGCATAACAATGAGTTCACGCCAGGACTACAAATCTCTTATATACACTTAGGCACATCACTTAGATCATTACAAATCCATCACCTGGGTAACGATCAATACTCCCCTACTAAAGAAGAACTTATCACTGCTCCCTGTTGACACACTAGGTTTAGACTGTACACTTTTCTGCCTCTATTTAACAATCAGGTCCGCCAGACTTCGCTGAATACGTAAAGCAATACGCTCTCCATATTCAGCATTGCACCAGCAGCTCACAAGAGCTGCTGGTGTAACGCCGCCCCCAGCAGACTCGCGGCCAATGGGCCGACCAGTAGGGAGGTGTCAATCAACCCGATCATACTCGATCGGGTTGATTTCCGGCGATGTCTGTCCGCCTGCTCAGAGCATGTGGACAGGGTTATGGAGCAGCGGTCTTTGTGACTGCTGCTTCATAACTGCTGTTTCTGGTGAGCCTGATGACTCACCAGAAACACGGGGCATCAAGCTCCATTCGGAGCTTGATAGATAGGCCCCTTCATGTGAAGAGCACATGGATCATAGTCACTGCTGTTTTTAACATCTTTACATTGTATTTGGCAGATAGAGGGTGCTTCAGTGTTTCCATTTATCATTTTGTCTGTATTTATTCAAGACTATTTTTTCTCTAATTTATTTTTAAAATTTCCATTTATCCATTTACTTGGATGCAGGAATATTATTATTATGCTATTATTATTATTATTATTATTATTATTATTTTAACCTTTGGACTGTGATGTTAACAAAAAAGAGCGCTTACAAGATGTTGTGGGTCTTTTTTTTTTTTCTCCTTTTCTGTCTATATTCTGATTGGTTAACTTTTCAACGTGGATTATTTTGTTGCTGACAAAAAAGCTTCAAAAAATAAGTGCCTCCTGCCTTTAATATTAATATTCAGTCGCTAAGATTTGAATAATCTGTATGCTTTAGAAAATGTTTCCTTTTCAAACTGTGCATATGTTCATAGTGTAAGATGTTTATTACAAGAAAAGCTGTATCTAGGCAGCACATACAGACAGGGCAAGAGAAGATACATTTGCAGTCTCATTGCCCAGGGCTTTCAGGTCCATTAAAATCTTTTCCACAGGCCATTCAACTACGGAAGCGAATCTTGCCACTAAAATACCAATATGCTCAATTCACTCTGACAAATAAATGTCTCTTCGTATTTTACCACTTAAAAACCTTTGATGTTGTTTTCTTTCGCTTTTCTGCCCTCTTTAAATTTCGTACTTGAATTGATTCTCAAACAGGTTGGAGCTGAAACACAGCTGGGGATATTATTCAAGCTCTATATACTAAGTGAGGGTTGAACTACTGTGCAATATAAATTGCAGGACATTTTTGTAATATTTCAGAGTATGTTATTGTTTTACCTATCAAGTCTACGCCAATCCGGGAGATGTGCAAAGCCTCTGTCATGGGTAATTTTGGGGTTTATACTAAATTCAAAGCCGATTTAATTTATTGAAAAAGTATTAGAAAAACTGGTGATTATATGTTTTTCAGAGGGCGTCAAACAGCAAAAGCTTCACAACATTTTGCATTTAGAGAATTCAAATGCAGAATTTAAACACACCAGAAAAATCTTTTCAGTTTGTTGAATTTAAAGTTTTCACTTTTATAACTAAATTCTATAGTTGCGTGGAATAGAAACCGTTAGCTTTTTCTCTTGTGTAATTTGACAACATTTTCATAAAATCGATATTAAAGTCAGAATTATAATTTATGGTTTAGATAGAGTATGTCATTTTAAACAACTTTCTGATTTCTATTATCAGATTTGCTTTGTTCTTTTGAAATATTTTGTTGGAAAGTCAGTTCCAGAACAACAATATACAACTGGGAGCTAGCTGAGTACATTTAGTATGCCAATGACAAGAGGCATATATGTGCAGTTACCAATCACCAGCTAGTTCCCAGTAGTGCATAGCTGCTTCTGAGCCGACCTAGGTATACTCCAACAAATGATACAAAAAGAACAAAGCAAATGTGATAATGTTGATAATAGAAGTGAACTAGAAAGTTGTTTAAAATTGCATGTATTTTCTGAATCATGACATTTTAACTTTACTGTCCCTTTAAGTGAACAATTTCTACTTCAAACCTACATTTATGAAATTGATGCACAAAGAGAGATGCTGTATCGGAGGAAAAATCAAGCTGCGGCTGAAGAGGTTAACGTGGAAAGGGTTGTGCTGACAAAAAGAAATGTACAGAGGAATCAGACTGATAGGAACTCCTCTGTTTAATCTGGAGTTTAAAGGGACATTCTAGCTAAAATTGGGATTCTCATGGATGCATTTCAGTTTTGAATAGAAGCATTTTTGTAATATACATGCATTAGCAAAAATGTTTCTAATAAAAGCTAAAGCTATTTCAAAAGTGTATTTAAGTATGCACCGTGCACCAGCGTTTTAAACACAGCAGTTGCTTGTACCATCTGGTAATGACTCAATTTGTTAATTGCTGATATGATACAAGCCCCACTGGCACTCTGATCAGCTGCAGTATTTTAAATTCTGGTGCACTGAGAATATCTAGCAATGCTTCACATGCACGTGCAGAGAAAAATGCTAACACTAAACCAGTGGTAACTTTTACTAGAAACATTTTTGCCAGTACTTTTATATTGCCAATATGTTTCTATTCAAAGATAAAATTCATCAATGGGCATTTAAATTTTGGCCGGAATGTCCCTTTAAGTGAGAGGTCTTTTTCTCAAAAAAGATTTTGCTTACGTGTCATAGTTAACACATATAGTACATATGAGCCCCCATGTATTAAAGGTTGAGCATGCAAGCTTCTAAACTCGAGAAGTTGTCCGCTCACCTTCACAACATACGGGCAGCGGACGAACAGGATACGCTGCCCGTATGTATCATTGCACGCTCAAGTGAGCGTGTAAGGCCTGCCTCTTTTCTCGTGCAACCAATCGCGTGAGAGAAGGGACTGTCAATCACCGAGAGCAAGCTCAGTGATTTCCCCTCTCCACCGCAGAGGTGGTGTAGAGTGTAAGAAGCAGCGGTCTAATGGCTACTGCGTGTTACATTGCGAGAGGCAGGCTCACGTGTGCTAACCTGCCTTGCAAGAGCTCCGAAGCAGCTTTTGTTGCTTAGTACATGAAGCCCATTGTCTGTGCTCTTTTTAAACAAATAAATAGTTTAAACATCAGGTTGTTTCTTTGGCTTGTAGAGCTTATTTATCTGAGGCTGGTAAAGGATGATACTGCTGCTTAAGCTGAGGTTTACCTCACCAGAGGGATTGATATGGACCTGGTTCATTAGGTGGTAAACTGGTGGACCCATTTTATGCGAAGATTTTAAGCTGAAAATATTTCTCCAACATTGGTGTGTCCGGTCCATGGCATCATCCTTACTTGTGGAAATATCTCTTCCCCAACAGGAAATGGCAAAGAGTCCCAGCAAAGCTGGCCATATAGTCCCTCCTTGGCTCCGCCCACCCCAGTCATTCTCTTTGCCGTTGCACAGGCAACATCTCCACGGAGATGGTTAAGAGTATGTGGTGTTTAGTTGTAGTTTTTTATTCTACTATCAAGAGTTTGTTATTTTAAAATAGTGCTGGTATGTACTATTTACTCTGAAACAGAAAGAGATGAAGAATTCTGTTTGTGAGAGGAATAAAAATTTTAGCAGACAGTAACTAAAATCCTTTGCTGTTTCCACATAGGACTGTTGAGATGAAGTAACTTCAGTTGGGGGAAACAGATATGACTAGCCATATTTCTAACAAGACTGTGTAATGCTGGAAGGCTGTCATTTCCCCTCATGGGGACCGGTAAGCCATTTTCTTAGTCTCAAGCAGAATAAAGGGCTTAATATGGGCTATAAAACTGGTAGATACTTTTATGGGCAAAATCGATTGCTTTATTTGGGCATTTTATACATGTTTATGCTGGTATTTCACATTTATAAACTTTGGGAACGTTTTTTAACGTCAGGCACTATGTTAGACACCTTTTCCAGTCAGGAAGGGCCTTCCCAGTTGTAGGCTGAGCCTCATTTTCGCGCCATTACTGCGCAGTTGTTTTTGAGAGCAAGACATGCAGATGCATGTGTGAGGAACTGAAAATAGTTGGAAAAGTTCCTAGAAGGCATCATTTGGTATCGTATTCCCCTCTGGGTTTGGTAGAGTCGCAGCAAAGGCTGTAGCTGGGACTGTAGAGGGGTTAAAACTGTAACCGGCTCCGGTTTCGTTATTTTAAGGGTTAAAGCTCTGAAAGTTGGTGTGCAATACTTTTAATGCTTTAAGACACTTTGGTAAATTTTGAACAATTCCTTCATATTTTTTCACATATTCAGTAATAAAGTGTGCTCTGTTTAAAATTTAAAGAGACAGTAACGGTTTTGATTTAAAACGGTTTTTGTGTTTTACTGACAAGTTTAAGCCTGTTTATCATGTCTGTGCCTTCAGATAAGCTATGTTCTATATGTATGAAAGTCAATGTGTCTCCCTCTTCTAAATTATGTGATAATTGTGCTAAAGCGTCCAAACAAAGTAAGGACAGTACTGTCACAGATAATGAAGTTGCCCAAGATGATTCATCAGATGAAGGGAGTAGACATGGTTCTACATCATCTCCTTCTGTGTCTACACCAGTTTTGCCCACGCAGGAGGCCCCTAGTACTTATAGCGTGCCAATGCTTATTACCATGCAACAATTGACGGCTGTAATGGATAACTCCATAGCAAATATTTTATCCAAAATGCCTGCATATCAGAGAAAGCGCGATTGCTCTGTTTTAAACACTGAAGAGCAGGAGGGCGCTGATGATAATTGTTCTGTCATACCCTCACACCAATCTGAAGGGGCCATGAGGGAGGTTTTGTCAGATGGGGAAATTTCAGATTCAGGAAAAATTTCCCAACAGGCTGAACCTGATGTTGTGACATTTAAATTTAAATTAGAACATCTCTGCGCACTGCTTAAGGAGGTGTTATCTACTCTGGATGATTGTGACAACCTGGTCATTCCAGAAAAATTATGCAAGATGGACAAGTTCCTAGAGGGTCCGGTGCACCCAGACGCTTTTCCTATACCCAAGCGGGTGGCGGACATAGTGAATAAGGAATGGGAGAAGCCCGGCATACCTTTTGTTCCCCCTCCAATATTTAAGAAATTATTTCCTATGGTCGACCCCAGAAAGGACTTATGGCAGACAGTCCCTAAGGTCGAGGGGGCAGTTTCTACTCTAAACAAGCGCACTACTATTCCTATCGAGGATAATTGTGCTTTCAAAGATCCTATGGATAAAAAATTGGAGGGTTTGCTTAAAAAGATTTTTATACAGCAAGGTTACCTTCTTCAACCCATTTCGTGCATTGTTCCTGTCACTACAGCAGCGTGGTTCTGGTTCGAGGAACTAGAAAAGTCGCTCAGTAGAGAGACTCCATATGAGGAGGTTATGGACAGAGTTCACGCACTTAAGTTGGCTAACTCTTTTATTTTAGATGCCGCTTTGCAAATAGCTAGATTAGCGGCGAAAAATTCAGGGTTTGCAATTGTGGCGCGCAGAGCGCTTTGGCTAAAGTCTTGGTCAGCGGATGTATCATCCAAGACAAAATTGCTTAATATCCCCTTCAAGGGTAAAACTCTCTTCGGGCCAGAATTGAAAGAGATTATCTCAGACATCACTGGGGGAAAGGGCCACGCCCTCCCACAAGATAGGCCTTTCAAAGCCAAGAATAAGTCTAATTTTCGTTCCTTTCGTAATTTCAGGAATTGACCGGGCTCTAATTCTGCATCCTCTAAGCAAGAAGGTAATACCTCACAGACCAAACCAGCCTGGAAACCGATGCAAGGCTGGAACAAGGGTAAGCAGGCCAAGAAGCCTGCCACTGCTAACAAAACAGCATGAAGGAGTAGCCCCCGATCCGGGACCGGATCTAGTGGGGGGCAGACTCTCTCTCTTTGCTCAGGCTTGGGCAAGAGATGTTCAGGATCCCTGGACGCTAGAAATAGTTTCTCAGGGTTATCTTCTGGAATTCAAGGAACTACCCCCAAGGGGAAGGTTCCACATGTCTCACTTATCCTCAAACCAAATAAAGAGACAGGCATTCTTACATTGTGTAGAAGACCTGTTAAAGATGTGAGTGATACACCCAGTTCCAACGGCGGAACAAGGAATGGGATTTTACTCAAATCTGTTTGTGGTTCCCAAAAAAGAGCGAACTTTCAGACCAATCCTGGATCTAAAGATCCTAAACAAATTTCTCAGAGTACCATCGTTCAAGATGGAAACCATTCGAACGATTCTACCCACAATTCAGGAAGGTCAATTTATGACTACCGTGGATCTAAAGGATGCGTATCTACATATCCCTATCCACAAAGAACATCATCAGTTCCTAAGGTTCGCCTTTCTGGACAAACATTACCAGTTTGTGGCCCTCCCATTCGGGTTAGCCACTGCTCCAAGGATTTTCACAAAGGTACTCGGATCCCTTCTAGCGGTTCTAAGACCAAGGGGCATTGCAGTAGTACCGTACTTGGATGACATTCTAGTACAAGCGTCGTCTCTTTCAAAGGCAAAGGCTCACTCAGACATCGTTCTGGCCTTTCTCAGATCTCACGGATGGAAGGTGAACATAGAAAAAAGTTCCCTGTCTCTGTCGACAAGAGTTCCCTTCTTGGGAACAATAATAGATTCCTTAGAAATGAGGATTTTCTTGACAGAAGTCAGAAAGTCAAAACTTCTAAATGCTTGTCAAGTTCTTCATTCTATTCCTCGTCCTTCCGTAGCTCAGTGCATGGAAGTAGTAGGATTGATGGTTGCAGCAATGGACATAGTTCCTTTTGCGCGAATTCATCTAAGACCATTACAACTGTGCATGCTGAAACAGTGGAATGGGGACTATACAGACTTGTCTCCAGTGATTCAAGTAGATCAGAAGACCAGAGACTCACTCCGTTAGTGGCTAACCCAGGATCACCTATCCCACGGAATGAGCTTCCGCAGTCCAGAGTGGGTCATCTTCACGACCGACGCCAGCCTAGTGGGCTGGGGCGCGGTCTGGGAATCCCTGAAAGCTCAGGGACTGTGGTCTCGGGAAGAGACTCTTCTCCTGATAAACATTCTGGAACTAAGAGCGATATTCAATGCTCTCAGGGCTTGGCCTCAGCTAGCAAAGGCCAGATTCATAAGATTCCAATAAGACAACATGACGACTGTTGCGTATCTCAATCATCAGGGGGGAACAAGGAGTTCCCTGGCGATGAAAGAAGTCACCAAAATAATACATTGGGCGGAGAATCACTCCTGCCACCTATCTGCGATCCACATTCCAGGTGTGGAAAACTGGGAAGCGGATTATTTGAGTCGTCAGACATTCCATCCGGGGGAGTGGGAACTCCACCCGGAGATCTTTGCCCAGTTGACGCAACTATGGGGCATTCCAGATATGGATCTGATGGCGTCCCGTCAGAACTTCAAGGTTCCTTGCTACGGGTCCAGATCCAGGGATCCCAAGGCGACTCTAGTGGATGCACTAGTAGCACCTTGGACCTTCAACCTAGCTTATGTGTTTCCACCGTTTCCTCTCATTCCCAGGCTGGTAGCCAGGATCAAACAGGAGAGGGCCTCGGTGATCTTGATAGCTCCTGCGTGGCCACGCAGGACTTGGTATGCAGACCTGGTGAATATGTCATCGGTTCCACCATGGAAGCTACCTTTGAGACAGGACCTTCTTGTTCAGGGTCCATTCGAACATCCAAATCTGGTCTCCCTCCAGCTGACGGCTTGGAGATTGAACGCTTGATTCTATCAAAGCGTGGGTTTTCAGATTCAGTGATAGATACTCTGGTTCAAGCCAGAAAACCGGTAACTAGAAAGATTTACCATAAAATATGGAAAAGATATATCTGCTGGTGTGAATCCAAGGGATTCCCATGGAATAAGATAAAGATTCCTAGGATTATTTCCTTTCTACAAGAAGGTTTGGATAAAGGATTATCTGCAAGTTCTCTAAAGGGACAGATTTCTGCTTTATCTGTCCTACTACACAAGCGACTGGCAGTTGTGCCAGATGTTCAAGCATTTGTTCAGGCTTTGGTTTTGCGTACTAAGCCTGGTTTTCTACCAAAGGTTGTTTCCAACAAAAATATTAATCAGGAGATAGTTGTACCTTCTTTGTGTCCGAATCCAGTTTCAAAGAAGGAACGTTTGCTATACAATTTAGATGTAGTCCGTGCTCTAAAATTCTACTTAGAAGCTACAAAAGAGTTCAGACAAACTTCTTCTCTGTTTGTCGTCTATTCTGGTAAAAGGAGAGGTCAAAAAGCAACTTCTACCTCTCTTTCTTTTTGGCTTAAAAGCATCATCCAATTGGCTTATGAGACTGCCGGACGGCAGCCTCCTGAAAGAATCACAGCTCACTCCACTAGGGCTGTAGCTTCCACATGGGCCTTCAAGAACGAGGCTTCTGTTGATCAGATATGTAAGGCAGCGACTTGGTCTTCACTGCACACTTTTGCCAAATTTTACAAATTTGATACTTTTGCTTCTTCGGAGGCTATTTTTGGGAGAAAGGTTTTGCAAGCCGTGGTGCCTTCCGTTTAGGTAACCTGATTTGCTCCCTCCCTTCATCTGTGTCCTAAAGCTTTGGTATTGGTTCCCACAAGTAAGGATGACGCCGTGGACCGGACACACCAATGTTGGAGAAAACAGAATTTATGCTTACCTGATAAATTACTTTCTCCAACGGTGTGTCCGGTCCACGGCCCGCCCTGGTTTTTTAATCAGGTCCGATGAATTATTTTCTCTAACTACAGTCACCACGACACCCTATGGTTTCTCCTATTTTTTCCTCCTGTCCGTCGGTCGAATGACTGGGGTGGGCGGAGCCTAGGAGGGACTATATGGCCAGCTTTGCTGGGACTCTTTGCCATTTCCTGTTGGGGAAGAGATATTCCCACAAGTAAGGATGACGCCGTGGACCGGACACACCGTTGGAGAAAGTAATTTATCAGGTAAGCATAAATTCAGTTTTTTTCACCTTGTGTGAGTATTGTTGAAAAAGGTTGATATTAATACAAATTACCTGCAGCCCTTGCACCCAATGCCATGAGTTGTGTCTTGCTTTGGTTGTAAGTTATTTATTTATTTATAAAATATTTTACCAGGATACATTGAGATTTCTTTCATTTTCAAGTATGTCCTGGGACCACAAAACATTGCATTGTTACAATAGGGTACAGTAAAATACAGAAACAATATTAATACACAATATATGCAAAATTTAACATAGAACAGGGAGGAAATATATAATCAACCATGAGAGGTGCATTCTGTTTTGAGATATGTAGAGAGGGATCTCTTAAAGGATATTAGGCTTGGGGAAGGTTTGAAAGTGTGCGGGAGGTCGTTTCATAACTGTGGTGCTCTGTAGGAAAAGGAGGATCGAGCTGCTTTCTTTTTGTATTGAGGCAAACTAAATAATGTGTTTGTACTGGATCAGAGGTTATAGGAGGTGGGAACAGCCGGGTAGAGCATTCTGCTCAGGTAGGATGGGAGAAAAGCTCATAAACACAAGGCTGGAAAGATGGAGGGTGCGTCTGGATTCCAGCGACAGCCAGTTTAGTTCTTTTAGCATGTCACAATGGTGGGTCCTGTAGTTACATTGTAGCACAAAGCGGTAGAACGAGTTATACAATGTATTCAATTTATTAAGGTGAGTTTGCGGTGCAGGTGCATATACTACGTCCCCATAATCAATGATTGGCATTAGCCTTTGCTGTACAATCTTTTCCTTTACTATAGGGCTTAGACAGAATTTGTTTTTTGTACAGGGCACCTGGTTTTGGATAGAGTTTAGATGCAAGTTTTTCTATGTGGAGGCCAAAAGATAAATTGGGTTCTAACAACATACCCAAGTATTTGAAAGAGTGGACTGAGGTCAGTGTGCAATTTGATTTTGTTTTGATGCGTAGATGGGAATTTTGTAGTTTGTGTAATTTAGGTACTGTTCCAAAGATCATTGTGACCGTTTTGTCAGTGTTTAGGAAGAGTTTGTTTTTTTTTAGATCCACTTTTCTACCTCTGGGAACTGGTCTTGGAGTACTGCAAGTTGGAAGAACAGGTGTTCTTAAGTCAGTTTGTTGGTGGGATCATGGGATGAGATTATTTAGACTTGAGCAGGAAAATCTCTCTTATCTATTGATCAAATAGGAGAAAGTAGTCTTACTTTTGTGCTACAACATAGGAGTTGCCACCCTAAGTGGTGCCCATTGAGGGATTATTTTCTTGCTCCTTTATTAAATACAACAATGTGCTATATTAATCTGTCTTATCTTGGTTTGTGTCTCTAAATCAATAGCCTTGAAGTTTGTCACTTATTTTTTTTTCAATGTTAAAGTTTTTCAGCATGATTGCAATTAAGAGTTTGGAAGCTAAAAAATTGTTAATTATATAATTGTTTAAAATTATGTGAAGTTTTTAATTATGCATGTCATGAATTGATATTACATTTTTAATTGTTTATTCATTTTTTGCGATATTTAACCATGTTTTCTTCCTATTATATTGTAACTGTAATTCAGGCACCTTAAAGGTACTCAAGACACCATATAATCTAGACATGGAGAAAAATAAAAATTTAGAATAATAATTTGTCTTTAAAAATGTGTTTAATTTTCTCCGATATTTGTTAAGGGTGTAGGTTGGAATTTGTTTAGCAAAAATCCATTCCTCTGCTATATATCATAAGAAAGATTTCTGGACAGCAGAGATGCAGATGGGCAGCAGATTAAACTCAAAATAAAGTTAACCCCTTAAAGACGACATTTTCCCTCCAGTTTCCATGCGTAAAAGACACAAGCAATTTTGGCACTTTTGCTGACTATTGGTTTCACTTTAATTATCTGGTCTCTTGTTAAGTGCACTACTACATATTATATACCAGTTTTAACAGACAAACAAGCTTTTTTAGTGATACCTTATATGGATATATAAAATAACAATAAATGTTAATTGAATACTGAAACAGTGAATTTAGCCCTGCCCTGTCACCAGCATTATGTGTGCATGATACAGGCCCAGCCCTGCCTCTCACTGCCTTTCTGTGTCTGTGAGCCAGGTCACGGATGGTCTCATCCCTCACCCTGTTCCTGTGAGCTGGCCCAGGGAAGTGTCCTGATATTTGGGTAGGGGCATAACTAAGGGACGTCTTGTGGCCCCTCAGTCAGTAGTGACATTCCTATGGGGGTAGTGGTGCCCACGCTTCACCTGCAGCATGTCTAGCCCCTCTGTGTGCACTTCGCCCAGTAAAAGAGTGCTTACAGTATATGTCAAGTGTATAAACGTGCCCTTATGGTGGAAGGATTTTTCAAGATCACAACCCCAGTGTTGCACAGAAGAAGCTGCCACCATATTTGTACAGGAAGACTGTGCAAGTAAATATTCCCTGGTGTGGACTAACCCAGGAGGATGTGAGGCAGCCACAGAGAAGCAGCTCATACTGATGGTGCCTAATAATGTCTGTGGTTGTCTGTTTCTGTTTGATTGTGGATGTTTATGTGTTTATATGTGTATATATGTCTGTAAATACATATAAACACATATAAATACATAAATACATATGTACACACACACATATATATATATATATATACATTCATATCTATCTTTAGAGATCTTTTTTCTAACACTTGAGATCTAATATCTTTCAGCCCTTATAACAGTTGTGTGCAATATTTTTTTGAATAATTTTTATTAGATGGTGTCATTATGAGTATAACTAAACTTTGTAATGTATTTTTGATGTGTTTTGTGCAGCTTTTATGTTTCGTGAAACAGTTAACTAGAGCTCTGAAATTGCGGTAATGATTCTATCGTAATTCGTGATTTCACTCCCGTGATCGCGTTTACTTTCAACTTGTAATACGAGCGGTAAACCCAATTGGCGCAAACCCTCGCGATATACCATTTATCGATTGGGCACAAATGATTGCGCTCCACTTGTAATCTAGCCCATGCTTATTGGTTTTAACGGGGAGAGAGTAAGCGCTAAAAAGCTTAGAAGGCTAATAAAAGGTACATTTTAATACATATAAAAATTTTACAAATGGCAATCAGACGCATGGATCCATGTCTGACTTAACAAAAAAATATATAATAAACAAATCTAAAAATATCTAAAAATATCCAATGGAGTAAAGCATGTGACGCTGACTTAGTGAGCCAGTGATGAGGAGTTAGAAGGACATGTACATTCAATAATATAAACAACCTAAGTGAGTAATTGAGTGCACACAATAGCTTTCAACAAAGAAAAATAGCATTCACAAAAAAGAAAAATAGCATTCACAAAAAATAGTGTTCACAAAAATTGGCGTACATAAAAAATGTTCAAATGTTCAACCGGTTATATGTAAGTGAATCCAGTAGTGTTTCCTCCAAAGTGACGTGTAGAAATATAACGTGAAGTCAATAATAGTAGAATGTAAACGTTGAGTGGGTCAAATTATTGCGGTTCAGCTGCTAAATTAAAAAATTGTAAATCCGTGAGGTGTATAAAAATAAAAATAAAAATAACTTGTGAAAAAATCCACGTGGAAAACTTGAATTCAAATGATAAACAAAGGTCAAAAATCAAAAGACAAAAATCAAAAGACAAAAATATCAAAAGACAAAAATAGAAAATCAGTGATAATATTAAAAAGCACTAAAGATCTAGTGAAAACAAATCCTTAATTCAGATGTTAAAAATCCTTGGTAAGATCCATAACAAACAAATACATCGATAAAAAACCTAAAAGGGAACAAAAGAGAAACAAATAGTGCAACACTGTATATGATATATAATATAGGTAATTAAAACCAAGCTCACCAGTATGCCAACGCGTTTCGGCCTAGACTAGGCCTTTCTCAAGACTATCATACATAGTCTTGAGAAAGGCCTAGTCTAGGCCGAAACGTGTTGGCATACTGGTTTAATGTTTTTTCTTCTATTTTGCCTAACTCCCCTCCTTTTTCCCCCATCAGAACTTTACGATTAAACAATGAGAGGCCTTAAAGGGACATGAAACCCAAATGTTTTCTTTCGTGATTTCCAGTTTACCTCTGTTATCTATTTTGTTTTGTTCTCTTAATATCCTTTGTCATAAAGGATATTTAGGTAGTCTCAGGAGTTGCTGATTTGTGGCCCGCATATATGCTTTATGTTATTGGCTCACCCAATACATTCAGCTAGCTCCCAATAGTGCATTGCTGCTCATTCAACAAAGAATATCAAGAGAATGAAGCAAATTAGATAATAGAAGTAAATTGGAAAGTTGTTTAAAACTGTAAGTTTTATCTGAATCAAAAAATAATTGGGGCTTCATATCCCTTTAAGGACCATATGTGACCCTGCATGGCAGCTTGCTATATAAACTCTGCACAATTGCCTCACTATTGTGTAAAACTGCTCCTTATTTCACAAACATCTTATTTAAATATCATTTCAATACTGTCTGTATATTTCCCTTCTATGTGAGCTGAGGTTAAAGGGATAGGAAAGTAAAAATTAAACCATAATTCAAATATAACGTCATTTTAAGACACTTTTAAATTCACTCCTATTTTCATATTTACTTTGTTATCTCAGAAACCTTTGTTAAAAAGAATGTGCACACATCCTACACACATGGGAGCGAACTGCTGATTAGTAGCTACACATTTGGCTCTTGTCATTGTCTCGCCATACGTTTTCAGCTAGCTACCATTATTGTAATGCTGGACTGGAGTTGGCTTTTGCAATGCAGGAATAGAACAAGCAAGCAATAGTGCAATAATAAATCTCTCTAACATATCAGAACATTTTAAGGGTTTAAAAGATTGATGAAATACATGTTATACTATATTCTATGCGTTTGTACATGTCATTCTATGTACATTATGGGGGTTACAAGCATTGCAGCAATTACAATAAAAAAAAAAACAATTTTGGTTCAATTTAATTCATTCAATTGTATTTAATTAATTCAAATTGAATCTCATCTACTGGATTTGAATGGGTTAGAATATAAACCCAGTGTTTCTGGGTGGCAAATTCTTATGGAACAGAATGGTGTTCAAAATTTGGAGAATTTAAAATGTTATAGTGAATACTTATTGTTCTCTGAAGGGGCTGTTCCACATTATCTCTGAATGTACATTGTTTATTATTAGTATGCATTTTAATATACAGCTCAGAAATGTTGTGCATCTCAAAGAAAAATCATTAATTATGTGTTCACAAATATAATATAAATCTAAAGAAAATGCGTTACCATAGCAACATGTCTTATCATTTACTAGTGCCCTACTTCTATTGAGTGACAAAACATCAGGATGAATTTTAAAAGCATGTAAGAAAGTCAGTAATGTTATTAATTAGTTATTAAAGCATTTTATGTTTGGCTAAATTATTGTTATTAGTAATTGGGACAGTGTTCCTAATGCTATGCATTCCTTTTATATACTGAGGCCCTTCTTACTGTTTACATAATATGTTGTTGTTTTTTGAGACATGACATTTTGACATATCAGATTATTTTAGGTCATTTGGGATATTACAAAAATTTAAAATAAAAATCCCATCTAAAGTGATAGTATATTGTGGCTTCTATTAAAGCACTTATTATTGTTATGCAGCAAGGAAAATAATATTTACTATAAAATATTGTCTCAGGATTCTTTTGCTTTCATCAAGCAGTCACTAAATGAAATAAAAAGCAATAAATGATCTGTATTTTTTCTTTCTAAGCAAAATTGATTGTTCTCTTCAAAAAATGTATTAGTCTGAGACTTATAAAGGAAAAAAATATATAATTTCTCAATCTTTGCTCTGTTTTTTTCAATACAGCACTCCAAGTGGATAGCAGAAATGGTGATGTAATGGGGCTGGGGGCACGGGCACGCCCCCCAGCATAATGGCTGTCCCCCTATGTGCCCCAGCTGTGATCACCCTATGATCCTTCTGGGTTTCCCACAGCTACTCTGCATGAGCCTCCACAGCTCTTCCCCGTCCTACCCACACCAGTCCGGCCCTGCCAGACCCTGTCTATTGCACGCTGATCCACCAATAATATGCCTGGTCCTGCCCCTCCCATTGAGGAACACAAAATGCCCCCCCCCTCCCCTTCAAGCACTATATGTTGCCATATAGAAAATACTGTTGTATTGAAATTATCAGTATAGGAGATGGTTGCAATGGGCAAAAAATAATTTTTAAAATGACAAAATAAAGGGAAAGTATGCCTGTTTTTCTACACACATGAAACTCGGACTTTGATAAAAAGAGGCAGTAAATATTTATGAGCTTTTGTCTTCTGTGTTGCTTTTATTTCTTGCTTGCTCATAAATTAAAAAGTATAATGGTTTACTATCATTTGCAGTACTCTTAGCTGTAAAATAAGTCAGAAAGAAGTGAATTGTTGGACTACAAGAAATCGATCAAAATGTATAAGGTTTGCATTAACTTGGTTAACACTGAATAATTTCCAAGAAAAGTAAACAAGCTATTAGTGACCCTAGAGATCACTGCACGTAAAACCTAAGAATAATATTCATTCTAAATGAGAACATAAGGTTATGAAATCTGACGTACCAGCAATAATTAATTGAGTGCTGTTATTATTTGTATTCGCTAATATCTAAATAATTGCAGCATTTCTCAAATAATAAACACGCTTGTTGCTTTTTTATGTATATTCAGCAGTAAAATAAATGATCACACCATAGTTTGCCAATAAGAACACAGCCCAGTGCTACTGAGTTAGATATGCTACATGAATGCAATTATTCCACTTGTCTGAAAAACCAGAGTCTAGAAATAGAACAGCAATATTTTATATTGCAATTACTTCACATACAAAAGCATAAATGCCTTGTGACTGTCAGGAATATATCTCTACATCTATATCTGTATGTATATATATATATATATATATATATATACACACACATATATATATATATACTTTAAACAGTTAAAAGGACAGTCTACTCCAGACTTTTTCTTTATATAATTTTATTGAGATTTTCTTATATAATACAGAAAGAAAAAGAGATACAAGTAGATATGCTTGTCAGCATAAACATTATATATGAGAATAACAATAATTCCTTGTAATTGTATAGAACATAACAATCTGTATAGTTTAGAAAGAAATACCCTTCAGTTATTATAGGTAGAAATAGGGCATCATATAATATGGTTAATCATTGTCTAAACAGAGTTGTTTTATAACTGTAGATATGCACTAAGAGATAAGGAGAGACCAATTATAACACAACTTATATAAAGGGGCACAAACATTATATGACTGTTGCATATTATAAACCCTTAATCTAAGCTGTAGTTTCCTTTTAATGAATAATTACCTGATCTCTACCAATGTTACAACTAACCACAAAGAAATAAGTTATAACTGTAAGGAAAGTGGGTATTAATAGAAATATATTTTTGTAAAACAGAAAAAATAAATATATAGATAACCAGCCATATAATTTAGTAGGGAGCTAATTCACATCATATAGGCCAGATATATATATATATATATATATATATATATATATATATATATATATATATATATATATATATATATAGATATACAGGGAGTGCAGAATTATTAGCCAAGTTGTATTTTTGAGGATTAATTTTATTATTGAACAACAACCATGTTCTCAATGAACCCAAAAAACTCATTAATATCAAAGCTGAATAGTTTTGGAAGTAGTTTTTAGTTTATTTTTAGTTTTAGCTATTTTAGGGGGATATCTGTGTGTGCAGGTGACTATTACTGTGCATAATTATTAGGCAACTTAACAAAAAACAAATATATACCCATTTCAATTATTTATTTTTACCAGTGAAACCAATATAACATCTCAACATTCACAAATATACATTTCTGACATTCAAAAACAAAACAAAAACAAATCAGTGACCAAGGACACTCAAAAGCCTGCCATCCATGGATTCTGTCAGTGTTTTGATCTGTTCACCATCAACATTGCGTGCAGCAGCAACCACAGCCTCCCAGACACTGTTCAGAGAGGTGTACTGTTTTCCCTCCTTGTAAATCTCACATTTGATGATGGACCACAGGTTCTCAATGGGGTTCAGATCAGGTGAACAAGGAGGCCATGTCATTAGATTTTCTTCTTTTATACCCTTTCTTGCCAGCCACGCTGTGGAGTACTTGGACGCGTGTGATGGAGCATTGTCCTGCATGAAAATCATGTTTTTCTTGAAGGATGCAGACTTCTTCCTGTACCACTGTTTGAAGAAGGTGTCTTCCAGAAACTGGCAGTAGGACTGGGAGTTGAGTGTCAGCCGCTCTGGAATCAATCCGGGATGTAACCCAACTGCTAGCGTGAATTGAAAGCACACGCTAGCACACTGAGAAATATCCAGGACGTGACCCACTCAGGAAGCAGATTAGAAGATAACAAAAATGAATATTGTTCCAGAATGCAGGAAAGCCACAAAGGATAAAACGTCCCTTTAAGTAGTACAAAGAACAAAAAGGAAATGCTCTTACTTTGAAGCTTCTGAAAAAGGTCCTCTTTAGCAGGCTTGTAAAACAAAGGAAAAGTTCTCTTTTGCAGCTTGTAAAAGTATAATGTCCCTTTAAGCAGGTTTATAACAAACAGAAAGGCAAAGTTCTCTTTTGCAGCTTGTAAAAGTAAATGTCCCTTTTAAGCAGGTGTATAACAAACAGAAAGGCAAAGTTCTCTTTTGCAGCTTGTAAAAGTATAATGTCCCTTTAAGCAGGTTTATAACAAACAGAAAGGCAAAGTTCTCTTTTGCAGCTTGTAAAAGTAAATGTCCCTTTTAAGCAGGTGTATAACAAACAGAAAGGCAAAGTTCTCTTTTGCAGCTTGTAAAAGTAAAATGTCCCTTTAAGCAGGTCTTGTTTAACAAAGAATAGGTTTAAAGGTAAAGGCCAAAGCAAGGTCAGGCAGGCAGAAGTCGGCATCCAAATATCAGCAAAAGGTATAGGCAAAAGACAGGGTCAGGCAAGCAGAAGTCGGCATCCAAGTGTCAGCAAAAGGGTAATAGCTACAGGCAAGGTCAGGCAGGCAGAAGTCAATGTCCAAATATCAGCAAGTAGGGATTAGGCAAGAGGCTTGGTCAGGCAGGCAGAAGTCGGTACACAGAAGAATAAAACTGATATGGTACTCACAATCCAGGGAAACAAACAAACGGGCCCAGATTCAGATCTCCCGCCGAGATTTAAAGGGCAGGAGCGTAACCGTCATCAGAGGGGTGTGAGAGAAAGCGTCATGTTGCTAAGCAACATGACGTCAGAGACACAGAGGAGTTCCGGGAGCCGCGGCGACACGGCGATGAACGGAAGCGCTCATGACAGCACCCCCTCCTCAAGGGCCCCTCCGGGGGACAGGACCAGGTCTATCAGGATGAGTCTTGTGGAAGGTCTTGACCAATATTGGAGCATTTACTTGATGAGCAGGTTCCCAAGAACGTTCCGTGACTGGATAACCCTTCCAATGAATGAGATAATACAATTTCTTGCCCCGCAATTTGGAATCTAGAATATGGCTGATCTCAAACTCAGGATGTCCATGCACCAATAACGGTGGAGGTTTAGAAAAAGGCTTAGAATACCTGTTAATCATCACAGGTTTTAAAAGAGAAACATGGAATACCGGATGGACTTTGAGAGACTTGGGTAAAGCTACCCGATAAGCAGTGGAACATACCTGACCCAGTATTCGGAAAGGACCCACATATCGTGGTCCCAATTTGTTAGAAGGTTGTTTCAGGCGAAGAAATCGAGAGGAAATCCAAACTTTATCACCAGGGCGATATTTGGGAGCCTTTTTCCGTCGAAGATCCGAAAAGAACTTGTAACGTCTAGAAGTTACAGAAAGAATACGATGTATCTTCTGCCAATGTCGAGTTAATCTTCGGGCTGTAAGATCAGAAGCAGGATTCACTGTGGAGGAAGTATGCAAAGGGAACGTCCTAGGCTGATATCCGTAAGCTGCATGAAAAGGAGAAGTCTGAAGGGAGGAATTGTACCGGGCATTATGGGCCAATTCAGCCAAAGGAAGGTAAGAAGTCCAGTTAGAATGATAATGATCCACATAATGTCTAAGATATGTTTCAAGACACTGGTTTACTCTTTCAGTCTGACCATTCGATTGTGGGTGGTGAGAAGTAGAGAGAGATATAGTAGTACCAAAATGTTTACAAAGTGACCTCCAAAATCGAGAAACGAATTGTACCCCTCTATCTGAAACAATATCAAGAGGAAATCCATGGATTCTTACAATATGTAGAATAAAAAGTTCAGAGAGTCTTTTGGCAGATGGTAATCCTGGCAAGGGTACAAAATGAGCCGTCTTAGTGAACCTGTCGACCACCACCCAGATAGTATTGTTCCCAGTGGACAAGGGAAGATCGGTAATAAAGTCCATGGATACATGAGTCCAAGGCTGGTGAGGTATAGGCAATGGTTGGAGTAATCCTGAAGGAAGTTGGCGTGGAGTTTTGTTCATGGCACATTGTGTGCATACTGAGACGTAATCCTTCACATCTTGAGAGAGTGTAGGCCACCAGACATGTTGTTTGAGGTTTCGAGTGGTAATACTGATGCCAGGATGTCCAGAAAGGGGACTATCATGAGCCCAAAATAAAATCTTGGAACGAAGGCGTTCAGGAACAAAGAGTAAACCATTGGGAGGTTTACAGGACAAAGGAAGACGCTCTTGAGCGGACTGTAATTCTTGTAACCAAGAAGTTGTTAACTGGGCAATGACTTCATGAGGTTGGAGAATGGTACCAGACTCAGGAACTGGGGTATCTTGAAATTGTCTGGAAAGTGCGTCTGCTTTAATATTTTTTGAACCAGGTATGTAAGACAAATTATAGTGAAACCGAGAGAAGAATAAGGACCAGCGTGCTTGCCTGGAATTTAGTCGTTTGGCTGTTTGGAGATACAGAAGGTTCTTATGATCAGTAAGTATAGTAAATGGCAAAGAAGTACCTTCCAGCCAATGTCTCCATTCATCCAATGCCATCTTGATGGCAAGCAACTCTTTATTCCCTACGTCATAGTTAAATTCGGAAGGAGTGAATTTTTTAGAGAAAAAAGCAACAGGATGAATCCTTCCAGTCTCTGGTATTCGTTGAGACAGAACCGCTCCAGCAGCAACAGAGGAAGCATCCACCTCCAGAATAAATTGAAACTCAGGATTTGGATGACGAAGGATAGGAGCTGAGGAAAAAGCTTCTTTGAGAGATTCAAAAGCTTCTATAGCCTCAGACGGCCATACTTTACAGTTTTGTCCTTTTCTTGTGAGAGAAGTAAGAGGAGAAGTAATAGTAGCAAAATTCTTGATGAACTTTCTGTAATAATTGGCGAAGCCTAGGAAACGTTGTAAAGCCTTCAAAGAATCAGGTCTAGGCCAATCCAAAATGGCAGAAAGTTTAGTAGGGTCCATTTCGAATCCAGATGCCGATATTACATAACCCAGAAAGGGTATGATTTTTTGATGGAAAGAACATTTCTCCAGTTTAGCAAACAGATGGAATTCTCTTAGACGTTGAAGTACTTTCTTGACGTGGTGCACATGATCTTGGTGGTTCTGAGAAAAAATTAAGATGTCGTCCAGGTATATGATAACAAAAATATTCAAAAAATCACGAAAGATCTCATTTACAAAATGCTGGAAAACCGCCGGAGCATTGCATAGCCCAAAGGGCATGACCAAATATTCATAATGCCCAAATCGAGTGTTAAAGGCAGTCTTCCACTCATCTCCTTTGCGTATACGGATCAAGTTGTATGCACCACGTAGGTCGAGTTTGGTGAAAATGGTGGCTCCCTGAAGATAAGTAAAAAGTTCAGGAATAAGGGGCAGAGGATAACTGTTCTTGATGGTAATCTGATTCAATCCACGATAATCAATACAGGGTCTTAATCCGCCATCCTTTTTTCCCACAAAAAAGAAACCAGCCCCTACAGGGGAAGAGGAGGGTCGAATAAATCCTCTAGCCAGATTGTCTTTTATATATTCTTCCAGAGCCATGTTTTCTGGTTTAGAAAGTGGATATGTTTTGCCTCGAGGATAGGCAGCCCCAGGAAGGAGGTCAATGGGACAATCAAAAGGGCGATGAGGAGGAAGACGTTCCGCTTCTTTTTTGGAGAAGACATCCACAAAGTCATGGTAATGCATAGGTAAGGATTCCGGAGTTTCAACTGTGAGAGCAATAGTGAGTGGTAACTTAGTAATCTCTTGAAGACATTTAGTCTGGCATGTAGATCCCCAGGAAGTGAGTTCACCGAAAGTCCAAGAAAAAATGGGATTGTGAATCTGGAGCCAGGGTAATCCCAAGATAATGGGAAATTGCGGAGTGGGAATGACATCGAAACAAATTGTCTCAGAATGAAGTATTCCTACGGTGAGGATTAAGGGTTGAGTAGAAAACTGAATGTATCCAGAACCCAAAGGATCTCCACTGACCGTAGAGACTGAAATGGAATACTCCTTCTTTAGTAAGGGTATAGAATGAGTAGAAACAAATGTAGAGTCAATGAACACACCTCCAGCACCAGAATCAATTAGGGCTTGGGTATAGATCTTCTTTTGTCCAATTAGAAGAGTTACTGGAACAAAGAGTTTCTTGTATAGGGAATGACCACTATTTTGGCTTAACTCAGTTCCCTGGACTAGAGTTAAGCCCTGGCTTTTACTGGCCTAGTAGGACAATCCCTTAATAAATGTCCTTTAAGGCCACAGTACAGACATAAGCCAAGAGTCCGTCTTCTTAAGCGTTCAGTCTCAGTTAATTTTATACTTCCTACTTCCATGGGTTCAGCCTGATCAGTAGTAGGAGAGGCTGGAGTGACTGGACTAGAAAAACGAGGAGCTAAACGAAAAGGAGTTCGAGTGGCAGTCCTCTGTGTTCTATCCTTTTCTTGTTGGCGTTCACGAAACCTGGCGTCGAGACAGATACAGAGATTTATTAAGGCTTCTAAGGACTCTGGAAGTTCACGATACACCAATTCATCCTTGAGACGCTCAGAAAGTCCTTTACGGAAAGCGGCTCTGAGTGCTCCCTGATTCCAAGTGGTTTCAGAGGCAAGGGTGCGGAACTCAATTGCATATTGAGAGACTGGTTGATTTCCTTGACGTAAATCCAGGAGAGTTGCTTCAGCAGCGGATGACCTTCCAGGTTTATCGAATACGTTTGAGAATGTAGATAGAAATGTATCAACATCCAACAGTATAGGATCATTCTTTTCTAGCAAAGGTGACACCCAAGCCAAGGCTTTTCCTTTCATTAAGGAAATAAGAAACGTGATTCTAGAAGAGGCAGTAGCAAAGAGAGTAGGGCTATTTCGGAAATGAAGACGGCATTGATTCAAAAAGCCTCTACATTCTTCAGGATTCCCATCATATTTATCCGGAAGAGGAATCCTGGGACTTAGTTGTACCTGAGACTGATTGTTAGGAATCGGAGGAGGTAATGCCTCAATCGGATTTGGATTGGGATTAGGATTGGGAGGTGCGGTAGCAACCAAATTTTGTAATAGAGCAGTAATTTGATCAAGTTTAGTGTCCAGAGACTGCAAGTGAGTGGCATGAGAACCCAAGAGCTGTCCCTGGTGAGCCACGGCCATAGATAATTCAGTGGGGTCCATTTTTATGGCCCGTTTGTAATGTCAGCCGCTCTGGAATCAATCCGGGATGTAACCCAACTGCTAGCGTGAATTGAAAGCACACGCTAGCACACTGAGAAATATCCAGGACGTGACCCACTCAGGAAGCAGATTAGAAGATAACAAAAATGAATATTGTTCCAGAATGCAGGAAAGCCACAAAGGATAAAACGTCCCTTTAAGTAGTACAAAGAACAAAAAGGAAATGCTCTTACTTTGAAGCTTCTGAAAAAGGTCCTCTTTAGCAGGCTTGTAAAACAAAGGAAAAGTTCTCTTTTGCAGCTTGTAAAAGTATAATGTCCCTTTAAGCAGGTTTATAACAAACAGAAAGGCAAAGTTCTCTTTTGCAGCTTGTAAAAGTAAATGTCCCTTTTAAGCAGGTGTATAACAAACAGAAAGGCAAAGTTCTCTTTTGCAGCTTGTAAAAGTATAATGTCCCTTTAAGCAGGTTTATAACAAACAGAAAGGCAAAGTTCTCTTTTGCAGCTTGTAAAAGTAAATGTCCCTTTTAAGCAGGTGTATAACAAACAGAAAGGCAAAGTTCTCTTTTGCAGCTTGTAAAAGTAAAATGTCCCTTTAAGCAGGTCTTGTTTAACAAAGAATAGGTTTAAAGGTAAAGGCCAAAGCAAGGTCAGGCAGGCAGAAGTCGGCATCCAAATATCAGCAAAAGGTATAGGCAAAAGACAGGGTCAGGCAAGCAGAAGTCGGCATCCAAGTGTCAGCAAAAGGGTAATAGCTACAGGCAAGGTCAGGCAGGCAGAAGTCAATGTCCAAATATCAGCAAGTAGGGATTAGGCAAGAGGCTTGGTCAGGCAGGCAGAAGTCGGTACACAGAAGAATAAAACTGATATGGTACTCACAATCCAGGGAAACAAACAAACGGGCCCAGATTCAGATCTCCCGCCGAGATTTAAAGGGCAGGAGCGTAACCGTCATCAGAGGGGTGTGAGAGAAAGCGTCATGTTGCTAAGCAACATGACGTCAGAGACACAGAGGAGTTCCGGGAGCCGCGGCGACACGGCGATGAACGGAAGCGCTCATGACATTGAGCTTGACTCCATCCTCAACCCGAAAAGGCCCCACAAGCTCATCTTTGATGATACCAGCCCAAACCAGTACTCCACCTCCACCTTGCTGGCATCTGAGTTGGACTGGAGCTCTCTGCTCTTTACCAATCCAGCCACGGGCCCATCCATCTGGCCCATCAAGACTCACTCTCATTTCATCAGTCCATAAAACCTTAGAAAAATCAGTCTTGAGATATTTCTTGGCCCAGTCTTGACGTTTCAGCTTGTGTGTCTTGTTCAGTGGTGGTCGTCTTTCAGCCTTTCTTACCTTGGCCATGTCTCTGAGTATTGCACACCTTGTGCTTTTGGACACTCCAGTGATGTTGCAGCTCTGAAATATGGCCAAACTGGTGGCAAGTGGCATCTTGGCAGCTGCACGCTTGACTTTTCTCAGTTCATGGGCAGTTATTTTGTGCCTTGGTTTTTCCACACGCTTCTTGCGACCCTGTTGACTATTTTGAATGAAACGCTTGATTGTTCGATGATCACGCTTCAGAAGCTTTGCAATTTTAAGAGTGCTGCATCCCTCTGCAAGATATCTCACTATTTTTGACTTTTCTGAGCCTGTCAAGTCCTTCTTTTGACCCATTTTGCCAAAGGAAAGGAAGTTGCCTAATAATTATGCACACCTGATATAGGGTGTTGATGTCATTAGACCACACCCCTTCTCATTACAGAGATGCTTAATTGGTAGTAGGCTTTCGAGCCTATACAGCTTGGAGTAAGACAACATGCATAAAGAGGATGATGTGGTCAAAATACTAATTTGCCTAATAATTCTGCACTCCCTGTATATATATATATATATATATATATATATATATATATTCGCTGAGTTATAGATATTCATAGTTACAATATAAAATAAATAAAAAGTATGATTAGAAATGCGGTATTTTGCAAGAGAAACCGCGCAATATGCTCTAAGCTTAATTAAAAAATGCTAAAACTTATATAAATGGGGGTTGGAAGATATGAAGCCAACCGGACAAAAATTTAAATATTATTGTATAAACATACCAGAATTTTAGGAACAAATCAAATATTATCTATATAAGTATAACATAGAGGTTACATACTAAACTTAAAGCATTGTCTATGAGGGCTTATTTCTACGCATTAAATACAGTTATACTGCATTCTACATGTGGCCATACAGGCATAAAAGTCCACGCCACCTCGGCCACTGGTAGCAGGACCACCAACCCATACAATAGGTATTAAATACTGAGAGTGAAATATTAGGTAACCACCTGAAGAAAAATAAGCATTTGGCCCAAATACTAGCTGATTTGAGCATATAAAAAAAAAAAAAAGAAGAAGGAAAAAAGGGAACAACAAAAACATTGGCTATTCAATACAAATAAGAGGCTCTTTAAATTTTAGTCTGCAACCTCCAAAGCAAAATACATAAATATATATATATACAGTATATTCAGTAAATAAGAGATTTTGGCCTTTAAAGTTAAAGACCATCTTGAATTTACTAATGAAGGGAGTACTCTAAGACTATCATATTCCTTGATATATAGTGAAATAGTTGCTCTGCGGAATTGATCAAAAACAATAAAACAAAAACTAAAATATTAGTGTAGAATGTATCTTTAGCTAAGAACAATGATCTTGTGAATATTTGAAAGATTTAAGTGCTAACACTGCATAAGATTTTAAAATCAAAAAAGGAACTTGTAACTGCAGGCAATATTGTTGAAATAAAGACAGTAACTACTACCCTATAATAGCTCCCTGTGTGTATTAGCTTGACCTAATCTAGTAGATAAAGCATAAAAAAGAAAGTAACACCTCAGAATTATCACACAAAGAATAAGTTATATACTAGCAATTAAAAATTAAAGAAATAATTCAACTCCTGTGTAAAAGTTTGCAGTAAAACATAAGTCCAAGTTACACGCCTAAATTAGCAAATATATGATAGATAGAATAGTTTATCCTTTAATGATAGGAGGGTAAACATTAATTCAATACATAATAGGATATTAATCTTAACATAAAATAAATGTAGTCTTAGTTGTTATAATGAACAATATAGATACTTGAGGTTTTCAGTGCGATACTAAACATGCAGTTCCACATCCTGTCGACATCAATCAATATTATAGAAAACACATTGAGCAACCTTCAAATAGGTATTGGTTAAATAAAAGTTACATAACAAGTCCGGATGTCCATCGTTCATGTTGACAAAGGCACTATTACAGTGTGTCGCTAGCTATCCTACGTTACCCCACTGTCAGGGTATACAGGTTACCCTATTATAAGTAAACTGGATCTCAACTGCTGATAAATAGTAATTGTTTTCTCTATAGCAAGAAGTTTGTGAAGCTCTTGTAATCCTTGTTACAAGAGGTTGGCAAGAGAGCCTGTAATGCAAACTTTGTAGAAGATACAGTTCTTGTAATATTGTTGTTTGTAGGACTGAGGTGAATCAGTATAGGAACTGAGTAATATGAGACAGAGTCCTTAGTATTTTAACTCTCAATCTTATAGGGCTTGTGGTAATACTTGGAACATAGACTGGTTGTTAAAGGGTTAATAGGGTGAGATGTGCTCCTGCAGCATATGAGCCCAGAGAGAGTAAGTGCATGCTGTAAGATCCTGAGCCAGCGTGAAAGGACTGAGAAGGGAGAGAAGCAGCCGCTGCAGACTGGGAACACACAGTGAGAGGGTGTGTAGCGTTGCACCAATCAGTGACCGGGATTACCTGACAGGTAGCGTGTGAGCGCAGCAAGACTTGGCTTGTTTGTGGGCAGGAGCAGATCAGTGTTCAGGGCTACGTGACAAGCAGTGTGTGAGCGCTGCAAGACTACGGCTTGTTTGTAGCTAGGAGCGGTTAGGAGTAGAAAGCTCCGTTATAGACAAAGACAGTCTGATTCAAGTAAGTCCTCTTTGGGTTGTTTTTTAGATGAGGCTGGTTGAGGTTGAAGCCGGTTGAGAAGCGGAGGTTGGTAGTTTACCAAAACTGGCAAGGAGGGACTTTGTAAGCAGTGTAAAAAGTCCTGAACTCTGCACATAAAGAAAGTTTGTAATCCCAGTTTTAGATAAGGTAAATTCTGTGGTTTGAGCCTGAAGGTTTAGATAGGTGTCTTCTCTTGCTGAAAAGTCAGTATACTAAACATTAATCGGCAGGTGGAAGGGGGAGGAGCAGACTTAAGTAACCTCAACTTAAAGGTATAGCCGCAAAACCTGACACCCACTCCTATGCGCATGAAAAGCCAACAGCTCCAAGCCATGTCTCCAAAAATCAAAACCACCAGGATCCCAGTGCAGCGATAAGGTGGCAGCATAGATAAGGATTTCAGATTTCAGGTGTCTTGGCAGCATTCCAGTAGTGTCCCACAAAAGTAAACCACCAGGGTCCCAATTGAGAATTTGTGTGACGATGTGGAGAGATTTATGGGGTTGTAATAAAGATGATGAGGAGTTCAAGGTGTGTTTCTGCATATTACCATGCTTCCGGGTTCCTCTTCGAGCTGGGGTCTCTATGGGGATGTATTTCGCAATCTCCTGATTCTGTGATAAAGCTGATCGAATCCTTGTGGCATTAACATTGCAAGTCTGGGATAGAATATCGGAGTTCTCCTTATCACACTCTGTGCTCTTAGCCGCTGTATCCTCACGTGGCAAAGCCAGTTTCCTATCATTAGGCTTCATATCCCCCTTAGTTGTATTAGAGATAGGGAGTGAGCTATATAATAGATGATAAGCAAGCTCAACACATAAAATATGTACCTTAGTTAGCTCAAGAAAAAGTCTCTCAAAAATAATGGTGCAGACCCAAAATGCTATATTTCTTTAAATTTGCAAAGATAGACACTATAGATATGAAAGTCTTAGTGTAAAAGAAAGGGAATTTAGCAATCTTTTCAAATATATAATCAAATTTATTATATTATTATAGTATATTAAATGAGGAATATCCTGTCATCATAGCAGGTATGCAAATATCTCATCACCCGTAAAGTGCAACTATAGAAAAAGTGCTAAAACATTTATAAACACATATATACATAGCATGGTCATGTCTGATTTAAGGCAGATCACTTAGCATGCAATACCCTGCTGAACCAAACCCTATATATAATAGGTCTTGTCTGGCCAGGAAAACATGGGGATCTATGCATGCATGAGTGCCCCAAAGATGGCAATAATGTTGCTGTCAAATGAGGCAAATAGTAAAATATTCATTTTCCATGCTTTAGCAGTTCCGTTATTAATGTCACTTGTTAGTAAGCAGAAAAAGCACATAGAACCGTGCAGGTCAAAGCAAGCATAGGGCAAATGGTCAAGCATCCAGCAATTACCCAACAAGCTGAGTTATTAGCACAGCAGTGTAACAGCAAGCATACGTATTATCAGTGTCCCATTTCAGATTACTTAAGACAGTCCATGTAACCCATAAGGAGTACAACAAGGAGGCAGATGAATGTATTCCGGATCACCTGCCAACCATTAAGACAGGCTCCACATCGAGCAGTTCTGTTACAACTTTAGGCAATACCTCTCCTTATGACTGTATGTCAAAGTACTCTTCAAGCATAGATCCTGAATTCGTGCCAGTAGTAGTCAGCGACTGCCTTCGATTTTCACATGGAAACAACTTGTAGCTAGCAGGAAAGCCTCTATTTTACCGCCATCAGTTTGAAAAGTCTTTCAGCATCAAACTATGTAGTCACGCCTATGCGCATTATAAAAGATAGGGAGTGAGCGCCGGGGCCCCCAAAGCATCACCTCTCTCACACTCATCATAACAGGTTCAGGCTGGGTGCAGTGATGAAGCGAGTAAGCACTGCTACGTTTGGACACCTTACACAGCATATCTTCCAAGGCAGCATGGTGTCCGTCAAGTAGGCCACTCAGTGTTTCCAAGAAACCTGAAGGAATTTCTATAGGAGGCATTTTGTAGTACTACGCCACGAGTACAAAAAATAAATAGTTCATAGGTATATCCTCCTCTACTCTTAATTGTGCGAAATAATATTAGCTATATCGGCCCAGAGATCAGAGAGAGGGTATATTGCGATCAACTAGTTCCTCATTCAATATAGATTGCCGAAGCAAGAGGGACCGGTAGTTAAAACTTCAGCGCTTACCACATGGTGACGTTGAGAAGCTATAGCTTTACATGTATCCTCAGTATAGGATGTCTTCTAGCCTCACTTTCTTATATGAGTGCATATGAGATATTGAGCGTTAGTAAAGGACATCTAGGCTTGTAATATTAAATTATTTTCCTCTGTTTAGTCCATTAGTCAGGAGCTCTGCTCATATACGTCTGCCCTCTTCAGTGGTTGGCTCCGCCCCCCTTCTCCAGCCTTTTTTTTTTTTTTTTTAATATAATTTTTATTGAGGTAATAGATAAAACAGTACAAGGTAAAGACTTACCTAGGCCCTCAACCCGTAAGGGCACATCTTAATATACAGTATCGTACTTAAACTAAACATTAACACAGCATAGTATAGCATAAATGAAAGCTTTCAGTTTACTGATAAGTTCAGTGTTGTCTTACAGCGCTAAAAATATGGACCTGTAGCTCCTGTCTGGAGTGGGTCCCCAAATACCCACAAATGGAAAGGTATGCAAAATAATGGTCAGAAAGGAGCGCCAATTGATGGCAAGGTCCGATAGAATTTGAGTGTGAATAATGTAATAGTGGTTCGTATAAATAACGATATAGCACTATAGCTTATTATGGTGATTGTGCTGCATTAATGTATAGATTAAAATATATGTGTGGCACAAGAGGGTATATAAAAGTATTTAATACACATTGAACATTTAAAACATAGGTATCGTTAAGACAAATATATTATTAAAAGAACGGCAAGAAATGGTATATAAAAGCATATAAAAACAGAAAACACACGTGTGTAGCTTGTTCACTACAGGTTAGTAGTGATAGAGCATAAGATGGGTTGCCTAAGTGTGAACCTCATACTCGAATAAACATTAAATGTTAGCTAAATATTGATGATGCTAGATGTTGAAGGTGCTGGAATGACAGCAAATATATGTAGAGTTTCTAACACATATATATGCAGTGTCTCATATAAAGTTATATTGACATAGACAGGGAAATAATAACAATTAACATAAAAAGCGATAATGTCCAGTAACCACTTCAAAGGATAAGGAATGTGAAAAAAGTTCTGTTATATATATCCAAAAAGTAAAAAGTTAATAAACCATCCAATTTGGTGTGATCCAAAATCGTGATGCAAATAAATCCAAAACAGTGTAAATCCAAAAAAACTGTTTTAAAAGTAATTAATCCAATATTTCAATCCAAAATAGTGATAGAAACAAATCCATGAAAAATGATAAAAAATCAAAAATTATAAAAATCCAAAAGTTAAATCAACTAGTGTGTACACAAACTAGTGAGAGTGATCACTGAAAAAGTATTGGTTAACATCTAAATCAATTCTGGATGTGACAAAAGGAATTATAATCCCATGTAGAAAGTGGTGGAGAAGGAAAATAGAAAAAAGAGTACAAAAAATAAAAATAATTCTGGGAAGTCTTCAAAACTAGTCAGTACATGGTGCATTACAAGTTCCTTTTTTGATTTTAAAATCTTATGCAGTGTTAGCACTTAAATCTTTCAAATATTCACAAGATCATTGTTCTTAGCTAAAGATACATTCTACACTAATATTTTAGTTTTTGTTTTATTGTTTTTTATCAATTCTGCAGAGCAACTATTTCACTATATATCAAGGAATATGATAGTCTTAGGGTACTCCCTTCATTAGTAAATTCAAGATGGTCTTTAACTTTAAAGGCCAAAATCTCTTATTTACTGAATATACTGTATATATATATATTTATGTATTTTGCTTTGGAGGTTGCAGACTAAAATTTAAAGAGCCTCCTATTTGTATTGAATAGCCAATGTTTTTGTTGTTCCCTTTTTTCCTTCTTCTTCTTTTTTTTTTTTTTTATATGCTCAAATCAGCTAGTATTTGGGCCAAATGCTTATTTTTCTTCAGGTGGTTACCTAATATTTCACTCTCAGTATTTAATACCTATTGTATGGGTTGGTGGTCCTGCTACCAGTGGCCGAAGTGGCGTGGACTTTTATGCCTGTATGGCCACATGTAGAATGCAGTATAACTGTATTTAATGTGTAGAAATAAGCCCTCATAGACAATGCTTTAAGTTTAGTATGTAACCTCTATGTTATACTTATATAGATAATATTTGATATGTTCCTAAAATTCTGGTATGTTTATACAATACTATTTAAATTTTTGTCCGGTTGGCTTCATATCTTCCAACCACCATTTATATAAGTTCTAGCATTTTTTAATTAAGCTTAGAGCATATTGCGCGGTTTCTCTTGCAAAATACCGCATTTCTAATCATACTTTTTATTTATTTTATATTGTAACTATGAATATCTATAACTCAGCGAATATATATATATATATATATATATATATATATATATGACCTATATGATGTGAATTAGCTCCCTACTAAATTATAGCTCCCTACTAAGTTAATGCACCATGTACTGACTAGTTTTGAAGACTTCCCAGAATTATTTTTATTTTTTGTACTTTTTTTTCTATTTTCCTTCTCCACCACTTTCTACATGGGATTATAATTCCTTTTGTCACATCCAGAATTGATTTAGATGTTAACCAATACTTTTTCAGTGATCACTCTCACTAGTTTGTGTACACACTAGTTGATTTAACTTTTGGATTTTTATAATTTTTGATTTTTTATCATTTTTCATGGATTTGTTTCTATCACTATTTTGGATTGAAATATTGGATTAATTACTTTTAAAACAGTTTTTTTGGATTTACACTGTTTTGGATTTATTTGCATCACGATTTTGGATCACACCAAATTGGATGGTTTATTAACTTTTCACTTTTTGGATATATATAACAGAACTTTTTTCACATTCCTTATCCTTTGAAGTGGCTACTGGACATTATCGTTTTTTATGTTAATTGTTATTATTTCCCTGTCTATGTCAATATAACTTTATATGAGACACTGGATATATATGTGTTAGAAACTCTACATATATTTGCTGTCATTCCAGCACCTTCAACATCTAGCATCATCAATATTTAGCTAACATTTAATGTTTATTCGAGCATGAGGTTCACACTTAGGCAACCCATCTTATGCTCTATCACTACTAACCTGTAGTGAACAAGCTACACACGTGTGTTTTCTGTTTTTATATGCTTTTATATACCATTTCTTGCCGTTCTTTTAATAATATATTTGTCTTAACGATACCTATGTTTCAAATGTTCAATGTGTATTAAATACTTTTATATACCCTCTTGTGCCACACATATATTTTAATCTATACATTAATGCAGCACAATCACCATAATTGTAGCTAAGCTATAGTGCTATATTGTTATTTATACGAACCACTATTACATTATTCACACTCAAATTCTATCGGACCTTGCCATCAATTGGCGCTCCTTTCTGACCCTTATTTTGCAAAGCTTTCAGTTTACTATCCAAGGTTAGAAGAAATGCTAATATTATATTGCCGCCTATGTAGATAATAGAAGCAAAAGCAACCTCAAATTTCAAATTTAGTATATAGGGCCCCTTTGAAGGCCTTAGGTCTATAGTTGTCTATATGGAGGTAAAGCTATCAAATATAAAAAGCATATAAGACCCTATTTGGGCCCTCCAAGAGACCACTCTCCTTAAACTAAAGAGACCTCCATCGTGTCTCAAATCACTAGAGAATGTGTATTGGGTAGGAGGAGAGTAAAACTATCAATGTATAATACTTGAGTGAGATTATTACTAGCCGCTACATTTTATCAGTTTTATGCTAAGTAAATGGAAAATTCTAGGGAATCTGCGTTCCTGAGTTTACCTAGTAAACATATACTAGGGGGAGGCCCCTAGGGGGGGAAACGGAGCCAACCATCTTAGAATATACAACTAGGTAAATGGGACTGTGAGGGTAGGACATACACACCAAACCTATGAGGCATGACTAATAGGAGTCCAGATATATGTAAATAAGTGTTATCCTTGATCTTTTACAAAAAAATATATACATGCAATTAGTTTTGGGGGCTTACACATGTACTAAATAGAAATGAACATAGGATGTAAAGCAAATCACAGGAGATAAACAATATCAACATTAAGTCATATTATGTCCCAAATTACCAACCGAGACATATTGATGGAATCCTGGCAAGCATTACATATTACTCTATTGAAGATATTACAGAGTATCTCAGTCGTACAGTTTCATTAACAAATATATTACATCATGTTAAACTGCAGTCGCCCGGGAGGTCGACACGGCCACACAAGCAATAGGCTATACACATCTTCTTTCCCATGAGACACAACCCAATGACATCCCCTGGTCCCCGCATGTAAAAATAATGCATACAAAAAGAGCAGCAGGACATACCCTAGAAGAACACTGACTTTTAGCTAATAACATGAAATAACAGAGCTTAGATAAAGAATATGTCATGTCACACAAGCAATAACAATATAATAGGATATCCAGTCCCCTTAAGCACACATGGATTAGCTATATGAATTAGTGATATAAATAAATCTGTCACAAGTAATATAGCAAAACAACAATCAGTGCAAATAAGAAAAAGAGATAACCTGAAAAACTGTAAAACCAATAAACTGGGAATTAACTGTATTTGGGGAGAAGAGTCTCTTAAGCAGGAATGGGAAAGACAATGTCCTTAAGATAAAACTTGCTCAGAGATGAAGTCCCCTATCCCACACCAACTGACCATATTGCTTTATAAAACTGCAAGAGATCATTCAGAAGAACCATAGATGCCACATCAGCTAGGGCTTCGACTCTACAACAGAGTATGGCGTCCGGCAATTGCCAAAGTGTGGGTTCCATCTGTCGCAGAAGCCGACCCCCAGCCACATAACATTCTAGACCGGTACCACTCAATTTCCACAGCTGCATGCTCCCCGGCGTTGCAAAGGGACTCCCCGGATCAAATAGGGGAAATTCCCCTTTCACTTCCACTCCATTAGCCGAGTACCAGGTAGGCTCAAGTTGATCCCCATCTTCTAGGAACTGCTCCTCGGAACCTCGGCAATGGGTCTTAGCAAGATCCTTACCTCTTGTTCGGACCCCTATATCCTGCAACTCACTGGTGTAAAGTGAGGTGGGTGAAAGCAGAGGCAGTTGCAAGTAAGGTCTAAAAGATGTCAGATCTTCTTGCAGGGGGTATATCCGTTGGGTAAAAGGTGGCTCACAATAGGTGGGAGCAATGGTTAAGAAGTCAATCGGCCCATTTAATACCAAATTGGTCCGCATATCAAAGTCTCCTTCATCTCGCTTCCTATCACAGCTAGTCCGGTGTAGGGAGGACGCCGAGTTATCGTGCAGATTGTCCTCATGGATGTCGGGAAGCTTCCCTAGATTCTGCATATCTGTGCAAACATATGGTAGCTGATACTACTGGAACTCGTCTCTGAATAAATTTTAGTTATAAAAAAAGAGTATTTAGACCCCTTTTAGGATTTTTGGAGCCAGAGCTCTGAAGGTATGCGTCCATCCACCTCGGCAGTTGACTCCGCCCCCCCTACTCCAGACTTTTTATTGTTTAAAATGGTAGATAATCCCTTTATCACCCATTACCCAGTTTTGCATAACCAACACTGTCAAATTAATAAACTTTTTACCTCTGTGATAACCTTGTATCTAAGCCCCTGCAGACAAACCCCGGATGTTCAGTTCTTTTTACAGACATGTATTTTTCCAATCAGTGCTGACTCATAAATAACTCCACGGGAGTGAGCACATTGTTATCTGTATGAAACACTTTATCTAGCACTGTCTAGCTGTGAAAAACTGTCAAAATGCACTGAGATAAGAGGTGGCTTCAACGACTTAGAAATTAGCATATGACCCTACCTAGGTTTAGGTTTCAACAAAGAATACCAAGAGAACAAGGTAAATTTGATGATAAAAGAAAACTGGAAAGTTGTTTAAAATTGCATGCCCTATCTGAATCACAAAAGTTTAATTTTGACTAGATTGTCCCTTTAATGAATAAAAAAGTGTCCAGGCTCATATTCACAAAAACAACCAATAACCCCTATACAAAAGAGGGAGGTGTTACTCTCCTCTCTCTACAGTAAACACAGTAATATAGTGTGTTTATTCACAAGTCCAGAGAGTAGCATCTCCCCTATTTTATAGGGGTTATAGGAAGATAGATAGATATAGATAGATAGATAGATAGATAGATATGTGTGCGTGTGTTTATATCTCTATCTATCTATCTATCTATCTATCAATAAAAGAAACTAAGAAACAAACATGCAGTATCTGTTCTCTATTTAGTAAATAACACTGCTGACATCTGCTAAAAGAAATGTTCAGTTTCATGAGACTTGCCACCAGTCACTCCACATCCATACACCAGGACATGGCTCATTAATTTAGCAACAGGAGTCACGTTAACAAAACTCATTTGCATGTACATGAAAAATTACATTTGTATTAAAATATTAAGCATGATAGTGATGGAGTGTGTCATTCCATTCAGTGTATATGCCCTGGAGTGTTAAAACAGCTTGTAACTTTGCAGACTCTTCCATTTTTCAAGACTTAGTTTTACATTTTTATTTAATTTATGAATAAAGTACAAATTCAAGAAACATACTCTATGGCTACTCAGGGCTAGAGATCTGGATACAGCAAAACTTGTTTGACAGTGCTCTTCAAAGGTACTGGGAACAAAGGATGTTTCAATGAAGAGTACACGATTAAAGGAACATTAAGCTTAAAATTTAATTTCCCATAAAATATTTATTACTACTACTGAGTGATTTGGGATGTACTTCCATTGAGAGGCTGGAGGGGGGGGGTATCCATTTTCCCTATTGGGCTATGCACCCAGGCTTGTCTGGGGTTAACTGCCTGTGTCATTGAATGTAAATGCACCAGAGCTGTAAGATTTGCCAGTGGCTTGGGATTTTTACCCACTCTGATTTGAGAGTGCATTTCAGAGGTGGAATTGGCCGCTGGATGTTGTGACAACTGCCCTCCAGGCCACCACTGTTGATTAAATCAAGGTCAATGAATGGAAACATTGCCCAGCATTCAAATATATATATATATATATATATATATATATATATATATATATATATATATATATATATATATATAAATTCAATTGGACATAATTGCCATGCCTAGGATATTGCGTTTCATTTGCCCCCTGGGCCAATAGTTGCCAGTATTCCTGTGATGCAGTCCACCTCCAAAATTTGTATGTGTCTAAAAAAAAATACAAATTGCTTTTGTCGCACTTGTTTGCATCACACTTTATTTGGTCCCTTTAAAACACCTTTTTATTGCTGTATCCCTTACACTGTTTTAAACCCTCTCAGCTACCTTCGACACAGTTGACCACACCCTCCTCCTACAGACCCTTAGCTCTTTTGGCCTCTGTTACTGCTCTTTCTTGGATTCACTCTTATCTTTCTCACAGGTCTTTTTCTGTGTCATTTGCTAGTGACTCCTCCTCTCCAATGCCTATGTCTGTTGGAGTACCTCAAGGATCAGTTCTGGGTCCTCTACTCTTCTCCATTTATACTTCTTCACTGGGTAAACTTATCAACAGTTATGGCTTCAAATACCACCTCTATGCTAATGACACCCAGATTTACTTCTCCACCCCCGCTCTCTCTCCCTCTATCCTTTCTCATGTCAGCAACTGCTTATCTGGTATTTCTTACTGGATGGCCTCTCACCACCTAAAGATTAACATTTCCAAGACTGATCTCCTTCTAATCCTCCCTCAAGCTCTACGCCAACTTCTGACTTTTCTATCTCTGTTGACGGCATCCTCATCATCTCCCCATTGCCCCAATCCCGCTGCCTCAGAGTTACACTTGACTCAAATATATCCTTCGTCCCCCACATCCAATCACTTTCTTCATCCTGCCACAACCACTTACGCAATATTTCCAAGATTCACCCTTTTCTGAGCGCTAACACCACAAAGCAAATAATCCACTCCCTTGTTATTTCTCGACTTCACTACTGCAATAACCTACTTACTGGCCTTCCTCTTTTCTGCCTCTCCCCCCCTTCAATCCATCCTAAATGCCTCTGCCAGGCTAATCCACCTTTCCTGTCGCTCTGTATCTGCTGCACCTCTCTGCGAGTCCCTTCATTGGCTCCCCATTCACAGCAGAATTACATTCAAAATTCTCACCCTTTCATACAAAGCTCTCACCAATGTTGCTCCCCACTACCTAATCAACAAGTATACTCCAGCCCGCCCACTAAGATCCAATAATGACCTGCTCCTTGCATCTTTGACTATCACCTCTTCCCATGCTAGACTGCAGGATTTCTGTCGTGCAGCACCTACCCTCTGCAAACACTCTCCCTCATCCTGTCAAACTTTCTCCTAATCTTTCTTCTTTTAAATTCTCCCTGAAGACTTTTTTGTTCAGAGAAGCCTACCACCCAACTCAATAATACATTAATTTCACTTCCCTCATCTAACTCTGCATTAACATCTCTCTCAGTCTTGCAGTCCTCACCTCCTTCTTCTCAACCTCCTACCCTTCTAGATTGTAAGTTCCCACCGGAATAGGGTCCTTAATTCCTCCTGTATGTGTTTGAAAAATGTTATCTTGTCTCTTACAAGTTTTATAACATTGTTTTATCTAAATGAATTGTACCCATGGACAGAACTGCGGAATATTTTGGCGCTTTATAAATAAAGTATAATAATAATAATTTGGTTGTAAGCTAGCATGTGGCTGAGCCAATTACTATTTGGCAAAATGTTTTTACTAAGTCCTAAATTTTGCTTTTAACTTAGCTGTATGCAAGTGAGTGAGTACTAGCTATTTTGTGGGATATCGATATTTGGTTTTTGCACCCAGGCATGTCTGGGGATTAACTGCTTTTATCACTGTTAACCCAATTGTCTGTGAGTGCCAGGTGAACACACAGAGCTGTGGATGTGTACCACATATAATGACTCATAAATGTTCTTTATTAAGTCACTGGTGCTCAGGCTGGAATATACCCTGGTCGGTTTCTTTGCTATTAGAGACAGCTGTGCCAGGCATTCATTATGGACTAGATTACGAGTGGAGAGCAAAATTGAGCTTTGGTGAGCACGATATTGGCGCTCCACTCAGTAATACTGGCACACGCAACTGTGCACTGGTATTACAAGTTGAGTACAATGCAAATTCGACCTTGCATTCACATTGCCTGGAAGCTTTGTGCTCATTAGAGTGCGCTTCCATAGGCTCCAACGAGAGCTTAGTTCTGATGCCGTCATTCATGGCTCTATCGAAGGGGGTAAATTGCGCAGTGATGGGCAGCAAAGTGTAAATATATATGTATATGAATATATACATATATATTTATGTGTTAATATGTGTATATACACATATTAACACATAGAAGCATATACATATATATTTTGAGTATTAACACAGTCCCCATAGACTGCAATATAAAGGCACTTTTCAGTGCCGTTTTTTTTCTAACACCCCTCATCCACAAACTTTAAGCCCTTAAAACTGCTTCAAGATGTTATTATTTTAAAAAAAAAAATAAAGATGCTATTTTATTTTAAAAAGCAAAACTACAGTTTATTTTAGGAGCAATTGGGAGACATTTTTAAAATTATCCAGATATCTCATGCTAAAGATGGGTGCACAATGCAGGGCAGTGGCTTCTAAGGCTACAAAGATACTAGAATGTATTAAAATAGGTATTGATGCAAGGGAAGAAAGCATAATTCTGTAAGTATATAAACCCCTGGTAAGACCTCACCTTGAGTATGGAGTGCAGTTCTGGGAACCAATCTCAAAAAAATTACATTGCAGACTCAGAGAAGGGCCAAAATGCTTATAAGGGGAAAGGAGAATTTAAGCTGCAAAGAAAGGTTAGCCAACTGAGTCTGTTTTCTCTAGAAAAAAAAATCACTTGAGAGGTGATATGATACTTTATATAAATATATTCAAAGTAAATAGTTTGTAACAAGTTTGTAATAAGAGGTCACAATTTAAGGCTGGAGGATAGGAAATGTAATCTCCTGCAATGTAAATGTTTTGTTCACTAGAAGAGCAATCAAATTGTGGAACTAATTACTTAAGGAGGTAGCAAATGCCAATACCTTATATACTTTTAAAAATGGTTTAGATACATTTCTGGCTAGAAACAGAATTCAGAAATATGATTGCTTGTGTTAAATGGGTCACTTTTTTAATGTGATTAATTTAAGTTGAACTGAAGCTTTTCTGGAAGTACGTTAAGATTTGTATAAGTTGAACTCGATAGACTTCTTTCTTTTTTTCCCAACCTCATCTACTATGTTACTATCTTATGTTATTTAGTGTGTTTTACCATTTTTATTTGTATTTTGTACTCTATCTTTAGTGTTAGTGTGCACATTCTGTAAAGGATATAATATCCTTATTTTAATTTGAGTATCTTTCCCATGAATTGTATTCATTTTACTTTTAATAAATGTAGTTTTATGTGTACTATATTTTGCACAGGGTTCGGCAGCTGTCGCCATGGTGTTATAGACAAATGTTGCATTGGAAAGTATGTATATCATTACAGTTCTGTATGCAAAAAAGAAACGTAACTTACAGTACTGAAAATACCAGGTAGAGAGACTGAAACATAAAAAATGATACTAATATCAATAATGCACATTACAAATTATATTAAAAGTATCCTGCAGTATGCTATTTTAAAATGTGCAGTACAGTTCGTATGTAAAGTACACAGGAAAAATGTTAAAGTAATCTTCAACATAATTTAAAATATGAAAAGAAAAATATCAATCCTAGGATTGATAGTGATGTACACCTATGTAGCACTCATAATCCAAAGGAAGAGGTGGCTTATATCTATGGAGTGGTAGGCACTGAAAAATTAAAATATAACTTTTATTGGAAAATGAATAAAAATATCCACAGACAAACATACATAAATTAAAAACACAGGGTAATTGTCAGGTTGTAATTGTCAGCGCACTAAATATATTTTGGTGCAGATAATTGTATATGGGATTCAATCCTCAACCTAGGATGAAAAGATTCCTAGTTGAGATATAAATCACCTTATAATTGGTTAGGGGGACAGAAGTATTGTAAAAATTGTAGCTTATAATGAATATAAAGGGAAACTAAGGGTTCCAATTGGTATAAAGTGATTAGCACATTCGTTGCTTAGAGTGGGGGTACAATTTTAGTACAGGTTGATTTATGTGTAGCGGTTGGTTAACATTTGGTTATTCTTTGGTATTGATGTTTATCAGATATAAAGTAACCTTAATCTACAATATGTAGCGTTTCTTTATAGTTATTGATGGTATAAATTAAAGTATATCTCTATACCCTATACCCTTTATACAAGGAATTCCCAGAAATATATTGACCTGTTTGCACTGTTGACAACAGATGCTAATTAATGTATATATAAATACTTATAATGTCTAATGTGTCCTGACTGCATAAAAATACTGCAGATATATTTGTCTACTTGTACTGTTACTAATAGGAATTCCCTTCGCTCAATAAATCACCTAAGGTATCCTTATGTTAATAGGTTGCTATATGTAGCGGTTAACTGACGTTCAGTAAATCTATGGCATTGATACTTTATCAAATGTATAGTAACGTCAATCTACATTATATAGCGTTTCCTATAGATATTAATAATATAACTTAAAGAAAACTTTAGTTTTCCATGCCTTGAATGCTGGAAAATTCCTACAAATATATTATCCTATTTGCACTATCAATAGAAGATATATCCTTACATAAATGGAAATACTTGTAATGTCAGATGTGTCACGGCTATAGAAAGATGCTGCAGATACATTTGTTTACTTTTGTTATTAATAACAGGTATTCCTTCCCTACAGTAAACCACTTAAGATATCTTGTGTGTCAAAGTAACAAAAGATTACTTAGAATATATTAATCTACTTAGTAGACAATAATGGGTATCTACTTCCTTAGAATGTCAAGTGAATCTCTCTGATTGTAACTTAAACAACACGCTGCTAAACGATACTAATGTTCTTTTATGCTGATACTCTGTTAAACCAATTAACCTACTTTAATGTTAGTGCTGCTGGTTGGGTGAAGTAAAGATTAAGAATACTTGGATTGCTACAACCTGCTGCTAAACGATACTAATGCTCTCTTATGCTAATACTCAGTTATACCAATTAACCTGCTTTAATGTTAGTGCTGCTGGTTGGGTGAAGTAAAGATTAAGCATACTTGGATTGCTACAACCTGCTGCTAAACGATACTAATGCTCTCTTATGCTAATACTCAGTTATACCAATTAACCTGCTTTAATGTTAGTGCTGCTGGTTGGGTGAAGTAAAGATTAAGTATACTTGGATTGCTACAACCTGCTGCTAAACGATACTAATGCTCTCATGCTAATACTCAGTTATACCAATTAACCTGCTTTAATGTTAGTGCTGCTGGTCGGATGAAGTAAAGGTTTAGTATACTTGGATTGCTACCCAATAAATATCGTTTGTCACATATATTCTTGGCTATTGTTCATCAGCCATAGAGGGTTAATGCTTCTATTATTAACCTAAATACATTAAGCAACCAACAATACCCTGCAAATTAAAAATTTTATGCTTATAGCATTAAAACTAGCTCTGCCCTAACATGTTTCGCCACAGCGTGGCTTTATCAAAGGGATTGTTTTCGGAGTTCAGCGTTATTTATCAGCTCGTCCTACCCCTTCTATGGTGACGTCATTGTCGTATCAGGGCTTGTATTGCTTGGGACGAATCACACGCTATCTGACATCATATCTGTGTTGATTCTCATTGGAGGATTGTCAGTATATTCATTCTCACCATCATAGACTGCTATATAATCTGAATTCAATACTCAGCTATATATTTCTATATGTTGTTTCAGAATTGTGAAATTTTATATTATTAGACGACTTTTAGAAAGTATATGTGGTACATGTAGCTCGCATATCTTATCATAGGGAAAGTAAGGGAACATTTTATGCTACTATAGATAACAGGATATCCACATTCATAATGGTCAGTGTGGTTATCTATTAATTTAAAATATCTCTACTTTCTACTAAATATAATATACTAAATCTCTATGGTGGTACCACTAAAACCAACACAGATAAATTGTGAAGTAAACTCTATGAGGGTCCTCCATTATTTGTCAAAGAGTTTATTTAGGAATCAATATATGTTAATAATAAGATAAATATTTACAGGTATATATATATCAATCTATTTTACAGATACAGTCCACATTTTAAGATACAGGGCAACTTTTCTAAACTAACCCCAATTGTGCTACACAGAATATTATCCCAGAAATACTTAGCCAGATTCTCTGTGTCCAACATCATCCATCTTTTAGCAGGAGCAGGATACAAAAGAGAGGCAGAGGCTCTGGTGTTACAGTATTTTATAACCCAATTCAAAAGGGAGTGGCTTATCAAATGCCACTCAAAAAGACCAATGGGAGTGTCTATAGTTCAGAGAGAAAGGTGTACCTGGGGGAAGGGATCCCAATAACAGCTAAGTGAATATTCCAGTGATAAAATGTCACCACAGTCAGCAGAACATGCTGAGAATAAATAAGTAGAATTGAAGGTGAAGATAAAATTAAAATTAAAGTGATACCAAGGGTGAAAGAAATAATAAAAAAAATATTAAATGAAATAAAAAATGTATTTATAAAATACCCAAAAACGACTTCCGGTAGGCGGAGCAACCGGGTGGCAGCAAGAAGAAAGAGCTCTGCAAAACAGCTCTTAGAAAAAGCAATTAATCGCTGCCACCAGCTAACTCACGCTACTTTTCTTGCTGAGCAGGCAACCTAATATATGTTGGCACTTGCTGTAGCTGAAACCTGATGCGTGAAGGGCCCCTACATGACGCCCTTGCCCCTGAGAAGAGACAGCAGTAAAACTGCCTACGCCATCTTATAAACAGCAGCTGAGACCTCCTACAATCCTGGATGCAAAGTAGGAGTCAACATGCGGATGTGCAAAGATAACCTCATCCAGGAACTGACCACGCTGTTTACACCTTCACTGGACAGATTGCTATCTGCCTGTTCAGAGTTATGCCAGGAAGTTCAGGGAGTTGTGAGAGGCACAAAACCGATAATGACCATGTGTGAAGATCACAAGGAAAATTCTATTACTGAGTACCCAATACAGCGTGGCTATGTGAAGTATGCTGACAATCTAACTGTTCTCATATTAGACTCTCATAACGGCTGCTCACAGGATATATCTCTTGGATCACTGAGATGCCCACCTAAGACTGCAGAAACATGCCATGAGGTCATTTTAAATGTAACAGACCTGTGCCTATTTGATTTACTGATGTCAGCTCCGAAGCTATTAGCAGCTGGCTGCTCTCAGAGGAGCCCTCAGTGTTCTAAACTTATGAGACCATTTCAGTGGAGCAACACATGGGCAGACTGTCTGGATAGAAAAGATGTAAAGCTCTGCAGGCCCTTTTCAGGGTCAGCTGCAATATATTTCTCATTCCCCACTTGGAGCAGTTTATGTCCTGTTTACTCATGCTTTGTTTGCAGCGTTCATCCTCTCCCTGCTCGGGTAGGAGTTGGATGATATCCTTTGAAGAGAAAAGGTATTAAGTCACCCCCCTCATGTTTGGGACTTACATAAGGGACTGCTTTAAAGAGATGGCAGTGCACCATCATTTTACTTATGACTTATGGCAGGTTGCTTACAACATTGATAAAAAATATTCCTGCAATCCTTTTTTTTTTTCTTTTGAATATTCAACAGCAAGTGTTCAGCAATGTAGTTTTTGTTCACTCCCTATCAATGCTGTCTCAGTCATCACATTGAAGGAAACAATTTGCATTTTATACTCTAATACCTCATTTTGCTTTCTATGTGTATATGTATATGTAGGAAAATACTGTTTCCCTTTCTTAGAGTTACATAGTTTAGAGTTAACATACTGAGGTTGCCCAGTTTCCCATGCTGAAAACTCCTGATTTGTTTCTACAGTATAACCTAGACATTGGTATTATTGCTTATTGATTTTGTTAATGATTTCTCAATCCTGCCTTTTTTTTTTCATTGTAGGATGCAATTTGTAGTTTCTATTCTGATATACTTCAGTTTACTCTACAGTATATGCAGAAGCATGCTGTATGACTCTATTAGAATTATTTGCAGTCTCATGCATCCCTTGTGTTTAATATACTGGGATTGCCCAGCCTCTGTTTCCACAGTATAGCCCAGACATTAGTAGCATTACTTAAACATTCCTGCTAATTATCTTTCAGTGCTGCCTCTCTCTTCATATTGAATGATGCAACTGGTATTTCATGCCTTGGCTTACCTCATCTCATATTATAAAAGCCTCTTGCTTCACTTTATTAGTTTCATCTACAACGACTTGTATGTGTGGGTATGTATGTATATGTATGTGTGTATGCATATATATATATACACAACTGAATGTCACTTGGTTTCTTTGCTATGTGAGCACCACTTATACATATATTTCATCTTCTATAAAGCTGCATATTACCTGTTATACCCACTGCAACGAGAATTAATATACCCTTTTGGACATACCACCAGTGTTAATATTTGGTTTTATGTTTTGTTTTATGTTTTGTTGTATGTTTTGTTGTATGTTTTGTTGTATGTTTTGTTCTGTTCTTAGTTGTTAATATAAAAAAAAAATTAAGAGGCACAGGTTTAGTATAAAATGGTACTCGACTAGTCCTTTATGTACCTCTCAATGTTCAGATCTCTTTTATACAGTCTCAATCCTTTGTATTCAGATTTGCATAGTCCATATATACCTTTGAGCAATATACCACCTTCTTCTGTAACGCTCAATGGCAACTATACCACAAATGTTAATATACGGATGTTTAGTATGTAGCATCTCTTTAATGTCTTATAACTATGCCTGGTAAATGCTGATATATATTTACTTGTACCTGTGTTTCTTTAATAAAAAATATATATTTTTTAAAAATACCCAAAAACACAACATTATAGTGAAGTAAATGTGTGAGGCATAAGTAGTGTAAGTGAAAATGGATTTGCACATTGAATAATAAAACTATTCGTAGTGAATGTATAATTTAAGATGATAAGCTTAAAAACTCATGTTGCTAATTATAAATGTATAAAATATCAAGAGTGCTAATCGTGTAACTAAACTAAGTGTCAGTAGGCAACTAGGTGTTGAATTTATCTTATTAATGGAGGTGAAGTGAAGATAAAGGTCTTCTAACATTATAAAAAGTTGTTTTGGGATATAGTATTTCTATTCGTATATCCAAATTGAATATCACCTTATTTTGCCCTTATAGTGGATATACATGTTATTATCTATGCTACCATTGTCTTCTCATCTTGTTATCTACAGATATTCTTAGATGTAATTCTATGGCTTCTCGCTTGTACTGGTAATAGTCTTCTAGGTTGCACACAATGTTTATATTTACAAATGATATTTGTGATTAAATATATTGGCTTAACTGTATTTATTCAACCTATAGATCATATTCCAAGTTACTTCTGAGATACATTTTTAGAGGTATGAGAGATAGTTGTTATGCTCATTTAGTCCATTTGGTTGGATAGCATTCAATAGATAAATCCATCTTCTTTCATATTGTAAAAGTAATTTCTCCTTGTCTCCACCTCTTATGCTAAGATTAATTTTTTGTACCCCGTAGCATTGCAGTCCATCAGTTTTACCCTGATGGGATCTGTAAAAATGATGTGCTACGGAGGTAATTACTTTCTTATTTTGTAAGTTTTTGGCTGCATTTTATATATTACGTAGATGTTCCTGCAGCCGTGTGCGTAGTTTACGTGTAGTTATGCCAACATAGATCTTGGAACATTTGCAGCGTAGGACATATATTACTCCTGTGGTGTTGCAATTGACGAATGATCTGATTTGATGTGTCTTATTAAATCTATCTTTGACTGATGTTGTTTTTTTCAAAAATTTGCGGCTTATACATGATCCACAGGAGTATGATCAATTTGGTATATTGCTGTTATTAGTCCTTTGATTCTTGCGGGTATAATGGCTGGGACTCAGCAAGTCTTTCAGATTCCTTGTTCGTCGGTAGCTAACCTCTATTTTGGGTCCTTTCAGCTGTCCCAAAATATTATCTGATTGTAAGATATGCCAGTGTTTCTTTATTATTTTAATTATCTCATGACTCTGTGCATTATACCAGTCTTGTTTTGCCATCATTTTGTCGTGACTTAGGTTTCAATAAGTTCTGTCGCTTGGATTTTTGGGTCTCTGTTTGGCCTTTTTGAAGGAGGATTTACTATACCCTCTCTGGCTCAGTCGATTAGCTACTTCTGAAGCTCTTTTTAGGTATAATTCATCATCAGAACAGTTTCTCCTAGTTCTTAAAAATTCTCCTATGGGAAGGGATTTTATTGTGCAAGGTGCATGTGCAGTTGTACTGTACAAAATCGTATTGGTGGCTGTTTCTCTTATGAATAGGTCTGTTCCTAACATGCCATTTTCTTTCTTGAATAATCTCAGGTCCAAAAAGGAAATCTCAGTTTGGCTACATTCATATGTTAATTTGATGTTTAGATTATTCTTGTTCAGTGTGCATAAAAACATATCTAGTTTTTATTTTGGTCCCTCCCATATCATCAGAATATCATCGATATACCTTAGCCAGAGAGAGATATGTTGGGTAAATTCATTTTTTTTGGTAAAGACTGTATTGTGCTCCCACCAACCTAAAAAAAGGTTGGTGTAAGTTGGTGCACAGGCTGTTCCCTCTCGTTTGCAGGTAAAATTGGTTATTGAAGACAAAATAGTTTTTTTAAGTACAAATTCTAATAATTTAATAATAAAATTATTATGATTTTCGTCTTCTTCAGTTGCCATATTGAGATAATATTGTACTGCTTCAAGTCCCAATTCGTGCCTTATGCTGGTATACAGAGCTTCAACATCAGCAGTGACGAGCCACATAGAGGGTCCAAGTTGAATATCCTGGAGTTGCTGTAGGGTATCCATAGTATCTTTTATATACAAAGGTATTTCCGTTAGGAACTCTCTCAGTCTTATATCAATATATTTTTCTGTAAGACTTTTATTACCGGACACTATAGGGCGCCCTGGTGGATGTTTTGTATTTTTATGGACCTGGGGATTAAATAAAAGGTGGCTACTTTAGGATTATTCACTGTAAGGAATCTTTTCTCTTTTTCTGTAATGATATTGTTAATATTGGCATATGTTATCAAATCTTTGAGTATGGAATTGTTCAGTAGGGTTACTCCACAATTTTTTATAACATATCTGGTTGGTTAGCTGTTTATCAACTTCTTTGAGATATAATTCTGTGGGGCAGATTACAATATTGCTGCCTTTGTCAGCTTTACAAATGATAACATCTTCCCATTTTTGAATTTCAGATAAAGCTTGCTTCTCTTGTTTAGTTAGATTTGTGGGTGGTGACTTAACTTGTAAGTCTGAAATTTCTTTACAGTAGTTTACATAGTTCTGTTTCGGATCTGGTTCATTCTCCTTTAATATGTCTTCCCTATCTTGTAGGAGGGAAAGATCCTCCATAGTCCAATTATTTTCTAATCCTGATTCATTATAATTTTGAATATATATGTATTGTCTCCTCAGGAGTAGTTTCCTTAAATAAAGTTGTATGTCTTTAATAGTTTCAAATTTATCAAATGGAGTGCTGTGACAAAATGACAGATCTTTTGATAGTAATTAAATATGATCTTCTGATAACATTTTTTTAGTCAGATTCAGAATTTTCATTGTTTCATTTTGATTTTGGAGAAGGGGCTGGGGCTCCTCTTGTATAGCTTGTTGCCTTGTCGTGTCTCTCTGACACTTCTTGTTCCTGTCACTTTTTTGTTGGCCCCCCTACCTCTTCTGGTGGGTCTGAATTTAAATTTGTACCCTCCTCTAAAAAACCTTTCCTCTTTCTATTTTCTAAATGAGTTGGGGTTTGGTTTAATGAAGTTTGGGGAGAATGGTTCCTCATTTGGGTTATCATATTCCTCACCCTCTGTTTCTGTATCACTATGTATGATGGTAACTTTTTGTCGGTTAATTCGGTTGTTGGAATTCAATTTTCTTTTCCATTTATATACTCTATTTTGGAAATCATCCACATCTCTATTTAATTTCCCCATATTGGTTTGTTTTATATCTGCCTCATATTTATCCAGTTCTTTTTGGTATTTTTTATAGGAGGTTTCAAACTCTTTCAGTGTTTCAAACTGTTTAAGTTGTTCATTTTGTGTTTTTATTAACTCTTCTAGTCTGTCATATTCTGTAATATCATGCTTAATTAGAATATTCATTAATTTATTAGAGCACTCTGATAATGCCTTTTCCCATTCCATAGTCAGTTCTTTTTGTTTAAATTCAAATGCAGGGAAAAGTTGTATCCTTAGCCCTCTATGTAAGGATTTATCTACTATTGATAGTGCAAATAGGATAATATATTTGTAGGAATTTCCAGCATTCAAGGCATGGAAAACTAAAGTTTACTTTAAGTTATATTATTAATATCTATAAGAAACGCTATATATTGTAGATTGACGTTACTATACATTTGATAAAGTATCAACGCCATAGATTTACTGAATGTCAGTTAACCACTACATATAGCCATCTATTAATATAAGGATACCTTAGGTGATTTTTTGAGCGAAGGGAATACCTAATAGTAACAGTACAAGTAGACAAATATATCTGCAGTATTTTTATGCAGCCAGGACACATTAGACATTATAAGTATTTATATATACATTAATTAGCATCTGTTGTCAACAGTGGAAACAGGTCAATATATTTCTGGGAATTCCTTGTATAAAGGGTATAGGGTATAGAGATATACTTTAATTTATTCCATCAATACCGATAAAGAAACGCTACATATTGTAGATTAAGCTTACTTTATATCTGATAAACATCAATACCAAAGAATAGCCAAATGTTAACCAACCGCTATACATAAATCAACCTGTACTAAAATTGTACCCCCACTCAACGAATGTGCTAATCACTTTATACCAATTGGAACCCTTAGTTTCCCATTATATTCATAATAAGCTACAATATTCACGATACTTCTGTCCCCCTAACCAATTATAAGGTGATTTATATCTCAACTAGGGATCTTTTCATCCTAGGTTGAAGATTGAATCCCATATACAATTATCCGCACCAAAATATATTTAGTGCACTGACAATTACCCTGTGTTTTTAATTTATGTATGTTTGTCTGTGGATAAAATTACCTAAATTAAATTAGCTAAAGTACAAAAAACAAAACACTAAATTACAGAAAATTAAACTGATTACACCTAAAAAAAACTAAGCTCCCAATTGCCCTGAAAAGGGCCTTTGGATGGGCAGTTAGCTCTTTTGCAAGCCCAAACTCTAATCTAAAAAATAAAACCCACCCAATACACCCTTAAAAAAACCTAACACTAACCCCTGAAGATCGACTTACCGGGAGACGTCTTCATCCAAGCCGGGCAAAGTGATCCTCCAGACAGGCAGAAGTCTTCATCTAAGCCGGGCAGAAGTGGTCCTCCAGACGGGCAGAAGTCTTCATCCAGACGGCATCTTCTATCTTCATCCATCCGGCGCGGAGCGGGTCCATCTTCAAGCCATCCAACGCGGAGCATCCTCTTCTGCTGACGACTACCCGACAAATGAAGGTACCTTTAAGTGATGTCATCCAAGATAGCGTCTCTTAGATTCCGATTGGCTGATAGAATTCTATCAGTCAATCGCAATTAAGGTAGGAAAACTCCTATTGGCTGATGCAATCAGCCAATAGTATTGAGCTTGCATTCTATTGGCTGTTCCAATCAACCAATAAAATGCGAGCTCAATCCTATTGGCTGATTGGATAAGCCAATAGGATTGAACTTCAATCCTATTGGCTGATTGCATTGAAGATAGAAGATGCCGTCTGGATGAAGACTTCTGCCCGTCTGGAGGACCACTTCTGCCCAGCTTGGATGAAGACTTTTGCCCGTCTGGAGGACCACTTCGTCCGACTTGGATGAAGACTTCTCCTGGTAAGTCGATCTTCAGGGGGTTAGTGTTAGGTTTTTTTAAGGGTGTATTGGGTGGGTTTTATTTTTTAGATTCGGGTTTGGGCTTGCAAAAGAGCTAACTGCCCTTTTAAGGGCAATGCCCATCCAAATGCCCTTTTCAGGGCAATGGGGAGCTTAGGTTTTTTTAGATAGTATTTTATTTGGGGGGTTGGTTGTGTGGGTGGTGGGTTTTACTGTTGGGGGGGTTGTTTGTATTTTATTTTCAGGTAAAAGAGCTGATTACTTAGTATGGGGCAATGCCCCGCAAAAGGCCCTTTTAAGGGCTATTGGTAGTTTAGTTTAGGCTAGGGTTTTGTTTTTTTTTGGGTTTTTTTTTAATAGGGCTATTAGATTAGGTGTAATTAGTTTAAATTTCTGTAATTTGTTTATTATTTTCTGTAATTTAGTGTTTGTTTTTTTTGTACTTTAGCTAATTTAATTTAATTTAGGTAATTGTATTTAATTTAGTTAATTTATTTAATTGTAGTGTAGTGTTAGGTGTTAGTGTAGCTTAGGTTAGGTTTTATTTTACAGATAAATTTGTATTTATTTTAGCTAGGTAGCTATTAAATAGTTAATAACTATATAATAACTATTCTACCTAGTTAGAATAAATACAAACTTGCCTGTAATATAAAAATAACTCCTAAGCTAGATACAATGTAACTATTAGTTATATTGTAGCTATCTTAAGGTTTATTTTACAGGTATTTAGTTTTAAATAGGAATTATTTAGTTAATGATAGGAATATTTATTTAGATTTATTTAAATTATATTTAAGTTAGTGGATGTTAGGTTTAGGGTTAGACTTAGGTTTAGGAGTTAATAACTAATATAGTGGCAGTGACGTTGGGGGGCGGCAGATTAGGGGTTAATAAATGTAGGTAGGTGGTGGCGATGTTAGTGACGGCAGATTAGGGTTAATAATATTTAACTAATGTTTGCGAGGCGGAAGTGCGCCGGTTTAGGGGTTAATATGTTTATTATAGTGGCGGCAACGTTGGGGACGGCAGATTAGGGGTAAATACGTGTAGGTAGGTTGCGGCGACATTGTGGAAGGCAGATTAGGGGTTAATAAATATAATGTAGGTGTCGGCGATGTTGGGGTCAGGAGATTAGGGGTTCATAAATACAATGTAGGTGGCGGCGGTGTCCGGAGCGGCAGATTAGGGGCTAATATTTTTATTTTAGTATTTGCGATGCAGGAGGGCCTCGGTTTAGGGGTTAATAGGTAGTTTATGGGTGTTTAGTGTACTTTTTAGCACTTTAGTTATGAGTTTTATGCTACGGCGTTGTAGTGTAAAACTCATAACTACTGACTTTTAAATGCGTTACGGATTTTGACAGGGTAGGGTGTACCGCTCACTTTTTGGGCTCCCAGGACAGAATCGTAATACCGGCGCTATGGAAATCCCTTAGAAAAAAGACTTTACGAAGTTTACGTAAGTCGTTTTGTGGTAAGGCCAAACAAGTGTGCGGTGACCCTAAACCTGCAAGACTCGTAATACCAGCGGGCGTAAAAAAGCAGCGTTAGGACCTCTTAACGCTGCTTTTTCAGCCTAACGCACAACTCATAATCTAGCCGTATGTGATTCCACCTGATGATATCTACTCCCACAGCTTTTCAGAAGCTCTATGCAACTCCACCTGACGATCTCTATCTTCTACAGCTTTACAGGTGCTCTATACTACTCCACCTGATGATCTCTCTCTTCTACAGCTTTACAGGAGCACTATACAACTCCACCTGACGATCTCTCTCTTCTACAGCTTTACAGGTGCTCTATACTACTCCACCTGATGATCTCTCTCTTCTACAGCTTTACAGTAGCACTATACAACTCCACCTGATGATCTCTCTCTTTTACAGCTTTACAGGAGCTCTATACTACTCCACCTGATGATCTCTCTCTTCTACAGCTTTGTAGGAGATCTATACAACTTCACCTGATGATCTCTCTCTTCTACAGCTTTACAGAAGCACTATACAACTCCACCTGATGATCTCTCTCTTCTACAGCTTTGTAAGAGATCTATACAACTCCACCTGATGATCTCCCTCTTCTACAACTTTGTGTAGGAGATCTATACAACTACACCTGATGATCTCTTTCTCCTGTGATCTATATAACTCTACCTGATGATCACTCTCTTCTACAGTTTTACAGGAGCGCTATACAACTTCACCTGATGATCTCTTTCTTCTGTGATCTATACAACTCCACCTGATGATCTCTTTCTCTTGTGATCTATACAACTCCACCTGATGATCTCTTTCTCCTGTGATCTATACAACTCCACCTGGTGATCTCTCTCTCCTAAAGCTTTTCAGGAGCTCTATATAACTTCATCTGATGATCTCTCTCCTCCTGCTTTGTAGGAGCTCTATACAACTCCACCTGATGAACTCTCTCTCCCAAATCTTTGAAGGAGCTTTATACAACTCTACCTGATGATCTCTCTCTCTCTCCTAAAGCTTTTCAGGAGCTCTATACAACTCCACCTGATTATCTCACTTCTCCAGCTTTGTAGGAGCTCTATACAACTTCTTCTGATGATCTCTCTTCTCCAGCTTTGTTGGAGCACTATACAACTTCATCTGATTATCTCTCTCCTCCAGCTTTGCAGGAGCTCTATACAACTTCATCTGATGATCTCTCTCCTCCAGCTTTGCAGGAGCTCTATACAACTTCATCTTATGATCTCGCTCCTCCAGCTTTGTAGGAGCTTTATACAACTTCATCTTATGATCTCTCTCCTCCAGCTTTGTAGGAGCATTATACAACCCCATCTGATGACCTCTCTCTGCTACTGCTTTGTAGGAGCTCTGTACAAAGCCACCTGATAATCTCTGTCTCTCCTCCAGCTTTGCAGGCACTTTATACAACTCCACCTGATAATCTCTGTCTCTCCTCCAGCTTTGCAGGCACTTTATACAACTCCACCTGATAATCTCTCTCTTCCATCTTTGTAGGAGCTCTATACAACTCCAATTGATGATCTCTTTCTCCTGTGCTCTATACAACTCTACCTGATGATCTCTCTCCTCCAGCTTTGCTGGAACTCTATACAAATATACCTGATGATCCCTCTCCTCCAGCTTTGCAGGCACTCTATACAAATAAACCTGATGATCTCTCTCGTCCAGCTTTGCAGGTGCTCTATACAAATATACCTGATGATCTCTGTCCTCCAGCTTTGCAGGTGCTCTATACAAATATACCTGATGATCACTCTCGTCCAGCTTTAAAGGCGCTCTATACAAATATACCTGATGATATCTCTAGTCCAGCTTTGCACGCGTTCTATACAAATATACCTGATGATCTCTCTAGTCCAGCTTTGCATGCGTTCTATACAAATATACCTGATGATCTCTCTAGTCCAGCTTTGTACGCGTTCTATACAAATATACCTGATGATCTCTCTAGTCCAGCTTTGCAGGTGCTCTATACAAATATACCTGATGATCACTCTCGTTCAGCTTTGCAGGCTCTCTATATTAATATAGCTGATGATCTCTCTAGTCCAGCTTTGCACGCGCTCTATATTAATATACCTGATGATCTCTCTAGTCCAGCTTTGCACGCGCTCTATATTAATATAACTGATGATCTCTCTAGTCCAGCTTTGCACATGCTCTATACAAATATACCTGATGATCTTTCTAGTCCAGCTTTGCACGCGCTCTATACAAATATACCTGATGATCTCTCTAGTCCAACTTTGCATGCGCTCTGTACAAATAAACCTGATGATCTCTCTCGTCCAGCTTTGCAGGCGCTCTATACAAATATACCTGAAGATCACTCTCATCCAGCTTTGCAGGCGCTCTATACAAATATATCTGATGATCTCTCTAGTCCAGCTTTCCAGGCACTCTATACAAATATACCTGATGATATCTCTCGTCCAGCTTTACAGGCGCTCTATACAAATATACCTGATGTTCTCTCTAGTCCAGCTTCACATGCACTCTATACAAATATACGTTATGATCTCTCTCCTCCAGCTTTGCATGCACTCTACACAAATATACCTGATGATCACTCACGTCCAGCTTTGCAAGTGCTCTATACACCAATCTTTCTCTTTTTCCTCTCCTTTTCTTTCTCTTTTTCACTTTTTCTCTTTCTTTCTCTTTCTCTCTCTTTCTCTTTTTCTCTTTCTTTCTTTCTCTCTCTCTCTCTTTTGCAGGCACTCTGACTGACACCAGTTAAAGCGCTCTCTCTTTCATCTAGCTTTACAGACACTCTATGTGACACCAGTTTGACAACACCTGATGCTCTCTCTCTCTCTCTTGCAGCTTTGCAGGCACTCTGTGTGACACCATGAATCTGTGTCATTGTGTTGCGCCCTTCTCATGCACTCAGCTCTACAGAATTTAGCAGCAATTTACAAAAAAGTGTTGATGATTATAATAAACAGAAAAAAAGTGTTGCTTAATTTTCCAATAAGTATGTTCAAGTATGTAACATGTATTTATAACATTTTACATTTTGACCAGTGATGTCAGTCTGTTAGGTAATACATACATTCTTTGTTTTTGTGTGTGCTTTTATTGCTATTGTTTGTTCAACTATGTCATTCTATTTCTGTTTTGAAACTTGGTGTCCTTCTAAATCACATTTTGATTACTTCCCTCATATTAACAGCTCAGAAAATTCAAGGACTGATCAACCAGTATATCCGAAACAGTACAAAAAGCAACCATTTAATGAAGAGTAATTTCTAACCAAATGTGTCACAAGAGGTCATATGATAGATGGCAAGCACAAAGGAATACGTATTTTTTAATTTATTATAATACAGCGTAACTCACTTAACCTCTACTTTAGAGCTGCTGTGTTATTTTTAGACTTGTGCAGCACTGAATAATTCATTTCAGACGAATCATTCGGAACAAACAAAAATTCTGAAAAATAAATTTTTCTGAATATTCGTGTGCTGCACTATTCACTATTAAAATGAATGTAAATGTTATATTGCTGCTGGTAGCACAGTGTCACCTATAGGATACTTACCTATATGGGCTGAGGAGCCACGCTAATCCTCTTCTTCTTTATAGACTCCAGGGCCACGCTTATAGGAATATTAATGCAAAAGATGCCAGAGCCTGCACTAAAAAACCTTCTCCTTCAGTGTAGATGGGGGGCGTGCTAATCCGACTCTTTTTCACAAAAAAGTTTGGATTAGCACACCTCTCATCTGTGCAAAGGAGAAGGTTCTATTAATGCGGCCCTGGGGTCAATGAAAAAGTAGATGATTAGCCCGGCTCCCCAGGGCACTATAGCAGTGGAGGCTCCTCCATATGAGCAGAGGCGCACGTGAACCCCCTGAGAAAAAGAAAGAAAATACATTTTTTGGCTGAATAAATATATTTTCTCCAATAGCCCCCCTATTGGAAAAATTATATTTGTTCAGCTAAAAAATGTTCCAGTCTAGACTGTCCAGTTTAATAAAAAAAATCCCTTTCTTTTACCACACGTGCGATAGAGAGGTATAGCCTGCCATAGCCCTTTGCACATTTGTACTAAGTGCCTGCTGCACCACCCATAACATAGCCTATACCTTTGCTAATCGCACAATTTTCAGTGAGTGAGTTGGGCCATTTTTATGGGCGGGCAGCAGGGGGAGCACTTTTTTAAAGTTTCCTTCTTGCGACGCTCAGATTTACCAGTCACCTCTGCTATGCCATACCATGGTTTTTCATTTAGCTTCCTCCCCCTCCTTTTCTCATCTTCTTTATCACCACCATCTCCACCCCCCTCCTTCCCTCCTCTTCCCCATCACTCCAGCTTCACCAGCTCCCAGGAAGAATCACCAACTTCCGCCTTCAGTCTTGCTTCCATACAGGTAATTGGGGACCCATATAATGGAAAGGAGCTGATTCACACCTGTCCCTCAATACCAGGTACTTATCCCTCAGCACTAGCGCACCTATCTCTCAGCACTAGCTAGAAGCTCTGTGTTTAAATAAATACTTTACTTTGAGGTGCTCTTTGTTTACTGTTCTTGTAGATTACATCCCCTATTGCCCACCTGATTCACCTGTTTTAAGGGTAAAATAGGGAAGAGTGCAATGAGACATGGAGACAGAGTATTAGGCGCCTGTTAAGAAATATTCTGAAACTGTCACATTAATTCAAGATAATGATTTGAATGAATCAGCTAACAGCACTTATGTTACTTATAAGCTACCTACTGAAAATATTACTGTGAACAAATATATGAAGCATTATTTGCTGCTCTCCTCTAACTCTTGGCTATCACAACTCTCGCCCTATTTAGCTCTGTGATGTTTTGTTTCTCAGCCTATTTAGGTCCCTTCTACAACTGTGTCTCCTGTGGGCGTTTTTTCCCCATAAAGCCCTAATGGCAGCTGCTGGGATCTCTGTAATAGAAAGAGCTACTTCTAAACCTTTTTGCATGTGCTGGTCGGATTATTTAGCTGGGATTAGTCTACTGGCTGCTCACTATTTTAGATGGTGAGCCTTCCTTTGCTTTATGTCCTGGATGCTGCTGTAATCTAGAGCTTGCCACTTTACAGAGATTGTGGCACTATAGCCATAAATAGCAAAACAAGTACTATTTATGGTAAATTACCTAACAGTAATCAGTGACCAGGGGTGGTCAAAAAGATTTGAAAAGGCATTTTTTATATAGTTAGTGATATAACAAAGCTGTCTTTATGGTGCAAACAATGTTTTAATTTTAAATTATTGAAAACCTGTATAGATCTTCCAAAATCTATCATCTATCCTTCAAAGGTTATTTTAGTTTTCAGCCAATTGTTATAAATGATAAAGGTTTTATGATATTTTAACTTGTGTGTGTGTGTGTATATATATATATATATATATATATATATATATATATATATATATATATATATATATATATATTGAATATACAGTGTGTGTGTATGTATATATATATATATATATATTGAATATACAGTGTGTGTGTATATATATATATATATATATATATATATATTTTACATAACTGGTCCGTGAACCCCCATTTGAATAACTCACGAGCCGCCACTGCACTATAGGTAAGTATACACATAATTCAAAGAATTACAAATATACTATTAGTTCATTCATTTGGATATTCATTTTGGTAAAACAAAATGAATATCCGTATTTTCATAATTAATTTGCATTCATAACTAAACAAATGCACAAACCTAGTTATTTTCTTTTTATTATCAAAACATCCTCCATATAATTTCTCTCTACACACCATTACATAGTAGACAGCTAGTAACATCTCCTACAGCTAATACTGTGTACCCTAGCACTCAGAACTATATTATTCCAGGCAGTACGATAGTTCTTTGAATTATTAAACCAAAAGTGTATCTTTTTGCCTATTAAACCTTCAAATATGCTCTCTATATCAGATGACCTATGCATATGTTTATGTATATGTACATGCATATGTATATATTTATGTATGTTTATATATGTTTTTGTTTATGTATATATATATATATATATATATATAGAGAGAGAGAGAGAGAGAGAGAGAGAGAGAGAGAGAGAGAGAGAGAGATGCATACGTTTATGTATATGTGCATGCATATGAATATGTTCATGTTTATCTATGTATTTATGTTTATGTACAGTATATGTTTATGTGCATGCATATGTTTTTGTATATGCATATATTTGGGCACCCCAACATAAATATAGCGTCAATATTTAGTAGAGCCTCCTCTAGCAGAAATAACAGCCTCTAGATGGTTCCTATAGCCTGTAATGAGTGTCTGGATTCTGGATGAAGGTATTTTGGACCATTCCACCTTGCAAAACATCTCCAGTTCAGTTAGGTTTGATGGTTGCTGAGCATGGACAGCCCGCTTCAAATCGCCCCACAGATTTTCAATGATATTCAGGTCTGGGGCCTGGGATGGCCATTCCAGAACATTGTACTTGTTCCTCTGGATAAATGCCAGAGTAGATTTTGAGCAGTGTTTTGGGTCATTGTCTTGTTGAAATATCCAGCCCCAGCGTAACTTCAACTTTGTGACTGATTCCTCAAAATTATTCTCATGTATCTGCTGATATTGAGTGGAATCCATGCGACCCTCAACTTTAACAAGATTCCCAGTACCGGCACTGGCCACACTGCATGATGGAATATCCACCAAATTTTAGTCTGGGTAGCATGTGTTTGTCTTGGAACGCTGTGTTCTTTTGCCGCCATACATAACGCCCCTTGTTATGACCAACAAACTCAATCTTTGTTTCATCAGTCCACAGCACCTTCTTCCAAAATGAAGCTGGCTTGTCCAAATGTGCGTTTGCATACCTCAAGCGACTCCGTTTGTGGCGTGTGTGCAGAAAAAGCTTCTACTGCATTACTCTCCCATACTGCTTCTTCTTGTGCAAAGTGCACTGAATTGTTGAAAGATGCACAGTGACACCATCTGCAGCAAAATTATGTTGTAGGTCTTAGGAGGTGGTCTGTGGGTTGTTTTTGACCATTCTCACCTTTGACTCTCCGATATTTTACTTGGCCTGCCACTTCTGACTTTAACAAGAACTGTGCCTGTGGTCTTCCATTTCCTCGCTATGTTCCTCACAGTGGACACTGACAGCTTAAATCTCTTTGATAGCTTTTTGTAGCCTTCCCCTAAACCATAATGTTGAGCAATCTTTGTTTTCAGGTCATTTGAGAGTTGTTTTGAGGCCTCCATGTTGCCACTCTTCAGATGAGAGTCAAAGAGAACAACAACTTGCAATTGGCCACCTTAAATACCTTTTCTCATGATTGCATGCACCTGTCTATGAAGTTCAAGGCTTAATGGGCTCACCAAATGAATTGTGTGTTCCAATTAATCAGTGCTAGGTAGTTACAGGTATTCAAATCAACAAAATGACAAGGGTGCCCAAATTTATGCACCTGTCTAATTTCGTTTTGATGCATTTTGCACATTTTCTGTTAATCCAAATAAACCTAATTTCACTACTGAAATATTACTGTGTCCTTCAGTTATTTGGCATATCAAAATGAAATTGCTGATCCAAACACCCAATTATTTATAAATGAAAATCATGGAAATTGTCAGGGGTGCTGTGACGGATACCCTGGCTACCCCGACTGGGTAGCTCCCCCAAACAGGTCCTGCTTCCTCCCTGATGACTGCAGATATGTAGCTGGCAAGTGACCAGAGCCTGTAGCCACCCCTGATGTGTGAAAGCACCAGTATTCAGGGTCCCACCCTGTGGCAGACTACAGCTACCCAGACTGGGTAGCTCTGCCTGAGGGTCCTTCCTCTGCCTGGAACAGGCTACGATGTAGCCCAGGAAAATGATTTTAGCTGGAGCCCACCCAAATAACTAGACATACTAGCATTCAGGTAAAACAGGAACTGATTTTATTGAGCACACACACTCCTTTTATACTTACAGCTAATCTTTATAAGACCATGGACACTCCCACAATTTTCCCGCCATTCCCGCCCCTCCAGACGGACTAGCACCTCCATAGCAGCCACAGTCCCACAAAATCAAGGACACAGGGGTGGCGGTTTTGGGGCTTTAGGTCCCCAGATGCCACAGTCCAAAAATCAGCATTATTCATTACTGGGAGTTACAGTCCATTGAAGTTATCAGGTTAGGGGTGTCCAAAACCCCCAGTTCCCAAAGGAGCTCCCCTCCAATAATTTCCCCAGCTCTTGTCCTCCATAGGGGCTACCAATCCCCAAAAGAGCGGAGCTCTGGGGCAAAGGGCTGCTGGAGCGACCAGGGGTAAAGTTAGCGGGTGTCCTGCTGTCCTGTGGCCGACTGGGAGTTCCAGGAGCCTGGCCAGCCTGAGAGGGGTTAGGTGGGTGTCCGTTGTGAGGCAGCCGACCGGGAGTTCCAGGAGCGCGGCCAGCCAAGGAGGGTTTTCCTGGTCATAGACCAGCTCTTCTCTTAACAAGTTTTAAACAAAAAACAAGCCAACAAAAGCAAACAAAAAGCTTCAAGAGATTGTGGTTGCTCTGAGGAGCCAAAAACCACTGAGAAACAACAGGGGTGAGGTTGTAGGGGGGTAGTGGTTTAACTCTTGCAGCCCGGTATCCGTGACAGGTGCCTAAACTTTTGCATACAACTGTATGTACAGTAGGTGTTTATGTACATGTATGAGTTTGAATATATGTATATGTGCATAAACCTTTGAAAGAAGTAGATCAAATTAAATGGAAAAAAACATACAGTAATTCTGTTTAAAAAATTGGATGTATTGTCAGAAAACTTCCCATTGTTGTGGGTTTTGTTTTTCTTTTTACACAGCATTTCACTTTTTTTGGAAAATTGCACAAATGTATTTATCAAGATGGGAGTTTTTAGTGAAGATGGAGGAATTGCATTTAATAGAGCTGGTGTTGTTACTGCAAGCTTATTATGTTATTATATATAGCCAATATAAAAATTATATGTGGATTGAGGGTATGCATATATACAATATGTATATATATATATATATATATATATATATATATATATATATACAGTATATATTCTAGTTTTGGGATCCAAGTACTCGCTGTAGGTTGTGTTGCCTAGGTGCACTCTATGGTAGATAGGCAGAAACTTTCATGAAAAGAAGAGTCACTCACAGGACTTAGTTAACACAAAATTTATTAATAGTTCATCAATTTAGTCAGTTAACCGCTGAGTACAATATACACCGTCTTACTCAGAAACAGTCTTGACAAAGGTCCCTGCGAGGACCGAAACGTTGACTGACTAAAGTGATGAACTATTAGTAAATTTTGTGTTAACTAAGTCCTGTGAGTGCCTCTTCATTTCATGAAAGTTTCTATCTATATCTATATCTATATATATATATATATATATATATATATATATATATATATATATATATATATATATATATATATATATATATATATATACTATTATCTGACACCAACACATATAGATTATTACCCTGTGATCTGGCTAGGAGCTTTACAGATGAAATTGATTAACACATTAAGGCATTAGAACAACTGGGTAAGCAAATCACTATTATCTTACTTGATTACAGATTATCCTATTTATTTCCTAAGGATCCATAAAGATCCCATTTTTCCTCCTTGACGACCTATTGTGTCTGCCAGAGATTCTATATTACAACCTCTGGCTACATATCTGGATTCTGTTTTACACCCTCTTGTTAGAAATATTCCATGTTTTCTAATGGACTCAATGGAAGTAATCAAACTCTTGAGTGAAGATGAATTCACCGTGAATTAAACAGATATACTGGTGACACTTGATGTCACAGGTTTGTATACAGTGAGTTTCTCATGTTGAAGGCCTAGAAGCTGTAAGCAGGCATTTGAGCAGTTATCCATATGTAGACCCTCCCCCAGAAACCTTATTGCAGCTGTTAAAATATTGCTTAAAGGACCAGTCAACACAGTAGATTTGCATAATCAACAAATACAAGATAACAAGACAATGCTATAGCACTTAGTCTGAACTTCAAATGAGTAGTAGATTTTTTTTTCTGACAATTTAAAGTTATGTGTCTTTCCACTCCCCCTGTACCATGTGACAGCCATCAGCCAATCACAAATGCATACACGTACCATGTGACAGCCATCAGCCATTCACAAATGCATACACACTTATTCTTGCACTTGCTCAGTAGGAGCTTGAGACTCAAAATGTTTAAATATAAAAAGAATGTACACATTTAGTTAATAGAAGTAAATTGGAAAGTTGTTTAAAATGGCATACGCTATCTGAATAATTAAAGTTTAATTGAGTGTCCCTTTAAAATACAATTATTTTTGGTATGAACAACAGTTCTATTTACAAATAGCAGGGACGGCAGAATGTGCCAATATTTTTATGGCTGAATTTTAACAATTGTATTCAATTATAATTTACAACCAACAGATTAAAGTATTTAATAGATGATTTGGTTATGATTTGTACTTGCACCTAAGACGAACTAAACGACTGGTTTGAACAGGTGAATAGCCTTCATAACAATTTGAAATTCAAGATGCATACATCCGTACATAGTATTAATTTCCTAGACCTCAGAATTTATAAAGATAACAAACGACAATGTACAACTTTATATCAAAAGGAGACTGATCGTAATTCCATTTTGTGAGCAGATAGCTGCCATCCACCTGCTCTAAAAAAAGCACTCCCGGTATCACAATTTAAGAGAGTAATTTGTAATAATACATCTGAGTGTAATAAATTACAATTAAAGGTGATGTATGAGAAATTCTGAGAAAGAACATTCTCAATGACACTTTGATGAGGGTGGAAGGCTTGACACAAAGTGAAGCACTGGTCAAGAAACAATATGTGACACAAGAGGAATCTTGTTTGACATTAGTTACAACATATACTCTTGTCAAGTGGCAGGCTCCTGGGATATTAGAATGTGAGAATTGGCATATTTTGGCCAGTGATCAGCGTCTGCCCTTTGAACATTTTTCTTATATGAGAATTGGCTACAGGAGGAGGGGAAAGGCACTTCTTGACTATTTGATGAGACTGTACTTCAAACCTAGTTATACCATACAGACATGGCTATGTTCTCCCAGGATGCACAACGTGCAATGACTTGGTGCAATAAAAATATTTTGTGCATCTGTGGCACCACAAAAAATGTGCCAGAGTCACATAATGACTAAGTTTATTGTGTACATGTTGCATTGTAGCTGTAGCAAATATTATATTGGTAAAACAAATGATGATTTACATACTCGTATGGCTAATCATAGGACAGCCATAAGAGTGGCCATAGGTACATGTGAGAGTGAACAACCTTTGGCCAGACTTTTTATGTTAGGCAAACATTTTGTTGCTGAACTTCGCTATATTATTATTGATCATGTTCCACCTCTCAGTAAAGGTGGTAATTGATCAAAAATATTATTGCAGTAAGAGACTGCAAGAATCTATACATTCTATTCTATACACTCACCCCTAAAGGTTTAAATACCCAATTTGAGTTACAGCATTTCTTATAATGTTATAAACATTGGTGCTGACACATAGGTATATGTTTTTAGATCTGTATAAGAAATAAATGGTAGAGTTACAATGTATTAGATTTATAGGGCTCGTGTCTATCTATTTAGTGATTTGTTAAGAAAATAATGCTTAGTGAGTAATGTATAATTATCAACAGTCATGTATACTATCAGTAGCATATATTAGATATGACGAGGTAGAGTAATCTGGAGATATACGAATATTGATTGGGGAGTTTGTAGTTTTATGTCATTATATCCATTTTATGTGCAGTGTTTGCACAGCTAGATATTTATTATACAAATATGCTCGACAATGTATGTACTCATGATATTGGAACATCTTGTAATGGATATATTTAGGCAGTTGCAATCTTATTTATAGTACGGCTTGACTGTAATGTTTAATTATTAGTAATAACCTGTTATATTGTGCAGTTTTCCTTTGCTTTTAGGTTTATGACCCTCCCGGCTATCCGTAAGTGTCCCGGCACATGCGCAGTTGCGCTAGGGGAACACCGGCATTGATCCACTTGGGGATCATACACTACATGGTGAATTATTTAAAGGGGTAAGTTATGCACTTTATGTTTGTATGTCTGATGAAGTGGAATCACCCCTAAATGTCACTATGAATAAATACTATGGATATTAATCAGAGAGTGCCTTGAAATGAAAGCCGTAAAATGGCTTTATGAGAGTTGCAGAGTGCCAGTACTATGGAATACTTAATATATATGGGGCTTGAAATTTCCAGTGTTCCACTAGTCAACTTAGAAATTGCAGCGGATGACTTAAAAATTTGACTTTTTCCTATCTTTAACATTGAGTAACTTTTCCCTCTGGGCTAGTAGCTTTTAACCCCTGATTAGAAAACTATAGTGATATTTGACCCTGTATATATGTGTGTGTGTGTGTGTGTATATATATATATATATATATATATATATATACACACACAGTATATAGACACACACACAAATTCAATATTTATAGAGGCAATTTGTTGCTGAAATGAAAACGATAGAACAAGTGTCTTGAGAAAATATTGTTAAGTGGGATTGAAGGCACCACAATATGTGCTCTTTTCTTGGTCAGCACTAAAAGACACTGATGAATTGGAAAGATAAAAAATATTGCTGAGGTTCACACTGTGTTACCTTTGGCTTTTTTCTTCCTCTTTTTCTTTTAAAATTGTGTAAATGCATTTATCAAATTTATGATATGCCTGACTGACAGCTGCACTGAATTCTGGACAAATTTTCAATAGAAGGGTAAGATAACAGGAATGCAGCCTCTATGTGGAAATATTCAATGTCTTTTTTTTTCCTCCATAATAAAAACTAGGTTGAGAGTTGGTTTTGTAAAAAGTGCTTTTAAATTACACAAATAAGAAACAATAACATTTAAATAGTATTTTGGAGCATCTGTTGACAGATTTTGTTCTCAGTGGAATTGACTGCAAAATTAATCAATGTTCCTTTGCTTGTGTTAAAGATAATATTGAAATTTGGGATTTTCTATTTCTATCTAATCAAAAGTTCCCCAAATCTATGATATTTGACCACATTGCATGGTCAGGCTCCCCCTTCCATCACCTTCTGCTGCTCATACTTCTTATTATTTAAGCAATATAGGTCCCATCTCTTCACTGTAGAAAAGTTCACTAAAGCTGTAGAGAGATGACTGAATCCCTAGAATTTGAGTCTAAGAATTGAAGGGCCATAATAAGGAAACTTAGTGCCAGTAACTTAACTTCAGAAATTCAGCTTACTAAAACAAAACATGTCTTCCTATTTAAACCTCAAAATGAGTAATACTGTAGCAAAATACGGGGTTTATCACAATGTATTATTTGACAAGTATCTGCATGTTAACAGCTGCCAATGAGCCCTTTTCAATGAGTCATTTTTATTGTTTTCATTATCAGTTGTGTGAAAAATGTCCCTATATACGCTTTGTGCCATCCTTGTTTGTTCTGATCAAAATCCAAATATTTGATACTTAATGGCACATTTTCAGTGACGTTTTTCACTTATCAATTTCAACAGTTAGTGTGAGGGGTTTAGGGTGTGTGGCACTCAGAATGCAGGAACAGGCAAACAGAACAATTCAAGTCTTTCTGAAAGCTTTACGGATTGATCAGCAAAAGAATAGTTGGTAGTTTAAATTGAAGATCACAGAAACCGCAAGTTTCAAAATAGGATGCTGCAAAACACTTAAAGTGATGGTAAACTCTCCCTATTTTAAAAACAGATTTGGAAAGTTAGTGATATTTTAGACTGAGTTTAATTGTATTTTAAGATGTGCTATAACTTACTTTTGAATATAGATATGAAATTCAATAACCCACACTACGCAGCCCACTTCAAAAGTCAATTTTTCTGTGAGCTTACAGTTTGAATTTTTCTCCAATCCGCGCCCTCCCCATACGGTACTTTGTTGTAGCTAGAGTGCTTATTAGACAATTCAAACCTTTAGCTCTCAGAAAAATTGACTTTTGCAGGCCCATTTATCAAAAGGGCTTGCGGAACTGATCCGACACTGCGGATCAGGTCCGCAAGACCTCGCTAAATGCGGAGAGCAATACGCTCTCCGCATTTAACATTGCACCAGCAGCTCACAATGTGAGCCCCCTGCTGACTCGCGGCCAATCGGCCGCCAGCAGGGAGCTGTCAATCAACCCGATCGTATTCGATCGGGTTGATGTCCGGCGATTCCTGTCCGCCTGTTCAGAGCAGGCGGACAGGGTTATGGAGCAGCGGTCTTTAGACCGCTGCTTCATAAGTTGTGTTTCTGGCGAGTCTGAAGACTCGCCAGAAACACGGCCCTTCAAGCTCCGTACGGAGCTTGATAAATGGGCCTGCATAAGTTGGTAATGAAGCACAGTGAATTTTAATTTAATATCTACATTAAAAAGTAAGTTATAGTGCATCTTCTTTAGAACTGATGAATGAAACTCCATCTAAAATATCACATTCCGGATCTGATTTTAAAAAGGGGAGAGTTTACCATAACTTTAAGCTTAATACAAGGTTCAGAAAACTTTAAGTAGTTTGCAGTAAAAGAATACCTGGTAGGTACAGCAGACATAGCTGGTAAGAGGAAAGCAGACACAGGATTCTCAGCAGACACAGGATACCAAGTGGGTACTGTTGGGGAGATTGCCATGGATACCAGAGTACCTGCTGGGTATCCTGTGCCTGCTGGGAAACCGGAGTCTACTATATCAGAGACAGCCTTCCTCAAACCAGCTGTGCTCGCTGCACCTATGGTACTGTTGGTGAGATTGTCACAGGATACCAGATAGGTACCGCTTCATGAACAAGGTGAGCATACACAGGTATCAGGCAATTTTGCTTTTCAGGAACCAGGTTAGCATACACAGGTGCTGTGTTAGTATGCTTGGTCTCTCGAACAAGGTGAGCATACACAGGTATCAGGTAAGTATGCTTGGTCTCTTGGAACAAGATGAACATACACAGGTACAAGGTAAGTATGCAAGAGTCTCTGGAACAAGGTGTGCATGCACAGGTACAAGGTAAGTATGCATGAGTCTCTGGAACAAGGTGAGCATGCACAGGTACAAGGTAAGTATGTATGAGTCTCTGGAACAAGGTGAGCATACACAGGTACAAGGTAAGTATGCATGAGTCTCTGGAACAAGGTGTGCATGCACAGGTACAAGGTAAGTATGCATGAGTCTCTGGAACAAGATGAGCATACACAGGAACAAGGTAAGTATGCAAGCTTCATTTGTTCATGAGTTACAAAAGTGAGCAACAAAAAAAGAGTGCTAACCCCTCATAAAAATAAATAAACTAGTAGTGTAATAGATTAAAACAGGGTGAATTGAATATTACTATTCAAAATCTCACTTTATTAAACAGAATAAAGACACACTAATTAAAAACATTAGTTTTAATCTATTACACTACTAGTTTTTAGATTTATTTGTATGAGCGGTTAGCACTCTTTTTTTGTTGCTACTCATGAACAAATGAGTATTCTTAGTGCAATTACCACTCTATAAGTACACAAAGTAATTGCAAATAATTATTGTACTTATAGTATTTAGAATCTACTGGTTCTACCTTATTAACCCCAATACTCTAATTTCAAGTATGCAAGCTTCTCTGGAACAAGGTGAGCATACACAGGCAGCAGGTAAGTATGCTTTTGCTTCACAGGAACCAGAAACAAGGTTGGAAGGCAATATCTCAGTCCAGAATGAAGGTAAGAATGAACCTTTATAATAAATCCCACACCTGAGTCCTCCAGGTGAGAGTTCAGGTAATTAGGACATGGCCCCTTTAAATTCTGGCTCTGTGCAGCCACGCATGCCTAGGGAAGTTGCAGGCAGGAGGAGATGGATCTCTGCGTCCCATGTTGGATGCCAAGACTGCAGCAACTACTCTTGGTGTTAGTTTTGTTTCTCAAAACATACTTACACTACCCTGACACATTGGATGAGAAAAGGAAGCAATGACACCAAACAAATGCTACCTGTTTAATGAATGAAAGTTAAAAACCTAATAATAAACACAATAATAAAAATGAGTTAAAGGGACAGTAAAGTGAAAATTAAAGTTATATAGATTGGATATAGCATTGCATTTTAAACAACTTTCCAATTTACTTCTATTACCAATCCTGCTTAGTTCTTTTGGCATCCATAAAGAGTAATCATAGGTGAGCTTAGGAGCATGCACATGTCTTTAGCCATTTGGCAGTATGTGTGCAACAATGTTTATAGCATTGTTATACATATTTACAAACACAGCTGCCATACCAATGCTACATACACTCTATGACAGCAGAGTTTGCAACTATATATAAAATTGTTTTAAGCATTTTTGCTAACACTTGCCTGATGGCTAAGGACACGTGCACACTTCTGAGCTCACTTAGGATTACTCTTTAACTAAGGATACCAGGAGAACTAAGCAAAATTGATCATTTAAAGGGCCATAATACTCAAATATTTAAACACTTGAAAGTGATGCAGTATAGCTGTAAAAAGCTGACTAGAAAATATTACCTGAACATCTCTATGAAAAAAAGAAAGATATTTTACCTCAAAAGTTTCTCAGTAGCCACATCCCATTGTAAAGGACTTCTAAGCAGCAAATCAGTATGTCTGTCCCGGGACAGCAGAAGGAGCGAGCTTACGTGCACTCTCATCTTATTTGCCTATTCAGCCTAAGGAAGTTTACAATGAAATCTCATGAGAGTTAAGTGAAATCTCATGAGATCACAGTAAAAGAGTTCATGACCTCAGCACTGTAGATGCTGATTGGCTGCTGTTCATTTCTTCATTTTTTTATTTTTTTTTACCTGCAGCTGGGCTGCAGCTGAGTATAACTTTTTACACAGAACTTACTCTGCTGAGCTGAGGTCAAATATCTTCTTTTTTTACATAGAGATGCCCAGGTGATATTTTCCTGTCAGCTTTTTACAGTTATACTGCATCAGTTTCAAGTGATTTAGCATATGAGTATTATGTCCTTTTAAGTAAATTGGAAAGTTATTTAAAATTACATGCTCTATCTGAATCATGAAAGTTTAATTTTGACTTTACTGTCCCTCTAAATTAATAACCCTCCAAACACACATGTCTACTATACCAATAATACCCCTATTAAAATCCCTTTTAAATATATACACACATATCTCTATGATTGTGGAGCTCAAGAGGTTAATTGCACACATGTGATCGATTAGCATCTCTACATACTATTAAAAGCAACATACACTTTATCCTGTTATGTAATTGCCCCAAAAATTTAATTTTTTTAGTTTCTAATTGTGCATATTTCATTTTGTTAATTTAAAAATTTGGAGATTAACAGATGCAGATAACGATGTCTTGTTTTTGGAAGGTATTAGGTAACATTTTTAAGCTTGAGGGATATGAATGGCAGAATAATTTTGTGATCGTTATTACTGGAATAAACACACCTACAATAACGGTCAATATTAAAAAATTGGGATCAACCTTGTGTACAGCTGCTTGGCCATGGAAACCCATCTCATGATGTTCCTGATGCAGTTCTTGTGCTGATGTTGCTTCCAGAGGCAGTTTGTAACTCTGTAGTGAGTGATGCAGATAGATGCTAGGTGATTTTTATGGTATACATGCTTTGGCACTCAGCAGCCCCACTCTGAGTTTTCATGGTTTGCCCCTTCATGGCTGGGCTGTTGCTATCCTTACAGGTAGATTACAAGTTATGCTCGCTATAGGGAATTTAATGAACGCAACAAAAATTGCGTTATTTCACCCCCTACAGCGCAGCCATTACAAGTTTTCAAACAGCTAGCTTGTGCGTGCGATATAGTTGCGTTGAGCTCCATACCGCACACAATTCAAGCGCTGCTTTGACGTGCTCGTGCACACTTTCCCCATAGACATCAATGGGGAGAAGGTGTCAGAAAAAACCTAACACCTGAAGCGCGGAATGAAAAGTTCTGTAACGCAGCCCCATTGATGCCTATGGTGAAAAAAAAGTTATGTTTAAACCTAACACGCTAACATAAACCCTAAGTCTAAACATCTCTAATCTGCCGACCCCAACATTGCTAACACCTACATAATGTTATTAACCCCTAATCTGCAGCTCCCAACATAGTCTCCACCTAAATAAAGCTATTAACCCCTATTCTGCAGCTCCCGATATCACTGCCACTATACTAAAGTTATTAACCCCTATTCCCCTGCACGCCAAGATCGCCCACACTATAATATATCTATTAATCCCTATTCCGCCACTCCCCAATATCGCCACCACTAAATAAAGCTATTAACCTCTAAACCTCTGGCCTCCCACATCACTACCACTAAATAAATATATTAACCCCTAAACCACCAGCCCCCCACATTGCAACAACCTAAATTAAACTATATTAACCCCTAAACCTAACCCTAACATAACCCTAACACCCCCTAACTTTAACATAATTAAAATAGAGCTAAATTAAAGTTACAATTATTAACTAGATAATACCTATTTAAAACTAAATACAAACTTACCTGTGAAATAAAACCTAAGCTAGCTACAATATAACTAATAGTAGGTTTTATTTTTATTTCACAGGTAAGTTTGTTTTTAGTTTTAAATAGGTAGACTAGCTAGTAAATAGCTATTAACTATTTACTAAGTACCTAGTTAAAATAAATACAAACTTACCTATGAAATAAAACCTAAGCTGCCTTACACTAAAACCTAACATTACAAAAATAAAAAAACTACCATTACAAAAAATATAAAACACTAAAATTACAAAAAATTAAAAAACCTACCATTACAAAAAATAACAAACTAACGGCTAGATTACGAGTTGTGCGTAAGGGTAAAAAAACAGCGTTAACAGGTCCTAAAGCTGCTTTTTTACGCCCGCTGCTATTACGAGTCTTGAAGGTTTAGGGTCACCGTACACTTCTTTGGCCTTACCGCAAAACGACTTCCGTAAACTTCGTAAAGTCTTTTTTCTATGGGACTTCCATAGCGCTGATATTACAAGTCTGTCCTGGGAGGCCAAAAAGTGAGTGGTACACCCTATCCTGTCAAGATCCGTAACGCATTCTAAAGTCAGTAGTTAAAAGTTTTATGGTACAACGCCGTAACATAAAACTCATAACTAAAGTGCTAAAAAGTACACTAACACCCATAAACTACCTATTACCCCCTAAACCGAGGCCCTCCCGCATCACAAACACTACAATAACATTTTTAACCCCTAATCTGCCGCTCCGAACACCGCCGCCACCTACATTATATTTATGAACCCCTAATCTGCTGCCCCCAACATCGCCGACACCTACATTATATTTATTAACCCCTAATCTGCCACCCCCAATGTTGCCGCCACTATAATAAACATATTAACCCCTAAACCGCCGCACTCCCGCCTCGCAAACATTAGTTAAATATTATTAACCCCTAATCTGCCATCCCTAACATCGATGCCACCTACCTACATTTATTAACCCCTAATCTGCCTCCCCCAACGTCGCCGCCACTATATTAAATTTATTAACCCCTAAATCTAAGTCTAACCCTAACACCCCCTAACTTAAATATAATTTAAATAAATCTAAAGAAAATTACTATCATTAACTACATTCCTTTTAAAACTAAATACAAACCTATAAAATAAACCCTAAGCTAGCTACAATATAAATAATAGTTACATTGATTGGAACAGCCAATAGAATGCAAGCTCAATCCTATTAGCTGATTGGATCAGCCAATAGTATTGAACTTCAATCCTATTGGCTGATTGTGTCAGCCAATAAGATTTTTCCTACCTTAATTCCGATTGGCTGATAGAATTCTATCAGCCAATCGGAATCTAAGGGACGCCATCTTGGATGACATCACATAAAGGTACCTTCATTTGTCTTTAGTTGTTGGATGAAGAGGATGCTCCGCGTCGGATGTCTTGAAGATAGACCCGCTCCGCGCCGTCTGGATGAAGACTTCTGCCCGTCTGGAGGACCACTTCGCCCGGCTTGGATAAAGACTTCTCCCGGCTTCGTTGAGGACTTCGGCCCGGCTTGGATGAAGACTTCTCCTGGTAAGTCGATCTTCAGGGGGTTAGTGTTAGGTTTTTTTAAGGGTGTATTGGGTGGGTTTTATTTTTAGGTTCGGGTTTGGGCTTGCAAAAGAGCTAACTGCCCTTTTAAAGACAATGCACATCCAAATGCCCTTTTCTGGGCAATGGGGAGCTTAGATTTTTTTAGATAGTATTTTATTTGGGGGTTTGGTTGTGTGGGTGGTGGGTTTTACTGTTTGGGGGGTTGTTTGGATTTTTTTTTTTACAGGTAAAAGAGCTGATTACTTTGGGGCAATGCCCCGCAAAAGGCCCTTTTAAGGGCTATTGGTAGTTTAGTTTAGGCTAGGGTTTTTTTTTATTTTGGGGGGGGGCTTTTTTATTTTGATAGGGCTATTAGATTAGGTGTAATTAGTTTAAATATCTTGTAATTTGTTTATTATTTTCTGTAATTTAGTGTTTGATTTTTTTGTACTTTAGCTAATTTAATTTAATTGATTTAATTGTTGTTAATTTAGTTAATTTATTTAATTATAGTGTAGTGATAGGTGTTAGTGTTTGTTTTACAGGTAAGTTTGTATTTATTTTAGCTAGGTAGTTATTAAATAGTTAATAACTATTTAGTAACTATTCTACCTAGTTAACATAAATACAAACTTGCCTGTAAAATAAAAATAAACCCTAAGATAGCTACAATGTAACTATTAGTTATATTGTAGCTAGCTTAGGGTTTATTTTATAGGTAAGTATTTAGTTTTAAATAGATTTAGTTTTAAATAGGAATAATGTAATTATAGTAATTTTCTTTAGATTTATTTAAATTATATTTAAGTTAGGGGGTGTTAGGGTTAGACTTAGGTTTAGGGGTTAATACATTTAGTATAGTGGTGGTGACATTGGGGGCAGCAGATTAGGGGTTAATAAATGTAGGTAGGTGGCGTCGATGTTAGGGACGGCAGATTAGGGGTTAATAATATTTAAATAATGTTTGCGAGGCGGGAGTGCGGCGGTTTAGTGGTTAATATGTTTAGTATAGTGGCGGCGACGTTGGGACGGCAGATTAGGGGTTAACAAGTGTAGGTAGGTGGCGGCGATGTTGGGGGCAGCAGATTAGGGGTTCATAAGTGTAGGTAGGTGGCAGCGGTGACCGGAGCGGCAGATTACGGGTTAATAAGAATAATGCATGTGTCGGTGATGTCGGGTGCGGCAGATTAGGGGTTAATAAGTATAATATTAGGGGTGTTTAGACTCAGGGTTCATGTTAGGGTGTTAGGTATAAACATAACTTTTATTTCCCAATAGGAATCAATGGGGCTGCATTAAGGAGCTTTACACTGCTTTTTTGCAGGTGTTAGACTTTTTCTCAACCGGCTCTCCCCGTTGATTCCTATGGGGAAATCGTGCACTAGCACGTACGACCAGCTCACCGCTGACTTAAGCAGCGCTGGTATTGGAGAGCGGTAATGAGCAAAATTTTGCTCAATGCTCACTTCTTGTCTTTTAACAACGGGTTTGTAAAAACCTGTAATACCAGCGCTGTAGGTAAGCGAGCGGTGAGACAAAACTGCTCGTTAGCACCGCATAGCCTCTAATGCAAAACTCGTAATCTAGCCGTAAATTATCCAAAACAATAAAATTATTCTAATACCCTGTTTTAAAAAAAAAAACACCCCAAAATAAAAAGGCCTAATCTATAATAAACTACCAAGGGCCCTTAAAAGGGTCTTTTGTGGGCCCTTAAAAGGGCCTTTTGTAGGGCATTGCCTTAAAGTTAATAGCTCTTTTGCTACAAAACAAAACAAACACCCCCAAACAGTATACAAACGGCCACCCCCCAAACCCACAAAATAAAAATAAAGTAAAACCTAATCTACCCATTGCCCTGAAAAGGGCATTTGTATGGGCATTGCCCTTAAAAGAGCATTTAGCTCTTTTTCCTGCCCTTAAAAGGGCATTCATGCCCAACCCCTAATCTAAAAATAAAAACCCACCCCAAAACGAAATAAAAACATTGCACAAAATAAAAAACGAATTATCAAAAATAATACAAATTATTCCTTTTCTAATACCCATTTTTTTTTTTTAAAACCACACCAAAATAAAAAACCTAATCTAGAATAAACTACCAATGGCCCTTAAAAGTGCTTTTTGTAGGGCATTGCCCTAAGTTAAACAGCTCTTTTACCTGAATTTTTTTACAAAGACCCACTAACATTACAACCCCCCCAACTCACAAAATAAAAAAACTATCTAAAAAAACCTAAGCTACCCATTGCCCTGAAAAGGGCATTTGTATGGGCATTGCCCTTTAAAGGGCATTTAGCTCTTTTGCATTACCTTGAAGAGGGCATTTGGCTCGTTTACGAAAAGCCCAAACCCTAAACTAAAAACAAAACCCACCCAAAAAACCTTAAAAAATCCTAACAGTAACCCCCGAAGTCGCCGCCGTATACTGAATATTAAATGCAAGGTACCCGATTCAAAATGGCGTCCCTTGGATTCCTAGTGGCTGATTTGATTTTGGAAATTTAAATCAGCCAATAGGATAAGAGCTACTGAAATCCTATTGGCTGTTCAATTCAGCCAATAGGATGAGAGCTACTGAAATTCTATTGGCTGATTTGAATAGTTTTGTGATGCGGGAGGGCGGCAGTTTAGGGGTTAATAACTTTAGTATAGTGGCAGCGATTTCGGGGAGTGGCGGAATAGGGGTTAATAATTTTTATTAGTGGCGGCAATGTCGGGAGCGGCAGATTAGGGGTTAATAACTTTAATATAGTATTTGCGATGCGGGAGGGCCTCGGTTTAGGGGTTAATAGGTAGTTTATGAGTGTTTAGTGTACTTTGTAACAGTTTAGTTATGAATTTTATGTAACAGTTTTGCTGCGTAAAACTCATAACTACTGCTCTCAGATTGCGGAACGGATCTTGTCGGTATAGGCTGGAACTCAAGCTTTTTAGCCTCACCACAAAACTCGTAATGGTTGCGCTATGGAAGTCTCATGAAAAAACGTAATTTTTACGTGTGCGGGACTGACGTTGTGTTACAGGCTAAAAGGCTTGCGGTACAGCTATACCAACAAGATTCATAATGGCTGCAGTGTTTTTTAACGTTGAATTTACCATTTTTTTCAGCGTTAAAACACGAACGTGGGGGGCGTGTCCGGGCTCTGGCCAGAGATGGCTGCTACTATGGGAGCTCCGTCTGGGAGATCTACTTTAAGCCAAATTCGCTAAATTAACTGATGCCATCCAACACAGAGTTTTACACTATATGAGAGAGCAAGCGTTGCTGATTTGGGCAAGTCTATTTTTGTTTGTCATGGAGTCCCACAGACCGGTCCGCTGAGGTTTTGAAAGGCTCTCGTGGTGAAGAAATCTCAGCACCCCCCCCCCCCCGGGGATTAGGAGAATTAAGTATATTCTCCTCTGCTACTACTTGGGAATTACTGAATCTAGAACCTGCTCATCATGAAAGGAACTCATTGTGTGTTTCAAGTCCTCCTTGCTGACTTTGAACGCAACATGTGCCAGCGACTTGATTCCCTCGTTTCAATGGTGGAGGAAGAGAGAGCTCGCTTGAGGTCAGATGGACTGAGATCTGCAACGCTCCTCGGCATAACACTACCTGTGAAGTTGTCTACCCAGGGCTCTTTGTCAATGGGGTGCCAGCAGCCATTTGCGGATACCGTGGAAACGCAGAAAAGTTGTAAGGGCCTACCCTCATATGCTAATATAGACACCTCAATTGTGCTGGCTGCCCCCTGGATATCGCAGGATGAAGTATTGCAGCAAGTGAGGTCTTCCACTAATGGCCCTGATGAAGTAACAAGTGTACCACAATGTGAGACGGCTATAAAGGGCCGAGGGATTATGTTGCCCGTGCTGACAAAGCAGAATCAGACCCCACTCTTAACTGCTGGTGAAGGGGTTGCGGCTAGCCATCTGGATTGTGGTGGGAGCTTCATAGCTTTGATGGAACTCAGCACACAGTCTACCAAGGTAACAGATGGTTGCCTGCCCTGGATGGATCCTATCGCTGACACGAGAAGTTTTGTGCTCTTTCGGCCCGTAATTGAAATAATGATCGGAGATAGCCAGATCGCAAGAGCTGGAGTAGGTTAGGGGCATTGCCCTGTTTTGTGTTCCCAGGACTTCTACATTACTTGTTTATTAGGACTGAATTCTATGATGCTTCGATAGCGATATCTGATGTGCTATTTAGTTCAGCCCTACATTTATTTTAGTGCATTAAAATTGTTTTATTTAAAGGAACATGTTGTATGACTGCCCTACATTACAATACCTGAAGTATGTACACTGTCAATTGTTCATTTGGCTTGATTTGGGGAATAGCTGGTGTTTAATATTTAAACTGCCTATTATGGTACTTTATTTACCTTATGATAGCTTATAAGGGGGAAGGTAAAGTGAGGTAAACATTGCCACAAACTGTTAGTCTGTAGTTCCTGTACATGTATTGGAAAATTTTCACCTCGATATTTACTGTTTCTAAGATGTATGTTAATAAATACTGTGTTAATGATGTTTCTCTCTGAGGTAACATGTAATATGTAAATGTCCTTCACTGTAGGTACCACACATGTTAAAAAGCTTTGTTGCAATATTCAGATATCTTAAGGATATTAGTCAGTTGATATTTTATTTGTGCTCCAACAGGTTTATAGATTGGGGAACATGTGTGTCTTAATGCACTACTTGAGGACATTTTTACTGTTTGCCTAGATCTATACTTGTCAGACTAACGTTTACATTTGATGACTACGATACCACCTGATAATTATCATTTCTTGCAATGGTCTGTTTTACAAAGTTGGCATGTTAATTGGCTTATGCTATTTACCCTATATCTCATAGTCAAGAGGTATCTATATAGTTTGCCCGCTTATCCTAAACCATATACCCAGCGCCAATTGTATTATATAGAGGTGATCTTTAATATGCACAATGTCCATTCTTTAGCACATTCTATCATTTACGCCATTGGCCCAAAGGTGGCCTAGTAGTTTTTTCTATCTTGTTTTTGTTAATCCTGTTAATTTCGTTACTCTCCTGTTTGACTTTAAATTCTATGGACCCTTATGAGGTCCGGATTGGCAGGAGAGGCATGACTGTAATGTATTTGCCCAAGAGTGGTCAATTTTCCTTAAAAATCCCCAAACTAAAGTGTTTCATTTGGGTTCATGAGTGGCCTATGTGTGGAGGTTTAATCTTCTAATAATGTACCATGCTCTTTTGCTACTGTATGTAAACAATATGTCATTTGGGCAAACTGCTTGTTTATGTTTGTTTACCCTCAATAAAAAAGTTATATATATAAAAAAAACAAAAAAACCCCACGAACGTAAAACTTGTAATCTAGTTGTCTGACACTTACACTTCATAATAACAGCACAAGTTGAGCAGATCTAGTACGGCAAACATTTAAAAAATTCACATCTAAAGTAATTTACCCCTTAAAGTGAATGTAAACTTTCATCAATTAGTGCCCGTTTTTTAAAAATACTATTAGAAAAAATTTCATGTCACAACAGAAACTTAACCACTTTTGTTACAATGCAATAGTGAAACTAGGACATCAATATACAACTATAGAAGCTGGGGGATTGTGTGAATATTATACATGCACAATCAGGGCCAGAAAACATGTGATGCGCTACTTAGCTCTTTCGCTCAAGCGATAACACAGCCTGAAGCAAAGATTTTGGGGCCTATTTAACAGTGGTCTGTTGGACCTGATCTGACAGGTCAGACCTCGCTGAATGCGGAGAGCTGCTGGTGCAATGCCACCCCCTGCAGATTCGTGACCAATCGGCCGCCAGCATGGAGGTGTCAATCAACCCGATTGTACTCGATCGGGTTAAATTGCGGTGATGTCTTTCCGCCTGCTCTGATGGAGCAGCAGTCTTTAGACTACTGCTTCATAACTGGTGTTTCTGGCGAGCCTGCAGGCTCGCCAGAAACACGAGCCCTCAATCTCCATCCAGAGCTTGATAAATGGGCACCTTTGCGTGCACAGTTTAACGTGCATATTACAAGTTGAAATATTTTTTTTTTCCATGCAAGCAAAACCCGATGTGCGTTAACTAAAGAACTTTGGATATCGCGACTGCACTAACTTATTCTCCCCTTTGACTTCAAAGGAGAGTGCAGAAGAAAAAAAACTTCCACCTATTGCTCACGGGCTAACCTGACACCATATTGAACTCACAGCACTATACCCGTCAGGAGTTACTAATAATTTACTCTCCAATGTTGTTCATATTTACTAATTAGTTACTAATATTTTACTCTCCAATGTTCTTCACATTTGTATTTATATATTAAATAGATGTTCCTATATATATATATATATATATATATATATATATATATATATATATAAATTTGAAAAAAATGTGGATGGAAAACCTGCTAATAGTGTTACATTAATTTACTTGGTATTCAAAATTAAATACCTACTTGTAAATACGAGTATGAAGTGTCCACATCTTGGATTTGAAACAAAGTTACGTTTATTCTCACACCGTGTCAAGCTCGGGCTCGTTAGATTGACAACATCCAGATACACTGGGTAAAGTGAATATTGTGGTTTTAAATGCTAAAATATTTTAAGTACAAATGCATAACCAACTCAAAGCATTTTTATATATGCTTGAAAGAAATGTTACTAGGACCGGTCCATGTGAAGTGACAAGCAGTTTACAAAGATTAATTACTTCCTAAAGTACACAGAGCTGTGGTAAATCCACAGACATGCTACAACTGAATAGGCACATAACGTGAACCTCAAATTGAGTTCTCAGACCTATTAAGGTTTTAGTGAAACCGATGTCAATGAATGAGGCTCACTTATACATGTGCATAGTCACTTGTCAACTCTTAGACAACAGCACATAATGTCAACTGCACCTGTACGTTATATATTTAACAACATTACCAGACTTCAATATTTCATCTGTGAGTTGCTTTAGAAATATGGCAGTGTCCTCCAGATATCCCGCATCTGGGTTCACCTTGTTGGATCTCTTATAGATGTAACGGCACGCTCAAACTTCTCTGCCATGCAAACAAACAAACAAACCAGCATGTCAGATCACGTGGAGTGGTCAGCCAATTGCCGATGTGCGTTTCACCCCCTCATCACTAGAAAGACGGGGTTTCCTCAGGGTTTGTTTGCATGGCAGAGAAGTTTGAACGTGCCGTTACATCTATAAGAGCTCCAACAAGATGAACACAGACGCGGGATATCTGGAGGATACTGATGTCCGGTCTGTATAGCGGATCTTATGCCATATTTGCAAAGAAGCTCACAGATGAAATATTGAAGTCTGGTAATGTTGTTAAATACATCACGTACAGGTGCAGTTGACAGAGGGGTACAATTCTACAAACAAGGTATCCTCCTGCATTGCTGTTTGTTGTTCTGTTATATCTAATGCGCACCATTATCGCTATCCATGACTGCTGCTTTTCATGCTGCTTTCTACACAAGACAGGTGCAGTTGACAGAGGGGTATGGTAACAGATAAGGATATCCTCCTGTATCTTTGTCTCTTTGGCTTCAATCGTTGTCCTGCTGCAGTATTAACATACTTGCTTTAAGTGCTTTGCTGCATATCATCTCAACTTCTACTAATACCTGTGGCAGACTGTTTAAACCCTTGTTTGGTGGCTCTATTTACTTTGAATAGGACGCACTTCTATAACTGCATTAACAACTTTGGGAAAAGTAAATAACGGTTGGAAGATTTATTACTATTTTATTAGTCCACAATAGACTTTTAATACATCGAACTCCCTACTAAGTTCTGCTGGGCCCTAAGGGTATTACCCCATTTTACAAACAGCCTATGCTATTTACTTAACAGTGTAACTGTGAATGTTTTTTTTTTGTATGACATTTTCCCAAATGTTTATGCTACGCTCAGTAATATAACTTATATACAATTTTCTTTAAAGGGACATGAAACCCAATTTTTTTCTTTTATGATTCAGATAGAGAATACAATTTTAAACAACTTTATAATTTACTTCTATTATGTAATCTGTTTCATTCTCTTGGTATCATTTGTTGAAGGAGCAGCAATGCACTACTAGTTTCTAACTGAACACATGGGTGAGCCAATCACATTCAATATATATATGCAGCCACCAATCAACAGCTAGAACCTAGGTTCTCTGCTGCTCATGAACTTGCCTAGATAAACCTTTCAGCGAATGATAACAAGAGAAGGAAGCAAATTAAATAATAGTACTAAATTGAAAAGTTGTTTAAAATTGTATTCTCTATCTGAATCATGAAAGAAAAATTTTGGGTTTCATTTCCCTTTAAGTTCTTATGTGCTGTTGTCTAAGAGTTGACAAGTGACTATGCACATGTATAAGTGAGCCTCATTCATTGACATCAGTTTCACTAAAACCTTAATAGGTCTGAGAACTCAATTTGAGGTTCACGTTATGTGCCTATTCAGTTGTAGCATGTCTGTGGATTTACCACAGCTCTGTGTACTTTAGGAAGTAATTAATTTTTTTAAACTGCTTGTCACTTCACATGGACCGGTCCTAGTAACATATCTTTCAAGCATATGTAAAAATGCTTTGAGTTGGTTAAGCATTTGTACTTAAAATATTTTAGCATTTAAAACCACGATATTCACTTTACCCAGTGTATCTGGATGGTGTCAATCTAACGAGCCTGAGCTCGACACGGTGCGAGAATAAACGTAACTTTGTTTCAAATCCAAGATGTGTTGCCTTTTCTTTTTTCAAAAGAGTGCTGAATTCCCAGTCTTTAATAGGTGATTTTATTTTAAACCACCTAATATTCTTTAATTTTTGTACTATATATGTATATATATATATATATTATATATATATATATATATATATATATATATATATATATATACCTATATATATATATATATATATATATATAGACATTGATATATATTTTACCTTAACAATTTCAGATCTATACAGAAATATATATTTCAAAACAAAAATAAAAAAAAATTCTATGTGAAGAACATTGGAATGTAAAATATGCACAATATGCTTTGGGTTTCGTGTGTTTGTGCACAGCGGGGTCACAGGTGATCCATGGGTTGTACTAGGTGGGGTTGGAGGGGTATCAGGAAGACACAGGGTGTGTCTGGTTAGGAGGTGTGGATGTCTGGGCATGCTATAGACCAGGCTGTGGGCAGAAAGCTATAATGCCCAAGCTTTGACAAACAGGCTGCAGGACAGTTGGGAAGTATGACGTATCACAAGTAGGCAATTAAGTCTAATTACCCTCTGGGGTCAATTTATCAAGCTCCGTACTAAAGACCGCTGCTCCATAACTTGTCCGCCTGCTCTATGGCGGCGGACAGAAATCAACCCGAACGAATACGATCGGGTTGATTGACACCCCCTGCTAGCGGCCAGTCTGCAGGGGGCGGCATTGCACCAGCAGTTCACAAGAACTGCTGGCGCAATGATAAATGCTGACAGCGTATGCTGTCGGCCTTTATCGATGTGCGGCGGATATGATGCGCTACATTGTATCATGTCCGCTCACACATTAATAAATTGACCTCTCTAAGTGAAAGCTTCCCTAGGAACCTGCCTACTTTACCTAAATAAAAATCCACTTCCCTATAATTTATTCTTTCAACAGTAAGTAAAATGAGGACCTATCAGACTAAAAACATAAAATGTGATATTACTACATTTTTAAGCTGCAGGTCAGACATTGTTTTAGTCATTCTGTGGCTAAGAACACTAAACATAAACTGGATCTTTGTGAGTTTACTGCTCACTGTGTATAGAGAAGACAATTAAAGGGGCATTCAAAATAACATTTAATTCTATATAAATGTATTAATTAATGAAACAGCGCAATATACTTTAGTTTACTTTCATTTGCAGTAAAATTGAGAAAATGTTTAAAGAGACATAAAAGTACAAAAAGAAAATGTGCCAATGTGTAACAACAGCATTTTATTATTGCACTATTGTTTGCATATAACTATGTCTTTAAATACATAATTAAAGGCAGCTCCTGAGCAGCAATGCTCTACTGGGAGCTAGCTGAACACATCTGATGGGCCAATGACAAGAGGCATATGTGTGTAGCCATTAATCACCAGCTATTTCCCAGTAGTGTATTGTTGCTCCTGAGCTTATCTAGATATGCTAGACAGAATAGACTGGATGTGTTAGGAGCGCCTAAAAAGGACAGGTCTAAGTTGGGAGTATAAGTTAAAAATACTTGGAAAACACAATTAGAATCAGTCTTGAAAAAGGCCCTATTGGTGGGCCGAAACGCGTTGGCATATATGGTGAGCTTTATTCCTAAAACTGTAAGTTTATTTTAAACAATACTGCTCTATGTTGTATTTTTTCTTTTTTTCACAGGGATTGGATTCTTCTTTTTTCACAAGGATTGGATTTTTTGTATCATATGAAGTTCATTTGCATATATTTTTTACCCAGCGATCACAGTTGATTGACTTTCTGATTGTACCACATTTTTGTTTTTGTTTTTTGTTTTTAATATTGGATTTTTTCACTATTGGATCACTTCCTTCTTATTAGCATCACTTATTTGGATCAACTTATATATTTTTTGGATTTGTATTTGGATTACAAGGATTTTCTGATTAACTTACCCTTTTTTATATATCATTTCCACTGGACTTTTAACGTATATATTTCTTCACTGGTTTTACTATATATATTTTTTCACTGGTTTTACAATATATATATTTTTTTCACTGGACTTATAACCCATATTTAATTTTTCACAGGACTTCTAATATATATATGATTTTTGGTTTATGTTCATATCTTTATATATTTTTAACTGTTTATTACATTTACAACACCTTTGAACAAACACTAGACATCGCACTTATTACCCTTCATCCTGTATATATGCCCTGACCCACAGGAGTTAATACACGTGTATTGTTCAATTGCTTTTATTCTTTTATATCCTCATACTTTTGCATTTTTTTATCATTATTTTTGTTGTTATCGTATCATCTTATCATTGCCACTGTCAGATTGTTTTAATCTGTGATCACCTGTTATTATATGTGATATTAAATTTGTTAAATTGTGAATTTTAGGATTTTCTAATTGTGTTTTCCAAGTATTTTTAACTTATACTCCCAACTTAGACCTGGCCTTTTTAGGCGCTCCTAACACATCCAATCTATTCTGTCCTCATTCTTGGGTATCTAGAAACCCAACTGTTATAGGAGCTTTGGTCCTGGAAGTTAGCGCCGTCCGACAGATTACATTTTAGCGTACTTATCTAGATATGCTTTTCAACAAAAGATACAAAGAGATAAATTTGATAGTGGGAGTAAATTCAAAAGTTTCTTAAAATTGCATGTTCTATCTAAACCATGGAAGTTTAATTTTGAATTTCATGTACTTTTAAGGTAGTTGTGACCAATTTTTATACAAAAATGTTTAATAAAAATAAAGTGGCATGTCACAAATGTTTTTTTAATGTTTAAAGGGATATTTAAAAGTATGAAATTATAATATAAATATTTCATTATGCATAGTTTAAAAAGACAAATTTATGTAATGTACTTTCATTATTTATTTTGCCTCATTTTCCTGTTATTTAACTTTGAATATTGTCAGTTTTCTAAATTCCACAGTTTGTATAAAGTAATAGGAGCCGCCATGTTTTAACTTAAGTTTCACCTTATCTATCTTCCTGCTGAGAACAATTATGGGAAGATATAAAACTGGATATATACTGTCTAAACAAGGCTCTTTAGCACATAGGATTAACTAAAAGGGTTCCACTCAGCCTTGATTGCACAAACAAAGATAAAGAGAAAACATGGCGGCACCCATTGGTTTGTAGAAACTAAAGTACTCTATGGAAACTAAACCATTACAACTACATTTTAATACTCAAACAACAAATATCACTTTTAAAAATACAAATGTGTCTATGGCAAATCTATGCTTTGAATACATCATTATGGGCTACATTACAAGTGGAGTGCAAACGTTTGTGCCTAAGCAATATGGGGTATATTGCAAAGGTTTACCGCTCGTATTACAAGTTGAAAGTAAAGACGATCGCATGAGTGCAATCACGATTCACGCTAGAATGATTACGGCGACTTCAGAATTCTGATTAACTGTTTTGCAAAACTAAAAAGCTGCACAAAACACATCAAAATACATTACAAAGTAAAGTTACACACATAATAACATTATCTAATAAAAATTATTTTTAAAAATGCACAAAAAAGTTATAAGGGCTCAGATGTTAGAAAAAAATGAATGACATGGGTGCAGGTGCTTTGGGGAGAGGATGGTAGCTCGCTTAGAGAATCGTTTAAACTAGACAAAGGCAGGGAGGGTCAGTCCAAACATAATAGAACAGACAGATGAGTCTGTGAATATGACAGACCCAGAATATCTCAAGGAATGGATGACAGAAGAGTACACTTAGCAAATGTCACATTAGAAAATTTGGAAGAATGGAAAATTTTAATTATTTCGCTACCCTAGAATTTCCAGACCCAACTGATATCTCTACTTAGGAATACTGAATACGTTCTAACTAATGTAATGGCAGGTCAATTCCCTCAAAGCTGGGCCAGAATTTAAGAAGGTCCTGACTATAAACCGGAGAAGGGGGCACAGGAGTTGTGGGGATGGAGATTAATATATATATTTTTTTATTATTATTTTTCTCCCCTACCCTTGCCACATGATTTGTAACGCAGAGGCAAAGAGAGAATTATGTAAGTTAATATGAGATAACATGATTCTGATTCATTTGATAAGAAAAGAGCATTATGACCAATGGAATAATTAGAATAATGTTAGTAAGAAATTTTGTCAATGCAAGGTATTGATTACCAGATTTCAGGCTCATACATCATTATATGTTTCATATAAAAGGTATTAAGATTTCAGTATCTGTAATGTTTAAGTTGATGTAACACATATCTACTTATGTTATGCATTTGATCCCTTTTTTAAACTTTTGACTAGATTGTACTTCTGCAAGAATTTGGATTAATGAAAGTTATTGATTAATAGTTACAAGATTTATGCAGAAGATTCATATATAGGGCAATAAGATTTCAGCAACCGTGATGTTTTTTCTTGATTTGGTATGTATTTATTTATGTTCTGTATTGGATTTCTTTTGTTATATTGTTGAACAGATTGTACTTTTGAATAATATTTGCCTGGATTTGTTTTGTTAAAAACCAATAAAAAGACAATTTAAAATCTTGTCACATTTGAAATCACTTTCCATGAGCAGTGTTATAAAGGTTAAACTAAGATTTTTAATATTGAGATACTTACATACACATATCTAAAGATGTAAATATATAGTATGTATGTATATGTATGTGTATATATGTATTTACAGACTACATCCAACTACCGCCCTATTTCCCTCCTCTCTCTTGCCTCAAAGCTTCTTGAAAAACTAGTATATGCACGCCTATCCCATTTCCTTACGTTAAACTCCCTTCTTGACCCACTGCAATCTGGATATCGTCCCCATCACTCTACAGAGACAGATTTTTAAAAACAGTGCAATAAAAAACACCAGAGGGCGCTAGTATAACTATAAATGATCACCAGATATATAAATTGTTTTTAAAAAACAAATAAAAATTAGTTGATTCAAATGGATAATGGCACCTCATTAAAACGAATATCCCAATATAAAAGTCCACTATACATTGTACAGTCTTTTGATTTGAAAAAGTTCAGAATTTTCTTAGCCGTCAGCAGTGGACTCTCCCTAATGGCAGATCAAATTCCTTCTTCTCACGGATAGAATCCAATCTGTGCAGGTTTAAACACAAACAAGAGCGACCATTGTGTGTATCCACAGCCTCAATAAACCCCACACAGCAGTATTCTATTCCCAGGGTACTCACACTTTCGCAGAGCACACCAGTGTGCTTGTGGAAATAGACTAGTTATCAGAGCAAACCAGCTTGCTCCCTCCGGTATGCTCTCTCCTTGCAGGTGTGGATAAAGACAAACCCACTGGCTCCTCACAGCATTTCAGGATAACAGAACTTCAATTAGCAGCGGCTTGGTAATGAGAACCTCACTTGTCAAGGAATGGCAGACAATGATAAAAACAAATCTTTAATCATTAGTAAAACCAGAATCCTTACAATACAAGTAGGTGGACAATGTGTAACAATAATATTTGCAACGCGTTTCTCAGCTCACTTGGCCGTTTCCTCAGGCATCAAAGATACATTTTTTAAGTTGTACTTTAGCGCCCTCTAGTGACTATACATCACACATTTGTTCTTTTGACTCTACAGAGACAGCTATTGTTAAAGTTACCAACGACCTACTTACAGCAAAATCAAAAGGCCACTTCTCTCTGCTAATCCTCCTTGATCTGTCTGTAGCCTTTGACATTGTTGGCCACCCTCTTTTGCTCCAAACCTTCCAATCCTTCGGCATCTGTGACACAGCCCTTTCGTGGCTCTCTTCCTACCTGTCAAACCGTACCTTTAGTGTAGCCTTCTCTGGGGCCTCCTCTGCCCTGTCACCACTTTCTGTCAGAGTACCGCAAGGCTCTGCCCTCGGTCCCCTTCTCTTCTAAATCTACATGTCATCACTAGGTTCCCTAATAAAGTCCCGCAGTTTCCAATATCATTTGTATGCCGATGACACCCAAATCTACTTCTCTGCAACAGACCTATCTCCTTCCTTGCTAACCCGTGTCACTAACTGTCTTTCTCACATCTCTTCCTGGATGTCCTCTCACTACCTCAAGCTAAATCTCTCCAAAACTGAGCTCCTCATTTTCTCCCCTTCTTCAAAAATCTCCACCCCAATCTCTCTATAACTATTGACAACTCCATCATTACCCCTACCCCGCATGCCCAATGTCTCGGGTCACATTTGACTCAGATCTTTCTTTCACTCCTCACATTCAGTCCTTGGCTAAAGCCTGCCGCTTCCACCTTAAAAATATCTCTAAAATTAGACACTTCCTTACACAAGACACAACTAAGATTTTAATCCACTCTCTCATTCTTTCCCACCTTGATTACTGCAACTCTGTCCTCTCTGGTCTCCCCACCTGCCGCCTAGCTACTTTACACTCCATAATGAATGTCTCTGCCAGACTCATCTTCCTTACACATCGCTCTTCATCTGCTGCTCCTCTCTGCCAATCCCTTCACTGGCTTCCTCTTGCCTCTAGGATCAAACACAAAATTCTCACTCTGACATACAAAGCCCTCAACTGCACTGCCCCCCCCCCTATATCTCAGACCTTTTCTTCAGATACTCTCCCTCCGGTCCCCTTCACTCTGCTCATGACCTCCTACTGTCCTCCTCTCTGGTTACCTCATCGCACTCCCGTTTACAGGACTTCTCCAGACTGGCTCCCATCTTATGGAACTCTCTGCCTCGCCCCACAAGACTCTCCCCTAGTTTTGAAAGCTTCAGGCGCTCCCTAAAGACTCTACTATTCAGGGATGCATACAACCTATGCTAACCTTACTTTATACCAGTTCCATTCCTCCATTGCTATCCCCTGAACCCCCTTAGCATGTAAGCCTAAGAGTCCAGCTGTTTGTAGATAGCCTTCTTAAGAGCTGACTACAACAGTACAACTCTTGGCAAAGCCCTCTGCCCATTGTATCCCTATAATTGTTTTGTTGTACTCCCCCTTTGTTTATAGCACTGCAGAACGCTTTAGGGAGAAACATTACCCTAATTCTATCATCGAAAATGGCTTCTTGAGAGCCAAAAATGACAATAGAGAATTGTATTTTACTGAGTCCAATGCACGATTAGAACCAATAAATAACAGTACCTTTCATAAAGATCCGTTGTTCATTACCCAATTCAACTCTAATCATAATTTAATTAGAGAGATTGTCACACGTCATTGGCAAATATTACTTAAAGACCCTATTTTGAAAAGAACTTTGGACGACAAACCCAGAATAGTCTATAGAAGGGCACCAACCCTCAAAACAATGTTGGCTCCGAGCAAGATTGTCAAACATAGACAACCTTCCCCGGGAAATAATAGGAACAATTTACAACATGGGTCTTATAAGTGCAGACGAGCCCGTTGTAAGATGTGTATTTTCATTGGTGATCGGCAAAAAACCTTTAGGTCTAGTATCACTCACAAATCCTATACCATCATTGGCCGTGCTTCTTGTGCTTCCTCTTATGTAGTTTATCTACTTACATGTGTCTGTGGGGTACAATACGTAGGGCGTACCTGTAGATACCTTAGCACCAGATGATCCGAACACCATCGAAATATGAAGAATAACTACAGACTTCATAGTGTATCAAGACACTGTAACGATGTACATAGGGGAGATCTTAATTGTTATTCTGTCAATCCCATAGAATTCATTCCTAAATCTCATCTTTATAACCGGTTTTTTAGGCTCAGACAGAGGGAGACTTATTGGATCCATCTGCTGAAAAGCATGTACCCTGATGGTCTCAATTTATGTGTCGATTTGGCAGCCTTCTCATAAAGGTCCATTTCTCTAGTCCCTCTGCCTGATTTTGTTGTAGGTTATTTATTACCAACCAATTATCCTCATTGGAGTAGACGTCTATGGTCTCGGACCAACTAGATATAACTGGTTTGATTATTAAGAACACTTTACAAGTTAATTATATTCAGATTTAGAGACAAAATCATTTATGACCATACATTGATATTTATCTGCTAGAACATATAGGCCATTCAAATATGTGGAGGCTATCATAATAATATACCTATAGATACCTATCTATCAAATTTATTTGTCAATATACATTACACCTTCAACCCATATGAATAATAAATTATTATATCCATCAATTAGAACACATGGTCCCTTTAAATATGTTATTACATTACTATTCATCAGAAAACATGGTCCCTTTAAATATGTGGTTTTATCACCAACAGGTTTATGAATATTAATTTACTCATGCCCTACAATTAAGTTTTTATTGCATTAGCTTACAGATGGTACAATAATACTGCATCTGTATGTTATGGTGGTTTATATGATATTTTAAACTTCCTTTCGTTATTGCAACTATCACACATCGCAACTATTACACAGGAGAAACACAGACACAATTCTGTCACATTCTTTCATCCAAACACCTCTTTTTTTACAATAGTAACAACTGCTAATTTCCAGTATCTCTCGATATTTTTATTAGAATTATATACGAATTTATTACATTCCGACATTGCAGTCATTTTTTGGTTATGTATGTATACTGATCACAGTCGGCATTATCGTCTTTACACTCTTCATCTCTGATTACAGAACAGGTGCGACTGTCACCATAGATACCAATCACAATTTATGATTGGTTCGATGATGGGTGTGGACAATAGATCGGGCTGTGATTGGATGATCATTATGTTAAGTAGAGCGGGGTTTTCAAAGTGAATATCAGCCTGATGAAACGACCAGAAGGTTGAGAAACGCGTTGCTGTATCTTTGTATTTTAAACAGTTTTAAATTCAATTTTATCAATAAAAATTTCTTTTACGATACCCCCGCTCTCATCGTCTACTATCTGATCCTATGTGTGGAGCAGTATCTTGCCACTTACACTAAGGACTCTGAGCCATTGATCCTCCCACAGACGCTGTGGGCCTCTGACGTCGGTGTTTGTCCGCCGTAGCGGATTGGACCACTGGAGCGCTAGAGCCTTCCTCCTATTGGACCGTCTGGCGGGCGACTAAGGTTCCGTCCTGTTTAGTTTGGCATACGTTTATGCCATCTCACTTGTGAGAATTTTTCCATTTGTGTGTGCTGTCTGCTCCTACCTGCTTTTTAGCGACACCACGATACTGTCCCATAAGGCGCCTCTTTCTGTTCTCTGCCATTAATACAGGCAATGAGTGGAGGACAGAGGAGCCTCTTAAAGAAGAAGATACAGGTCTGTGAGAGCCAGAAATCTTGCTTGTTTGTAGGTGACCAAATACTTATTTTCCACCATAATATGCAAATAAATTATTTCCGAATCCGACAATGTGATTGTCTGGATTTGTTTGCACATTTTGCCTCTCATAGTTGAGGTATACCTATGATGAAAATTACAGGCCTCTCTCATCTTCTTAAATGGGAGAACTTGCACAATTGGTGGCTGACTAAATACTTTTTTGCCCCACTGTATATATAATTATAAATATATATTGTACCAAAATACCATCAGATATATGTAGAAATATATATTTATGAATAAATAGAACATATTCTGCTATGCAGTTCGGGTTAGCGAAAATGATAATATGCGAACGTGTTTGCGGGAGAATGGGGTGTTATTTTCCCATTTTTTTCTCCATTGACTTCTATGGGGGAATATGTGAACGCACACGCAATATTCTAGCTTTAGATTTTTGCACTTGTCGGGTTACCGTTACAAGCAAACAGTTTACTTTCCACTCATAATATGAGCACAACCCAATGAGCGCAAAAATCTTTGCGCTCCACATCCCTTTAAAGAGAAGCAAAACATGTGAATAAGAGCCTAGTGAATGCTTCAACATCTACTAATTCATGGCATTTTGTTAAGTTAAGTGACAACATGGAAGAGATTCAAGTACACTTATTTACCTAATTTCTGGATAAATATTTTTAATCAATTAAAGCTTTTTTGCTAAATTAAATGGACTTTGTACAATTGCTTTGTCAATATTGTTCAAATGCATCTTCTAATTGACTCATAGATAAAACCTCAAAAAAAGCCTTTATTTTCATGCAGTGGGTATTAATGTAATAACCATTCAGTCTAATTACTATGAGCTAGATTACAAGTGGAGCGCCAATTTAGGCAAGAGATAAATAACCAGCCATTACAAATGCTTGCGGTAGTAATTAGCGCTCCAAAAAATATTTTCCAAACGTGCCCCAATTGCCCAAAATGTTATTCTAGTGTAGGTTTTGTAAATTTAAAAATACTTGCCTTTTCTTTTTAATTAAAAAAACTTCACAAAGCAGTTTTTAGGGGTTAAATTGAGCGGGTGTGGGGTGTTAGAAAAAAAAGGCACTGAAAAGGGCCTTTACATTGCAGTCTATGGGGCCTATCTATCAAGCTCCGTGTTTCTGGCGAACCTGCAGGCGGACAGACATCGCCGCAATTCAACCCGATCGAGTACGATCGGGTTGTTTGACACCTCCCTGCTGGCGGCCAATTGGCCGCGAGTCAGCAGGGGGCGGCGTTGCACCAGCAGCTCTTGTGAGCTGCTGGTGCAATGTTAAATGTGGAGAGCGTTTTGCTCTCCGCATTTAGCGAGGTCTTGCGGACCTGATCCGCACTGTCGGATCAGGTCTGCAAGACCTTTGATAAATAAATAGATAAATAGAGGCCTATGGGGAACTGTGTGTTCCTTGTAAATATTTATGTAAATGAATATATACATATATATTTATGTGTTAATATTTGCGTATACACATATAAACACATATATGTATATATTCATTTACATATATATTTAAAATCTGCTGCCCATTGCTGCACGACTTACCCCCTTTGCTGTGCTAGGTTTCATTCTATGGAAGCGTGCTCACGTGAGCGCAATGCTTCCTTGCACCTAACTTGTAATACCTGTGCACATATGCGTGCAATGAAAGTGCCTTTACATGGAGGTCAATGGGGGTCTGTGTTTTCACTATAAATACATATGTAAATGCTTGTATACATATATATTTATGTGTTAATATGTGTATATACACATATAAACACATAAATATATATGTATATAGTTATATATACATATATATTTATTTTTTTGCTGCCCAACGCTGTGCAAATTGCACCCTGTGCTGCGCTAGGTGGTTTGCCATGTCTATCGACATCAGAACGAGTCTCCCGTTGAATAAATAAAAAGAGAGAAGCGCTCAACCTGGAAACGAACAATAGCATAATAGCTTGTTGTATGGCTAATTACCACCCAAGAAGCAGCCTCTTTTTGCTCAACATGTGTGCCTTTCACAAGAGAAAAACTTTCCTGAAGCATATCAGTTTGATCAAATTGAAGCCTATGGAAGAGCACCGTTGTGAGTACAAGGCTTCCGGGCAATGCAAATGCAAGGTCGCATTTGCATTGCACCTCACTTGTAATACCGGCGCAAATATTGTGATTGCGTAATATTGTGATTGTAATCTAGCCCTGAATATGCTATATAATGTGGGTTTCAAATTAATGGGACAATAATGTCATTTTAATTATACATATGTATATATCAGCTAATAGCACTGTGTTGCAAAATATCTACATAACGGCTATGATCACTATATAAGCTATTAAAACTGTATTTTGGTTTACAAAATGAATTGCTGGTAGCATGTTGCAGAGTTTGGCAAATTGAAGTAAACGTTTGTTACCTATATCCTTTGGCAGAGTAGAAAAGGCAAATATGTATCAAAAAATGGTTCTATTTAAAATTGAAATGTATGTTTTTTGTTTTTTTTGTGTGAAATACCCACACAAGTCATACCTTGTTTTTCCACACAGACCAATAATAATTCAGTTTTAAGAAGTATCCAAATATGGGAAAGGGTAGATGGTGCACAGCAACACAGAATTAAAATCAATATAAAACACTTTAACACATTTTGGCTGAGATTACAAGTAGAGAGAAAAGATTAGTAGTGCTATTATGCATTAATATCACTTGAACACAATCAATAGTGCCTCTATTTGGAGCTCATGTTACCAGTTATGTTTTATTGCTCATTGGTAGTCCCTCACATAAAAGACTTATGGGGGAGCGCTGTAAAATTAATCTCGGATATCGCTTTAAGCTCTAAGCCAGGGTGTTCTAAGCCAATGATGTTCTTCATTTAGTTCCGTACTCTACTATTAACAATGGTTTATTTAAGGTCCACTAACTTCATATAGTTTTAGCATCAATTAGTTGCTCTGATCAATGTGACTGGTGTGGAGTTAGACTTTCTGACTGGAGCTTTGACGTTGTATATCTTAAGTGATCACTACACAGTCCTACACTTCGTCGGCTCACATAACAGTGTCCTCACTGTTTGTCCACCCTTCCTTAGGGTCAGGGATAGGCAAGGTGTCCGTACACGGACACTGGTGTCCGTGACTGGCCCGTGCCGTGTCTGCTGCCCATTTTGCTGCGGGGAGGGAGGAGTAGGACAGATGAATGCTGGTCCTGACTCCTCCTTGACACACGTGGCGCCACATTTCGCAGGGTTGTGGCCACTCCCACGTGATGCCGCTTAGTACTGGGAAAATTACTCTGAGTGAGACTGAGAGAGAGGGAAGATTCAAGAAGCAAGCTGCCACTGTGTCCCTGGAGCTTTATATGCTAAGGTAAAGCACTTTAACCAGCACCTGAAGTTTATTATAAGTAGTATTTAATTAGAAACCTTAGTATATCTTTTCTTTCTGATTAAATAATAGGAAAGGGAGAATATGTAGTGTGAATAAAGTTAGTGGCTTGTCAAGAGACTGCTAGCGATATTGGGTAATAAGTAATGGAATAAATAAAGCCTGAGTGAAATACTGCATATGTATCTGCATCTGTATAATAACACCCAGCTCTATACAAAGACACAGTAGTGACACTAGCACATGCGTATAGCCAGACAAGGGCTGTTTATAGGGTCAGTGGTATCTGCATCAGTATAATAACACCGAGCACTATATAATGACACAGTAGTGACACTGGCACATGCGTATAGCCAGACAAGGGCTGGTTATAGGGTCAGTGGTATCTGCATCAGTATAATAACACCCAGCTCTATACAAAGACACAGTAGTGACACTGGCACATGGGTATAGCCAGAGGAGGGCTGGTTATAGGATCAGTGGTATCTGCATCAGTATAATAACACCAAGCGCTATATAATGACACAGTAGTGACACTGGCACATGGGTATAGCCAGAAGAGTGCTGGTTATAGGATCAGTGGTATCTGCATCAGTATAATAGCACCCAGCACTATACAAAGACACAGTAGTGACACTGGCACATGCATATAGCCAGACAAGGGCTGGTTATAGGATCAATGGTATCTGCATCAGTATAATAACACCCAGCACTATATAATGACACAGTAGAGACACTGGCACATGCGTATAGCTAGAGGAGGGCTGGTTATAGGATCAGTGGTATCTGCATCAGTATAATAACACCCAGCACTATACAAAGACACAGTAGTGACACTGGCACATGGTTATAGCCAGAGGAGGGCTGGTTATAGGATCAATGGTATCTGCATCAGTATAATAACATTCAGCACTATATAATGATGATGTTTTTAATTTGAAGTGTACGTTGGTGTCCTTCACTAAGGTCTTTACTTTAGAAAATGTCCGCCACAGCCTTGGTTCGTGCCTATCCCTGCTTAGGGGTCCTAAGGTAAAGAAAGTACTATGCTGGATTTGTCATGGTCTCACTATAGGACTAATTTTCAAAACATCACCGCTCAGGCGAGATATTCTCAGAAGTCTCGTCGGCACAATGAGATCCTAAAAAAAAAAATAGAAATACAAATGTTATCTTGAGAAATGTTTAGGTTGCTATGTAGTGTTCTTTATGTGAAACAGAGACTTCTACATTAAAATACAAGGAAAATCCAAAAGATTTTGTGTGATTTCTCTCCATGCCGGCAAGGTTTACGAATATCAGGCCCTAACTGTTCATTAAGATAATCCACCCTATACCATATAAGGTATGTTCCTCCAGATAAATATATAGTCATATAGAAGAATGGAAAAAGATAGCACTAAGCAACAACAATTTTGCATAGAGAAGGATACAGTTATATAATATGCACACATACACAGGCAGGGTAAAAACAACACATTATACTATGTATAATATAAACAGAACATATTCTAGAAACTAGTTTTAGTTATGATTGTCTTATATGTGTGCGCCTGTGTGCAAACACTGGCTTAATATCTACCAAATGACAATGGTCTTAGTAGTATTTGTGTTTATATGTCTATGTTTATATAAAAAATGTATAGAAAAAAACTTTTTTAGTTTTTAAAGAATTTTCTTAGAAAAATATCATTAATACAAAAAAATATATAAAATAATAATAATAATAATAATAAAAAAAATATACAAAGATTATTGGTTAAAAATAATATTCTTTTATTATAATCAAATATAAAACAGTCAGTCAAAATTGCCTAATCTTAAAGTGGTTATGTGAGAAAGTTGGTACCAACCAAATGTTTTGAGGTGTAGCTAAAATTAGTATACGATATATGTGTGTAAAAACAGTGTATAAAATTAGCAAGTCTAGTATATACCTTGGTAGGTATTTAAAAATACTTTTTGTAAAAGATTTGGCTTTTCGCTCATAAAATGCACCATAGGTAGAAAATAGGGTATAATTAGTAGAAACACAGTTGTTAGAGATCGTTGTTGAAGACAACTATTGACACCTGGTTCAACAATAGGTGTTTATTTTCAGCCTTTATGAAATAAGTCTTTTTGTGATATGACCAAAAGTTTTAGGCTAGGTGTTTAAGCCGTTTTCTATATGTCACAGTAATTATATCAAAATAGTTTTTGAACACTTAGCTTGTCTTTTGCGGTATTATTAATCAACAGACTTTGAATAAGGTACCTTATTTTCAGTTCCAAGTCATATAAGAAGGTGAGTACCAATAAAAATATAAAAATGTAAAAATATTTTTTCAACAAAAGAAAAAAGAGAACTAAGCCATTCGATTCTATTCCAGTTTTCACTATAATTATTTATTTAATCTTAAGTGGCTTTTAAACATATTGAAACCACACACAGTATAGTACCAATATAAATATAAAAAATATCTTTTCAACAAAGGAAAAAAAGAGAACTATTCCAGTTTTTTACTAAAATTATTTATTTAGTTGTTTATTTATTTTATTTTTTTCTAATAAGAATACATTAATACTCTATAGCGGCTTTTAAGCATATTGGAAACCACACACAGAAATGATATTGGCTTTGACAATGCTTCAATAAAACAATTAAACAAATTACTCAATCAGGAACAAAGGTATAAAAGATAAGATTCTAAGCAGGTCTGACAGAAGCTTGAGAAAGGCTATTTTGAGCTGAAACGCGTTGCTTTGGATACAGACTGCTAACTGATCACCTTGGATACAGACTACTCTCACCGCATTGGAGAAACCCTGCTCTTTACCTATCTGTCAATCTCGCATTTGGTGGGCGTGTCAAGACCGGACACGGAAGTGACAGAGGCAACTTTCACAGGAGACATACACGCTGCAACAAGCGCTCCTAGAAACTTTGAAAGGACAAAGAAAGTTTCTCATCTATACCTCATTTGGACACGCAAGAACCTTCTTATATGACTTGGAACTGCAAATAAGGTACCTTATTCAAAGTCTGTTGATTAATAATACCGCAAAAGACAAGCTAAGTGTTCAAAAACTATTTTGATATAATTACTGTGACATACAGAAAACGGCTTAAACACCTAGCCTAAAACTTTTGGTCATATCACAAAAAGACTTATTTCATAAAGGCTGAAAATAAACACCTATTGTTGAACCAGGTGTCAACAGTTGTCTTCAACAACGATCTCTAACAACTGTGTTTCTACTAATTATACCCTATTTTCTACCTATGGTGCATTTTATGAGCGAAAAGCCAAATCTTTTACAAAAAGTATTTTTAAATACCTACCAAGGTATATACTGGACTTGCTAATTTTATACACTGTTTTTACACACATATATCGTATACTAATTTTAGCTACACCTCAAAACATTTGGTTGGTACCAACTTTCTCACATAACCACTTTAAGATTAGGCAATTTTGACTGACTGTTTTATATTGATTCTAATAAAAGAATATTATTTTTAACCAATAATCTTTGTATATTTTTTATTATTATTATTATTATTATTTTATATATTTTTTTTAATTAGAACTTAATGATATTTTTCTAAGAAAATTCTTTAAAAACTAAAAAACGTTTTTTTCTATACATTTTTTTATATAAACATAGACATATAAACACAAATACTACTAAGACCATTGTCATTTGGTCGATATTAAGCCAGTGTTTCCACACAGGCGCACACATATAAGACAATCATAACTAAAACTATTTATTCAGATGACTTGGGGTATCTGATTTTTATGTGAAGTATTATCTACCACCAGCGCATAGATTTTTAGTTGTTTAATCATAAATATTCTAGAAACTACCCACACGCACAAATGTAAGACAATCATGCCTTGTGTGTGACTCAATCTATCTCAATAGAAAGCCATAATGGCTGCTGAGGTAAAACCCATTATACTGATTAACATATTAGATTAATTCTTAATTACACTTTTCTGTAATGCCACTTGCCAAATCTGTTTATAAGCATTTTATTATCTTCATATAATTGATTAACATTATTTCACTGGATTCCATTATTTTCACAAGATAAAGCATTATTGTAGTAATTTGTGTGATAAGTTGATTTTTACAAACATTTTCACAAATCTAATGTGTAGAACAGCCTTTACTGATGCGGTTAAACTTTGTCAAATGTGATCAATCATTTTATAGTGACGAGAAACCAAAAAATGATGCTCTCCAAACTTGCATTTAACTTCTTGGAAATCGTAGCCATAGTGAACTAATAGGCAAACCTTTTCCCAAAACACCAAAGCATTAAAGAGATATGAAACCCTAATTTTTTCTTTCATGATCCAGATACAGCATGTGATTTTAGACAACTTTCTCATTTATTTCTATTGTCAATTTTCTTGGTTCTCTTGGTATCTTTTGTTGAAAAGCAGGGAAGTAAGCTGAGGAGTCGCCCCATTTCTGGAGCACTACATGGCAGCAGTTTTGCAAGAATGGTATCCATTTGCAGAAACACTAGATGGCAGCACTATTTCTCCAGATACCTACCTAGGTATCTCTTCAACAAAGAATATCAGGGGAACAAAGCAATGCTGACAATAGAAATAAAGTGGATTTTTTTTTAATTGTATGCACTGTCTGAATCACATATTACTTTAAAGGGACAGTAAACGTTCAGAATAATTATTTTAGCGATAACTTCAAAAATTAAAAGTATTTCTAGATTTTTTTTTAATTTTATATTTTTTATTGAAGTTTCAACAAACAATGAGATATATAATACAACAACAATTGCCCATGCATCAGTTTGACATCTAAATATAACATACAGTGATATGACATAAGGTTTATCCATGTGATTAGTAAGGAAGTATCTGTTCCAGGCAGCAAATTGAGTCAAGAGTTTTAGGACTTGCGAAAAATAATCATAACAGTATAAATATTAAAAGGTTGGCCTGAACCAATAGAACCCATGCTATGTCTGGGAAGGTGTCAGTTTTAAGTTTGGACAGGTTATGATGAAACTTCATTTTATATTTTAGTAATAGGGATCTAATCTCTGCCCCTATAGAATGAATAAAGTGAAAATTCCTGTCTTGATATGGGGAGTTAGAATTTTGAATGAACACGAGAAGGTCAGGGTGAACATGAAAGAAGAGGGGTTACAGTGGGCAAGAGCCACTTGAATTGTGGGAGGGGAGGGGGAGGAAAAAGCAGGGAGGGCGGAGCCTACTGTGATGGGGTAACAGGATAAGTATGTTTATGGGACTATGTAAGCTATCAATGTACAAAAGGTAATGACCAAAATGGGGACCTGCGGGGAGCATTTTGTAAGAAATGTGAGTCTAAAAGGTTGAAATAGAAGTAACAATGGTGGTGGCCGAGGTGTGGGGGTGGGGTCAGAACTTTCTGTTTGGACCTTAGTGGGGGGTATGTAGTAAGAGAAAGGTAAATGACATAGAGTTTAGGCAGTTGCAAAGTATTTCTTATCCAAATACTACAGAAGTAAACAGGCAGATTGTCATTATCTATAGTGGTCAGGACAAGCACCCCCAGTGTACAGAGATGTCATATTCAAAAAGTCCTCCAACTATATGTAAGATGGAAATAGCTATATGTAACAATTACCATTCTGCCTGTAGTTTACAGAGAAAGCCTCTATGACATATGTAGGAACCTTAACAGCCAACTGATTTTCATAGAAAGAGTAATAAAGGGATGTAACCGCATGGCTGCAGGCTTAATTATCCCTAGGTAAACAGCAGGTACATTTTATGCGTGAAATTTCTACAGATATGCCCAACATTCTCCCACTATACCCCAGCAGAAAAAAAAAACAATAAAGAAGACAAAATACTACAGTGTCAAAAAGTGAAATAACCAGGATCACAAAACTATTTATCACTTGGGAATACCACAAATGGGCACTAGGTATAGTGAAAGCTTTAATCACCCAATGCCCATCTTATGGCACAGCCTTGCTTGAGGATCATGAAGGGCGCTACTAGTCTGTATGATACCCTCTGCATTAAGTCTCCGGATCAGTGAGTACTCTAGATCGTGAGCCAGGGGGAAGTCGAAGCACATGATTTCCCTGATATTTCTTCTGTGAGCCAGGCCGGGTAATGGCGACGCTGGGTACAGTTGAGGGAGTGTTAGGTGTCCCCTTCAGGGGGTAAGTGTCAGTGCAGGCCAAAGCCTGGGGCCTAGTGTACCACCTGAGGCACATGTAGATTACCTGATAAGGGCCCCTTAGAATGACTCAGACCACGCAGCATTATGATCGAAAGCCAATTCTGTTTATTGCACAGTGCAAGCCTTTCTTATAGTGACATACAGGGTTAAGGGGATGACACGTTAGGACCGCGTCATCTTACACAGTTATACAGAGCAATTTACAAGGAAAAACTGGAACATGAGTTTCTCATAACAATATTTACAGAGTCATAACAAACTACCATCTGCAGAGACAACCGAGTGTCTAAAGCCTCTTGTTTACATTATCTTATTCTATCTTACTTCTAGGCATTAGGCCAGGGTACATTGGCAAGGCCGAATAGCTAAAGAAACTCATAACATGCATATAATTCTCACTGCATAATACCCCAGTATAATAAAGTCTATTCATTACAAAATGGCTGCGAGGAACAAGATGGCTGCGAAGAACAAGATGGCTGCCATCAGGTTCATATTACCCCTAACATACCATCCTTTTATTCTAACAGAATAACATAAAAATAGACAGGCATAGAAAATTAGTAAAGCCTTATATTATGGTAACAGAACTCTATAAGAATACTAAAGAGAAAAATATTTGCATGTCGTGATATACTTTTATAGGCTAATTGTCACTGCATATAGGTACAGTCCCTCCAATGCCTTCCATCTATCCTCCAGCCTTCCCAAAACTACCGGTCTACCAGTACAGAAACCCAACCAGCCCCCCATCTACCCCCAAACAACGCTGCATCTTCTATCTCTCCACCTGCATTGCTAGCACCCCCCAATATGTCCAACAGTTCCTTTTCCACAGTAAAGCATGACATAGCAACAGCACAACTGTCTCTAGGTGGCCTCTGATCACTTTAAGAACAGTCTTTGTCCATTTGAGAGCGCTGCACCTTGACACTTTGCTATAATACAGTTCATTTGCAGTAGGGGTGCTTATCCACGGTTCTTCCGCAGGGAGATACTGGAAATCTGATGGTTTGTTCATGGGGTAGACAAGGCAACCAGTGGATACCCATGGCAAGCAGACACTCGAGTCACAGGGAGTCTAGGAAGCAAACAGAAACAGTACAGGATGAGTACACACCGCAATACAATCACAATTATGTCCAAATAAAACGTCACTTTCATCCTATGTCATTTAAAATCAAACAAAACATTGTTGATATATAATACAACTGAATACATTGACATTTCTCAGAGAATAATTTACAACTTCTCTATACACTTTTAAATGATACTTCATGAATACTACGCAAGTGAAAACCTGTCAGACTTCCTCAAGGGCCTGAATGTTTATGCTAAAACTTATGCTAAAGCCTGCTCTGTTGTAAGAATGGAAAAAAGAAAACAGTCAATGAAAATAAATGAATTTCTTTACAATATCACTTTGAACTTCTAAAAAATAAAAGAACCTTGTGTTGCTTTATTCTGGATGGCTGCTATCTATAATGTTTATAATTCTCCAACCTAAATTCTCTCACACTCCTATATGAGGAAAGCATACAAACAGAACATCATTTAAAACTACAAGCTCTTTTAAAGGTAAACACATCTTTATGGTAAGAATTACTCTCTTTGACAAACATCAGGAATGACCAAATTCACTTTGTAGATACCATACTAATTAATACAAGGGAAAAAATACCTTTGCTTTCATAAACTATAATTATGCTATTCCCTGAAACATTTCTCTGTATATTTACTATAAACTTCTAGCTTAGACGTGTCCTCCTTATGTTCTAAAGGGTGAAGGGTCTAAAATATTATGCTATGTTGCAGCATTTTCCTTAAACCTATTTTCTATACTCAGTGGGCCATTCAATAGAGTACAATACTGCAAAGTTCACAGTTACCTTTATCTAAAAAGTTACTATGTTAAGCACATAAACTACAATGTGCACTAATACCAATGAAGCATATGATTTCTTAGACCAAATATGATCAATAAAAATAAAACAAATACAAGAAAATACAAAACAAGCAATATAAGGAATAGGGTTAAAACAATACTCCCCTAATTTAATTGGTTGATCCTGTAACAGCATAACAGGACTTCCATATCGAGCGGTAAGGCACAGTCCAGAGAAGGATAGTCTTTATGTCCTGAAGACACACATCAGAGAAAACAGTCATGGATTACCCAGAGTCCAGTTCTGGGGCTGGTACCAGCATGCAAAGCAAAGAATGGATCCAAAGATAGTTCAGTAACTTTTTTTACTGCAGTATGATGGTTAAAACAAGCTTGACAAAAGGTCTTTCATCTTTATCTTTTCTTTCTTTAAAGGTTTACTTGCTTTCAATCTTTAATCTTTTGAAGAGTGCACTTATGGAATTTTGCCTGTACAGATTTTACCTAAATATGGAAACTCAAAAATAATTCAGTTAGTGTGTTTCAATCTCTGAAGACAGCATACTCTCATCCTGCAAATACAAATATAGTGTTAAGAACCACATAGAAAAATAAAACATTTTAGGCCTCTGAAATATGAGAGCAAAATAAAACACAGAAAGACAATAAAAAGATCTAATCCTAGGGACGTAGTGCATCCTGCATAGGGGTAAGACAAGGAAATTTTAGGGCACAGCTGGTGGTTAGACAATAAAATTGTACAAGGAGATTCAAAACGTTTTAGGTTCACCTCCTAAAAGCAATCACCCCCATTACATAACGATATTCATCAATACTCATCAATACTTCCCCCATGTTTGCGTGAAACATCTCATGTGACACGCAAACACAAGATAACAAGAAACTAACGATAAATCATGCACTCCACTCATGCAGAGACAATTCTCAATAGCAAGCAAAATGAAATACACTTCACAATTCAATATGCTGTCCACAAAAGAGAAAAACATAACAAACAATGAAAACCAATCGTTCTTGTCTTACACAAAACGAAACATTAGCTGCTGACACAAATTTCAAACAACCACAATTAACTTAGAATGCAACACATATTCTGACATTCGCTGAAATGCAACACACTCAGAACATGACAAACAATTAAAAACATCCACTATGTACAAAACTTTAATATCACACAAAGAAAGCAATCACAGCAGATGCCCAAGAAACTTAAGTTACAGATTGCACAAATAAAATTGCGCTTATTTGGGAAAGATCAGATAACCACAGTAGCCACTGTTAAAGGGACATTCTAGGATAAATGAAAATTCATTATTCAGATAGGACTTTTAATTTTAACCAACCTTCCTAGATTAAACCAAACATAGGTAGGCTCATATGCTAATTTTTTTAAACCTTTGAGGACTGCCTCTTATCACAGGCTGTATAAATCTCATTACAATACCAAGAGACAGAATACACGTAAGCCATATAAATAAAACCAAAACTGTGAACAGATAAATTAGCTAGTTATATAAATGCAGTAGAATCAGATAAACTGTGCATCATTTGTTTTAGGGGTGTTTATTTCTAGACACCTTATGGACCACGGCTTAACTGTTAAGCAGCAATCAAAGTCATTGCAATAATAGTGGTAGACTAGTTAATAACCAAATAACTATATATATTTTAAAGTGTCACTGGAATCACTTCATTAAATAATATCTCATTTATTTATTGAACGCAGTGGGGGTTATTTTAAATAACAAAGAGTTATATCTGTGAGATACAGTTTGACAGCCACAGAAATAAAATTATCATTTTTAAGCTATATTCTATGACAGAATATAATATAAATACTTGTTTCTTTGTAGTGAGCAATTTATAGTTATCATTTTTTATAACATAGAACACCAGTACTGCCGCTTTAAATGTACAGTGCAAATTGTTCTCTCTGTAACAAAGCCAAAAAAAAACCAAAACATGCACAGTGTTATCAGTCTTTCTCAAGGATAGTAAGGCAAGCTCAAAGTTTCATTTCTACTTAAAGGAGAAACACTGTTTACTGCTTAAAAATATAAAATTCACACTAAAACTTGATAAATGCTAATTAGTTTAACCACAACAAAATTATTGGATTTAACGTTGTATATAATTTGATATTCCCCATTCTGCAGCTCTCCAGCCAAATATAACAACCGTATATAACACAAAAAATAAGCTTTCTACAAAAGAATACTAATACAATTTCCCCTTTAAATTATTCCCAATGATCCTTATAATAAAAAAATGCATACTGACGTTCATGAAATAGCCTAAACAAGCATAAGCAGCATAAGAACGCACTCACAGTGGGATGCAGGCTAATTAAAGGGACATTTTAACCAAACTAAAAATAATCTTTAATTGAAACTGCTAACACAGTGAAATATACTAGTGTTAGGCTTACAGTAAACCTCATCGTCTTTTATGTAAATATTCCCTTAAATTCTCAGATGTTATACCAGTTTTCCTGTATCTTTTTAAATATTTTCACTCCTCTGTTTTTTCTTGTTTTTTTTTTTTTTTTTTTTCTGTCCGCTAGTCTCACGGATCCCTACACTAAAATTGTAGACAACTTATCACTTCAGTTTGCATTACAGAGAGAATTAAGTTATGCTGCAAAAAAAATATCTGCTATCTGAACAGCAAATTTAAAATAAATATATACAAAGAAAGGTCTCTAAAAATATATTTAGCAAAATACTAATACAGGGTTATTGCACTGGTTCTTTAAATAAGAAAATGACAATTTTCTATTGCTCCGTCTACGCACTGAGCTCTGATTTTCCAGACAAATATAAGATAATATGCCACTTGTATAACAAGTCATGGACAATACATTAATAGCAACACCTTGTTACAGTGAACCGTCCCTTTAAGGACTAACCATTCATCACGCAAATTACATATGTATATCCTAACCACAATCTAGGCTGCTTGTATGATTTACCACACCAATTTCACCTCTGTACTGTAGCATGACCTGCAGATTAATTTACTTGCAACAAAAACGGACGCCCTTTTAGAAAAACTTTCAATTACAGCCTATAAATATATTTCATTGTGTGCACCCACGCCGTGCACAGACCTTACAAATACAACATACGTTAACCCATTAATCATACCAGAAACAATTTCATATTTACCAGAGCGTGACAAAAAATCACACACACCATCGCACTTTCAAAGCCACTTTCAAAGCCGTTACTTCACTTGCAAAAACAATATCATATCTTTACATGCCGAACAACAATTATCACTTAAAACTAAAACTGCATATGAATACCACATACTTAAAACATGCTGGTGACTTTGAAATACAGTTACATAAAATAACATTACAAAATATCTTCTTAAAACGTCTGATTTCCCAGCAGAGAAACATAAGGAAACATTCTTACGATACAGACACAAATTCATTCCATCTCGCATACCAGAGATTCACTCCCTTTTTTCCTTTCTCAGAAAAACATCTATTTCATAGCGTACGACATACATATATATATATAAAAAAACACTAGATTAACTTTTCACCATTTCTACAATGCATTTTTTCTTTTTTTTCGAAACCCCACAAAATGGCCACTTTTGCAGGGTTTGAGACAATCATTTTCAAATAATACATTCTGTTTTTTGGTTTAAAGCAAATCTGTTACACGCATACCACAGTGAGAACCTACAGACCATCACACATTATGCATCTCAATATACAAAATTTCAGTTTTGTTACTGCAAGCAAACAAAAAAAATCTTACAAACGGAGACAGGATTTCTTTTCTCTCTTTTTTTTTTCTTTTCTGAGCTATGTGCGCGCTCAGTGGTGGCCCCCCTTCTTTGCCTGCTACATTCTTTAACACAGAGATTTCTCTATTTATCAAACAGCAGTACTTACTGACCGTGTTTTTAAAAAAATATTTCTGTCTTTTGCAGAAACTATTAACTCTTCTTTTCTTTTACCTTATACATGTAATTTTCTCTGTGCATTCTTATCTATAAGCAGTTCCCAATTCTTAACACAATAATAGCCACAATTAACATGCACAGCCACTTAATATTTTCTACGCACAGCATAATTTTATATAGCAGCAAAAGCAAGCATCAGATATCAACATGAGCCTCAGGTGGGTAGCAAAACTCTATTATGGGAATGAATATGGGAAACTTCAACACACGTGAGACTTACTCACTTCACTGCCACGTTCGCCCGGGGGAGTTTATCTTAAAAAATCCTCCCGTCAACTGGCATACTTGTATTTCTTGCGCGCTTATCACCGACAGGACTCACAATACCTGTCGTGTCCCAGCACAGGACTGATTACCTGTCTGGAGGGGTATCACAACTGCCGGCAGGACTTTAACCTCCGCAAACCTGTGCTTCAACCACAGGAACCCCTTTAACCTTATATCATATATTATCAACACCTATTACCAGACTAAATTTAGGTTCAAATTCACAGAAAGAAAGCATGGTAAAAGCACTCATAGTTACTCACTGCGAATCCCACTGTCCTGACGCCAAAACTGTTAGGTGTCCCCTTCAGGGGGTAAGTGTCAGTGCAGGCCAAAGCCTGGGGCCTAGTGTACCACCTGAGGCACATGTAGATTACCTGATAAGGGCCCCTTAGAATGACTCAGACCACGCAGCATTATGATCGAAAGCCAATTCTGTTTATTGCACAGTGCAAGCCTTTCTTATAGTGACATACAGGGTTAAGGGGATGACACGTTAGGACCGCGTCATCTTACACAGTTATACAGAGCAATTTACAAGGAAAAACTGGAACATGAGTTTCTCATAACAATATTTACAGAGTCATAACAAACTACCATCTGCAGAGACAACCGAGTGTCTAAAGCCTCTTGTTTACATTATCTTATTCTATCTTACTTCTAGGCATTAGGCCAGGGTACATTGGCAAGGCCGAATAGCTAAAGAAACTCATAACATGCATATAATTCTCACTGCATAATACCCCAGTATAATAAAGTCTATTCATTACAAAATGGCTGCGAGGAACAAGATGGCTGCGAAGAACAAGATGGCTGCCATCAGGTTCATATTACCCCTAACAGGGAGGCAGTGTGACACATTCACCATCCAATCTAACCACTTATACAAGCGGTAAAGTCCATTCGTAGTGAGAGTCTCGATAGTTACTGGAGGGGTGAACGGGCAGATGTCGCCGGTCATGTGTAGCAGGTTCAGCTGAGCGGTTCCGGGTGAGCTATGTGCTCCGGTGTCTATACACTTAGGACTGTCCATCTGAGGGAGAGAGCCCGAGCTGTCCATCTGAGGGAGTGAGCCCTTGTAGCGTGGCTTTAGTTTCTGGGCTAGTGGTGGGTAGTTAGATACTGCAGGCGAGACGCAGCTAGGTGCCAGTAGAGTCTCGGCTTCCTCCGCTAAAATCCTGAACAGCCTCTTGATGTCGAGATAAGTGTTGTTAGCTGTGGGTTCATCACAGGTCCCCACGTTTATACCGTGTGCATTGTCGCTCCCCTGATAGTCAGTAGCTGCCATGCCAGATAGTATCGTGTACTGTTAAAATTGTCCTGTGTGAGCCTTCTCATGTAGTTAAGATGGCTGCCAGCATGTGGTCTAATAGATCTCACATCAGGATTACTTCAAACAGCTTTGTCCTGGTTTACCCCAAAGTCTTCAGGTTTTGTCTATACAAGCTATGGGTTGTTAGGTATTCAGTGATAGACACTTCCATAGAGCCGAACGGTCAGGTATATTGGTTTTAGTAATAGATTGCCGGAGCTGTGTTAGTATGCGACCATTCAGACTCAGTGCCGGCTCCGCCCCCCATATTTCTAGATTTTGAAGTGTAACGTTGGACTCCTCTCCACGATCTACTGAGCGGGTCTTGGATATCCAAAGCGCTTTGCAGGCTTGCTGGCTAGTCACATCACATCCGGTCGCTCTATTGAACTAAATGTAGCTCGCTCCCGCTACTAGACCAGAGCAGGTGCGAGTTACATTTAGTCTAATAGCGCGGCCGGGAATGTTGTGACTAGCCAGCAAGTCCGCAAAGCGCTTTGGATATCCAAGACCCGCTCAGTAGATCGTGGAGCGGAGTCCAACGTTACACTTCAAAATCTAGAAATACTTTTTATTTTTGAAGTTACCGCTAAAATAATGTTATATAATTCTGTTTCCGATCGTCGGAAGGAGCGCTTGCATTCAAGTTGAAAATAAATGTGAGCGTGTGAGCACAATCACGATTTAAGCTAGAATGATTACCGCAACCTCTGGTTAACTGTTATGCGGGAAAAAAAGTGTCACAAAACACATCAAAAAATAAATTGAAAAGTAAGTTACACTCATAATAACACTATCTAATAAAAATTATTTTTAAAAAGATTGCATAAAAAAGTTATAAGGGCTCAAAGATATGAGGTCTCAGGTGTAAGAAAAAAAGGCATGGAAAGGGCTTTAACATAGAGATACATACACACATACATAGACATATATACATTTGTATATGTATGTACAGTATATACATATACAGTATATGTTTATGTGTGTACATATGTATTTATGTATTTACAGACATATAAACACATAAATACATATGCACACAGATAAAGACATATGTATGTGCATTGGAGCCCTTTGCAGTAAAGTAGCTGAAAACATTTAAAATCATATTTATGCAATATTCAAATTTAAAAAAGTGTTTAACTGTGTATTTACTGTAAACATTTCAAATTCCATGTTCTACACATAGGGGAATATGTTCAATGTATTTATAAATATATATTCCTATATATATATATATATATATATATATATATATATATATATATAATTTATCCCATATTGTCCCGAGTATAGGCCACACATTATTTTTATATGCTCACTTTCTGGGGAACAAGCATGTGCACAAGCTCAAAGGGTATACATATACTAGTCTGTGATTGGCTGATGTCTGTCACATGATACAAGGGGCTGGAAGATGTGAGAAAAAAACATACCCCCCCCCCCCTCCACACACACACACATAGCTACTAAGCACAAAGAAGGTCACTATCTCTTGGCTACAATGTAAAGGTGTCTACAGATGTAGTTTTAGAAACTGTAAAGCATGTAAACACATCCAGCAAGGAGTATCTTTTCAGAGTTTTCAGACAGGGGTAAATTTTAACATTAATTTTTGTGTAAACTGTAGATCTACCAATGCAATCTATCTTTTGTCATGCACTGAAATCCGGATTCAGTAGTGGGGCTTACTTCTAGGGAGGTTCGGACAAGGATCTGAGAACATCTTTCCAAAATAAATTTGGGCTCCCTAACCACTCCCCTGATCCAGCATTTCAGTACAGTACATGACAAAAAAGCAGAAACTCTAGTCTGGACAATAATTGATCAAGCTCAGTATGCTAGGAGGGGTGGAGATTTAGAGAAGGTTTTAGCCAAAAAGGAAGTATTCTGGATACACAAATTGAATACTAGAGTCCATAGTGGCTTAAACTCAGAGTTTGATCTCATCAATTTTTGGAATTGATTCAGAGTAGAGCTCAAGTGTAAACTGAATGTATGAATTCTTTGCCTTTAAATATACGATTAATTTTATGTGCTTTTTCAAGATTTTTATCGTAACTTTGAGGATCTTCTTAGTTTTAGGTTGGTTGTAGATAGTCTCTTTAGTTTTGGAGTGTCAGATCCTGGATAGCTTTGAGATCAGTTCTTCACTGTGATAATATACTTTAGTACATTTTTGAAAGCTAGCAGCTAACATTAGTTTGCTATTCTTAAGCGTATGCTGTTATCTCTAGGGATGTATAAACCAATAGCTGTGCAGATATTTTGGAGTTTGATATATAATCTGTTTTCAAGTTCTTAATTATGCATGTACAGAGCCTGTCCCTTTTTGTACTAGTTATATTCTCTAGATGTGTATGTATGTATATATATATATATATATATATATATATATATATATATATATGTCTCTCCTCTTTGTAGCAAGGAGTTAATTTAAAAACTATTAGTTGTACAGATATTTTAGAGTTTAATATATAAACTGTTTTCTCATTCTAAATTATGCATGTACATAGTCATTTTTGTATTAGTCACATTTTCTGGATATGTGTACATATATATATATATGTCCTCCTCTTTGCACCAAGGAATTAATTCAGTGAACATATGGATAAAAGGGGAGGGTCTGTGTTTTTAATTAATTAATCAATTCATTTTTTAACCAATGGGACAATGCGGTTTATATATAAATATATATATATATATCCATCAAACTCAATAAATCCAGCACCTTTTAACTAGCTCTCTCTAGGTGTGGGAGTCTACAATTAAGCTTCACAGCTTTTCAACACTTGTGCACGCACGCTGAGGAGGCCTGCCAACCTCCTATATATAAATCCACAAAACAAACGTGCTGATGCTATCGTTTGTTTTGTGGATTTATATATATATATATATATATATATAATATATATATATATATATATATATATATCGGTTTCTATCTATCTATCTATATATATATATATATATATATACTATGTTCAAATTCTATTCCTATCTATCTATCTATCTATCTATCTATATATATATATATATATATATATATATATATATATATATATATATATTTATAAAATTGGTTATAAATATATATATATAAATGTGAATGTATGAATAAATAGAACATATTTTGCTGTGTGAAGAACATTGGAATGTGAAACTTGAGAAAATGCGATTGGGTTTGCACATGAGTAGGGTGTTTTTTTCCCACTCTCCACTCTCCATTGAAGTCTATGGGGAATACGTTAACACGTTCGCCATATTCAAAGTTTGCTTTTTTGCAGTGCGTCAGGTTATCGCTCGAGTGACGCACGCGAAAAAAAAGCTTACTTCTAGCGCAGTTAATGCGTTAGCGGGGGCGATAAATATTGCTCCACTCATAATCTAGCCCTTTATGTTTAACTAGGATAGGATTAAGAACCTGTTAATTTGTATAGGATAGACATACTGATCCATCATGATATAATTTCATTAAATATGCCTAAGAGATGTCCATCAAAATCTCTTTGAAATTATAACTTACTTTGAGTGACCACTAAATATAGACACTTATTCATCATGCACTCAAAGCCCTTGGGGTGCAGGTTCGCTCATGCAAATCTTCAACTGCAAGTTAAGACCACTGTGCCCTGACCTCTCCACCACCTCTGAAGTTTTAGAGTAAAATCACCTCGCACTGATCTGCCCAGGTGATTGACAACCCCTGCTCTCCTGTGATTGGTTGGTGAAGAGCAGGGGTAATCTGCACAAATATTTGCTTTTACAAAAAAAAAGGATGCTGCCTCACTCCTTGTGAGCTAATAGGGTACCTGCAGGGGAGATTGTCTGACTACATATTAATAGGGTGTCTAGATTATACACAAAATCAAATACATAAATCTTATGAAAGAGAATACGACCTCTTGTGTATTTTCCTATGTGTTTCTTCTTTCTCATTAGAAAACCATAATGGCTAGTCAGGCTAGCAAGTAAGTCACAGCTATACTCATTAAAACATTAGACACAATTTTATTTGTATTGCTTAATCATATTTTAAAATGTAATTTTCTATATGAGTTTATAAGCATTTTATTATCTTTATAGAATCTGATTAACATTAATTCACTGTATTCTATTATATTCACTGCCAATAAAGCGCAGTTATAGCTATAATGTACTCCATTTGTATAATAAGTTGATATTTTAAAACACTTACACTAATCGAATGATCTGCATTGAATACAAATAAATATAAGTGAAGTGAAACACAAAAAGCCATAGTAGTCATGTTAAGTAGTTTAAGCAGATTAATGTAAATCTCTCGTCTCACTAAAGGTTAGATTACGAGTGGCGTGCTAACTACTATGCATGGCTCTTTGCGCGCATCAGAAGTAGCGTGTATGTTATGAGTTGAAAGTAAACACGTTTGCTTGAGTGCAATTGAATTTAACGTAAGTCAGATTAGTGCAACTTCAGAGCTCTGGGTAACTGCTATGCGAGACAAAAATACAATTAAAGTACAATTACACTCATAACAGAAATGCTTGTGCAATGATAAATGCCAAAACTATAAAAAATCGGCCCATAGACTTTACTGCAAACAAAACCTGCTGGTTGGGAGTAAAAACATATTTCCACTATCTATTCTTCGGTCAGGTCCCTGAGACCTATTACAGAATTAGTAAAGTTAGAGATGTAAAATTGAGGGTCTATTGCAAATCCCATTGTGTATCCCTTACTTAAGGATACACAATGAGGTATCATATTAGGAATCACAGGCTGGGATTACAAGTTGTGCGGTAAACCAGTGTAAGATAATTGCCAGTAGTTTGTATAGATACTACTATAAAGCAATTATTAACTTGAAAATATGTTTTTGTAACAATAATATTTGATGGTCTGCTTTTCAACAAACCAGTACAATATAAGTGAAGTACTATGGCCACAGGAACTAAAGTGTTAATACAAAGATATCTATCAACCTTTAGTAAAATTATCAAATGTGTTATTAAGCCAGTGTAAATATAAGGCTGTATTATCAGATTTTGTTTCAAGCTTAGGGTGCTTTATAGTTAAAGTCTCAGTATCAGGATTTTCACATATGATATGACATACAGCAGCAATGTTTTGAGATTAAATCACTGAATAACTTAATAAATTTGTAATAAGCAGCTGTAGTAAACAGATAGAAATATCTGATATGTAGTCAGAATAATTTTTGTGAACTTCAGACAAGTTGTTCAGTGTTTGTTACAAGCTGTATGAGACAAGATCAGCTAAGAGCTCTGTGAAGCAGCTGGGAGTTGTTCCGGCGTCTGTAAGTAACAGCTGATGTCGGATGACGTCACAGATGCGGCAGCAGTCTGAGCCGATATTTGCAAAGGAGAGATTCTGTAGCAAACGTAGATCAGGATCAAAGTTTTCTCTAGAAACATTAAAGGGCTGGAGAGGTGACTTAACGATGCACTTCATTAAACCAGCAATTAAGTGTTGGAGGAGGAGCCTTTTATAGGGCTTCTGAGGCTTTAGAAAAGAAGAAGGTGGTTTGGATAGATAGTGGTCAGGTAAGGAGGACTGACCATGACATATCCCCACCCCAAAGAAACCACAACAGGGTTTCAAGGTGCAGGTCTATCGGGATTTCGTCGATGGAAGAGGGACACCAATCTCTCAGCAGATAGATTGGCGGCAGGTTCCCAGGAATCCTCAGAGGAGTTGTAGCCCTTCCAGCGAACGATATACTGAAGATCCCCACGAACCTCGTATTCATGGTCAGGCAGAGGACAGTCAGTAGGAGTGTGAGTGGAAGATACAGGTGAACAGCTAGGCTTGATGAGAGATATATGGAATGTGGGATGTATTCGGTAAGCAGAGGGTAGTTGCAAGGTAACAGTCAAAGGGCTCCGGATAGCCTTGAAAGGGAATGGTCCTATATAGTTTTTGGTGAGTTTCCTACAAGGGTTATGTAGTTTGAGATTTTTGGTTGCTAACCAAACCAGCTTGCCTACCTTATACTCAGGTTGTGTTCTATGCCGTAGATCATAATACCTTTTCTGGGTGGCTTGAGCTTGGTTGATGTTAGATGTAATGATACCGAAGTTCTGGTTAATGGATCTGATCAAGTCGTTAACTTGGGGGCAAGGGGTATTCGACAAGGTGAGAGTATGAAATCTAGGGTGAATACCATAGTTTATGTAGAAAGGTGAGAAACCAGTAGAGGAATTTGTGGTGTTGTTGTATGCAAACTCAGCATAACATAGGAAAGAGGCCCATGATTCTTGTTTACTGGAACAGTAACATCTAAGATATTGTATTAACCACTGATTAGTTCTTTCACATTGCCCATTTGTTTGCGGGTGGTATGATGTTGTAAGAAGTTGTTGAATGCCAAGAGATATACATAGATACTTCCAGAATTTGGAGGTAAACTGACTTCCTCTGTCGCGCAATACAGTAGTTGGGAGTCCATGTAATCGGATAACTTCTTTGAGGAATATTTCTGCTGTTTCTTGAGCAGAGGGAAGAGACTTGATAGGTAGAAAATGTCCCATTTGTGTGAATACAGGGAGTGCAGAATTATTAGGCAAGTTGTATTTTTGAGGATTAATTTTATTATTGAACAACAACCATGTTCTCAATGAACCCAAAAAACTCATTAATATCAAAGCTGAATAATTTTGGAAGTAGTTTTTAGTTTGTTTTTAGTTATAGCTATTTTAGGGGGATATCTGTGTGTGCAGGTGACTATTACTGTGCATAATTATTAGGCAACTTAACAAAAAACAAATATATACCCATTTCAATTATTTATTTTTACCAGTGAAACCAATATAACATCTCAACATTCACAAATATACATTTCTGACATTCAAAAACAAAACAAAAACAAATCAGTGACCAATATAGCCACCTTTCTTTGCAAGGACACTCAAAAGCCTGCCATCCGTGGATTCTGTCAGTGTTTTGATCTGTTCACCATCAACATTGCGTGCAGCAGCAACCACAGCCTCCCAGACACTGTTCAGAGAGGTGTACTGTTTTCCCTCCTTGTAAATCTCACATTTGATGATGGACCACAGGTTCTCAATGGGGTTCAGATCAGGTGAACAAGGAGGCCATGTCATAAGATTTTCTTCTTTTATACCCTTTCTTGCCAGCCACGCTGTGGAGTACTTGGACGCGTGTGATGGAGCATTGTCCTGCATGAAAATCATGTTTTTCTTGAAGGATGCAGACTTCTTCCTGTACCACTGCTTGAAGAAGGTGTCTTCCAGAAACTGGCAGTAGGACTGGGAGTTGAGCTTGACTCCATCCTCAACCCGAAAAGGCCCCACAAGCTCATCTTTGATGATACCAGCCCAAACCAGTACTCCACCTCCACCTTGCTGGCGTCTGAGTCGGACTGGAGCCTTTTACCAATCCAGCCACGGGCCCATCCATCTGGCCCATCAAGACTCACTCTCATTTCATCAGTCCATAAAACCTTAGAAAAATCAGTCTTGAGATATTTCTTGGCCCAGTCTTGACGTTTCAGCTTGTGTGTCTTGTTCAGTGGTGGTCGTCTTTCAGCCTTTCTTACCTTGGCCATGTCTCTGAGTATTGCACACCTTGTGCTTTTTGGCACTCCAGTGATGTTGCAGCTCTGAAATATGGCCAAACTGGTGGCAAGTGACATCTTGGCAGCTGCTCGCTTGACTTTTCTCAGTTCATGGGCAGTTATTTTGCACCTTGGTTTTTCCACACGCTTCTTGCGACCCTGTTGACTATTTTGAATGAAACGCTTGATTGTTCGATGATCACGCTTCAGAAGCTTTGCAATTTTAAGAGTGCTGCATCCCTCTGCAAGATATCTCACTATTTTTGACTTTTCTGAGCCTTTCAAGTCCTTCTTTTGACCCATTTTGCCAAAGGAAAGGAAGTTGCCTAATAATTATGCACACCTGATATAGGGTGTTCATGTCATTAGACCACACCCCTTCTCATTACAGAGATGCACATCACCTAATATGCTTAATTGGTAGTAGGCTTTGGAACCTATACAGCTTGGAGTAAGACAACATGCATAAAGAGGATGATGTGGTCAAAATACTCATTTGCCTAATAATTCTGCACACAGTGTAAATCAACAACTACAAAAATGACAGTGTATCCAAGAGATTTGGGGAGGTCTATAATAAAATCCAGGGAGACCGTGTCCCAAGGTCGGTCTGGAACTGGCAAGGGTTGCAACAACCCTACAGGACTTTGATGTGAGGTTTTGCATGTAGCACAGGTTACACAGGAGGAAATATAATTCTTAACAGTAGAGATCATACGAGGCTACCAGTAAGTTTGTTGGAGTAAATCCAAAGTCTTATGTATACCTAAGTGCCCTGCTAAAGGAGAATTGTGAGTATGGTTTAGCACAGGATTTCGTAGACATGGGAGAACATTAATTTTAGTACCATAAAGAAGAATGCCGTCATTATCTGGCTGAAGGATATGTAATGGTTTCGTATTGTCATTTTGTTGATGACGTTTTAGGTCCTGTAAATGGTTGGTAAGGAGTCCCAAAATGCAAGATTTTTGGATAACTGTGGAAGGTTGCAAGTTTGCTGTAGGTTTTTTATCTTTCCTAGATAGAGTGTCTGCCTTGGCATTTTTTGTGCCAGGCCGATATGTAATAATGAATGAAAACCTCGAGAAGTATAAGCTCCATCGTAGTTGCCGGGCTTATAGGGTGCAGTTGGATTGTAAGTATTATACGTTTTTGTGGTCAGTAAAGATGGTTATTGGGTGTTCGGCACCTTCTAATAAGTGTTTCCACTGATCAAAGGAACACTTAATGGCGAGTAGCTCCTTTTCCCCAATGGGGTAGTTCAGTTCAGGAGGTGTCATAATTCTAGAAAAATAGGATACAGGATGTAATGGATCTTTCATTGTTTTTCTTTGTGATAGAACAGATCCAATAGCATGTTCTGAGGCGTCCACTTCCAGAACTAAATGGTAGGAAGTGTCTGGTATTTGTAGTACTGTAGAAGTACAAAAACAAGTTTTGAGTTGCTCAAAAGCTGGCTGAGAACAGGAGTTCCGAGCAAAGTGGGATTGGTTCTTTGTCAAGTGGTTTGGTTATCTCAGCAAAATTATGAATAAACCTTCTATATAAATTTGCGAAGCACAGGAAACGTTGGACATCTTTTTTGGAGTTGGGTCTGGGCCATTCGGTTATTGCTTATATTTTATTGTTCTCCATTTTTATTTCATTTTGGTTGATTCGATAACCAAGAAATGAAATTTCTGAGGTATGAAATATGTATTTTTCCAATTTCACATAGAGACTGTGGGGTTTTAACATGGATAGCACTACTCTAACATGCTTTATGTGTTCTGTCATATTACTAGAGAAAATCAGAATGTCATCTAAATAAACTACTAAGAAAGTGTCGAGTATGTCTCTGAATATGTCATTGATCAGGTTCTGAAATGTCGCCGGAGCATTGCAGAGTCCGAACGGCATAACTGTATACTCATAGAGACTGTATTGAGTCCTGAATGCAGTCAACCATTCATCTCCAGCTCTTATTCTAACAAGGTTGTAGGCACCTCTTAAATCAAGTTTGGTAAAAACTGTAGCACCTCGTAACCTCTCAATCAACTTCTGAATGAGTGGTAAAGGGTATCTATTTTTTACAGTACGCTTGTTTAGTTCCCTATAGTCGATTATAGGGCGCAGAGACCCATCCTTGTTTTTTACAAAAAAATTCCTGCACCAGCAGGGGATGTCGAGGGTCTTATGAACCCTTTTTTTAAAATTGTCTTTTATGTACTGCTTTAAATGGTCTAGACAGTGGGAAGATGTGACCGAAAGGAATTGATGCACCAGGGATAAGGTCTATGGGCCAATCATAGGGTCTATGTGGGGGTAAAGTTTCTGCATTTTTTTTATTGAAAACGTCAGCAAAGTCTAAGTAGTCAGGCGGTATAGAAGGAGAGGTTACAGCAAGAAGATTAGGTGGGATGAAACAGGTAGAAGTACAGTAATGAGAAAGAAATGAAAGGGTAAGGTCATCCCAATGAAAGAGAGGCTGATGTAACCGTAACCAAGAAATTCCTAGAACTAATGTATAGATGGGAGATGATATGATATCAAAAGTGATAGATTCTGTGTGCCCTAAGGTAGTAGTAATAAGCAGAGGAATAGTTTGTTGTGGGACAGGCCCTGTTTAGAGATGTGTACCATCAATGACTTTTAGAGGCAGAGGATTGCTTTTTGAAATAAACGGTATTTTATTATTAGTGACCAGTGCAACATCTATAAAATTACTGCAGGCCCCTGAGTCAATAATGGCTTCACTGCTGATTCTGTGCTGATCCCACTGTAAAGATAATGGGAGCATAATATAAGAGGATGTTTTAGATTTTGTATGAAAGCAATGAGGATGAATTGATGTCTTACCGGCCTTCTGTTTTAACAGGAGTGGACAATCCTTAACAATATGATCCACAGCTGCACAGTATAGGCATAAATTCATTGTTCGGCGTCTACTCTTTTCTTGAGCAGAGAGTGGACCCCTAACAAAACTAATATCCATGGGTTGATCCACATTGTGAGTGGTAGTGGAGGTTAAAGGCAGTTGTCTGTGTACAGTGGGAGCAAAAGAGGATTTTTCAAGCTTTTGTTCTCTAAGTCTGAGGTCTATAGTGATAGAAAGATTGTACAAATCATCCAAACTATCTGGGATTCCAGTACGTGAAAGCTCATCTTTAATATCATCAGAGAGACCAAGTCTATACTGTTTTTTTAGAGATACCTCGTTCCAGAGGGAATCTCTTGCCCAGATTTTAAATTGGGTGTTATATTCCTCCACAGGATTCCTAGATTGTCTGAGATGCCTCAACTTTGTTTTGGCTGTAATCTGCCGGTAGGGGTCATCATATAAGCATGACTTTATGAAAGCATCTAATGAATTCAAGATGGGGTCCTGTGATTCATAAAAGGAGTCCACCCAAGAGCGGGGTTCTCCCCTTAGGTATGACAAGATAGTAGGAACTTTACCCCACTGATTTGAGGTTCTTGGCTTTAGTTCAAATAGAAGGAGACAAGCATTCCTAAACTATCTGTAAAGAGATCGGTCACCAGAAAATGTTTCTGGATGTGAGACCTGAGGCTCAGCATAAGTATCTGTAACTGTTGTTTTAGTAGACATGAAATCCCTTAGACAAGCCTTAAGGCTTTGATTTTCTATCTGAAGATCTCTGAAAGCCTGAGTTAAGTTATCAAAACGTTGGTTCAGGTTGTGAATCTGCGGGGTAATATCTGCAAGTTCCATAGTACAATTAAATAAGGCTGGTTTAATATGTATGTAAGATAATTGCCAGTAGTTTGTATAGCTACTACTATAAAGCAATTATTAACTTGAAAATATGTTTTTGTAACAATTATATTTGATGGTCTGCTTTCTTTCATGTAATTAGCAAGAGTCCATGAGCTAGTGACGTATGGGATATACATTCCTACCAGGAGGGGCAAAGTTTCCCAAACCTCAAAATGCCTATAAATACACCCCTCACCACACCCACAAATCAGTTTTACAAACTTTGCCTCCTATGGAGGTGGTGAAGTAAGTTTGTGCTAGATTCTACGTTGATATGCGCTCCGCAGCAGGTTGGAGCCCGGTTTTCCTCTCAGCGTGCAGTGAATGTCAGAGGGATGTGAGGAGAGTATTGCCTATTTGAATTCAATGATCTCCTTCTACGGGGTCTATTTCATAGGTTCTCTGTTATCGGTCGTAGAGATTCATCTCTTACCTCCCTTTTCAGATCGACGATATACTCTTATATATACCATTACCTCTACAGATTCTCGTTTCAGTACTGGTTTGGCTTTCTACTACTTGTAGATGAGTGTCCTGGGGTAAGTAAGTCTTATTTTCTGTGACACTCTAAGCTATGGTTGGGCACTTTTATATAAAGTTCTAAATATATGTGTTCAAACATTTATTTGCCTTGACTCAGGATGTTCAACATTCCTTATTTCAGACAGTCAGTTTCATATTTGGGATAATGCATATGAATTAATCAATTTTTTTCTCACCTTAAAATTTGACTTTTTCCCTGTGGGCTATTAGGCTCGCGGGGGCTGAAAATGCTTCATTTTATTGCGTCATTCTTGGCGCAGACTTTTTTGGCGCAAAATTTTTTTTCTATTTCCGGCGTCATACGTGTCGCCGGAAGTTGCGTAATTTTTTTGACATTTTTTGCGCCAAAAGTGTCGGCGTTCCGGATGTAGCGTCATTTTTGGCGCCAAAAGCATTTAGGCGCCAAATAATGTGGGCTTCTTTTTTGGCGCTAAAAAATATGGGCGTCACTATTGTCTCCACATTATTTAAGTCTCATTATTTATTGCTTCTGGTTGCTAGAAGCTTGTTCACTGGCATTTTTTCCCATTCCTGAAACTGTCATTTAAGGAATTTGATCAATTTTGTTTTATATGTTGTTTTTTCTATTACATATTGCAAGATGTCTCCGTTTGTCCCTGAGTCAGAAGCCACTTCTGGAAAAATGCTTAACTGAGTTTCAGTTCTACCAAAGCTAAGTTCATTTATTTTAAATGTTATAAATGTTTATCTTTAGCTATGGTTTGTAATAAGTTATTATGATATACTTTTACATGCAGATTCCATTAGTATTTATGCTTTATACATTTCCATTCTTAAGTGCAAGAAATGTTTAGAAGATTTATAAGAAATATTTTTTCTGATTAAGGCTATGTCTGATTTCGTGCCTTCTAATACGATTTTTAGGTCTTTTTCACTTCTTTTTTAATTATTGAAGTTTCAAATGACCAACAACATACTGATATATCCTTCTCTGATGATGTTTTTTTCTCTTTCAGAAATTCTCTTCATCAGATATTGACACTAACAAATCTACTTTTTTATATAATTTTTTTATTATTAAAGTACATTTGTTCTTTGTTGAAGAGGTGTTGATTATTTTGGATATTAAGGTAACTAGTTCTTAAAGACTAGCTGACACTATTTCTGCCTTTTTATTTCTTCTGTGATTTCAGAGGTTTTCTTTCCAATTCCCCATACTAGGGAATGGAATAGGCTGAGAATTTTCTTTTATTTTTAAACTATATTCTTTGTCAGCAGTTAAATTCAATTTGGAGGGTTCTCCAATTTATTGGAGCTATCTCTACTCCTACTAATTATGCTATTGTTTTTATAGCAAAATAGTATTTATTTTCCTTTATATAGTTGTATCTTATTTTTGGAAAATTATTTAGTTTCAGGTACTTTTCTTGGTCCTGTGATATTGCAATTGCTTAATTTTTTCTGTTTACTTTAAGATCAAGTATCAGTTCATGATTTATTTTAGCATTGTTAAGGGACAACATTTACTAGACTAGGTGCCGTTGCATTTGTCTTGTTGTTTTGCATTTTGCAAGTCCTCTGTTTTGACTGGTCCTTTAAACTGGACTATCATGCTAATGATTTCATTTGTATCTTCATTTTATTGAATATATTCGCAAATGAGGGTTAATCTATGTCTTTAGCTATTTTAGCTAGAAGAATTCTGTGATTTTTTAAAAAAAAAAAAAAAGAAAAAAGAAAATCCATATTTCTTTTGTTCTAAGATAATCAATTATAATTGGATTCAATTCTTAATTGTTACTATGGGCTTCAAGATTGAGTTCTAAGACTAAAACTTTAAGCTTATACTAGTTTGGTTGTTCTTATTAAGGAACGAATCCTGAGTTCTTTCCCAAGTAACATGTTTTTAATTGGTGTTCGAAATTAGCTCCCTAATGTTGCGATGCACGTGCCGTATTCCAGCTTGGCTGGTAAGGGGCAGGTTAAGACTTCTTTGAAATTTATTTGGTTCTATTTTGTCCAAATTTCTTTGATTTTATTCCAGTAAGGCTAACACTTTCTTTCAGTGTGTTTCTGCCCTATATATTTTGGATACTGTTGAGGCATGGCTGGGTACCCATGGGGTTCAAGCGCTGCTCAGACCTGGAATCTTCTGGGTTTTTTATTCCAGTTCCTTTTCTAGGAACTGGGTTTTGGAGTTTTATTCAAACTATTCTGCCTTTTTGTGGTCATTGATAGCATTATTTGTTTTCTTTAGATACAATAAATGCGTATTCTTCATTTTTCTGTTTTCATTCAGATTATTTCCTGAGGAGGCGGATTCTCATATGTTTCACTTGCTCTTCAGGACATAGTTAGAGGATCTTTTTTCAAAAACTCTTGATTCCTCACGCAAGGGTCACCTTTTTTTAGGTTTCCAGATGGTTTATGTCACTATCTTTGTCTCTATCAGACAAGGGACAATTTGTATTGGGTTCTGTCTGTCGGTACCTTTAGTCTCTATTATTTCCTTCAGTTGCTATATATGCATAGAAGTTTTAACAGCATTGGATTCAATTCCCTTTGCTCATTTTCAATGGAAAGATCCTTTCCAGCTTTTTATTAGTGTTGTTTTCTTCAAGAACATGGTTGGAGGATCAATTAACCAAAAAGTTTGTTGATTCCTCAGACAAGAGTAACCTTTTTTAGATTTCCGGATAGATTCAGTGTCCATGACTTTGTCTCTGTTGGACAGGAGACATCTGAAATTGGTTTCAGCTTATCAAAACCTTCAGTCTCAATCATTTCCTTCGGTAGCCTTATGCATGGAAATTCTAGGTTCTTATGACTGCTGCATTGGATGTGTTCCCCTTTGCTCATTTTCACATGCGACCTCTTCAGCTCTGTATGCTGAACCAGTGGTGCTGGGATTATACAAAGATATCTCATTTAATATCTTTAAAACTGATTGTTCGACACCCTCTGACGTTGTACAGACCACCATCGTTTAGTTCAGGGGGCTTCTTTTTTTCTTCCAACCTGGACTGTGATCTCAACAGATGCAAGTCTGTCAGGTTGGGGAGCTGTATGGGGGTTTCTGACAGCACAAGGGGTTTGGGAAATCTCAGGAGGTGAGATTACCAATCAATATTTTGGAACTCCGTGCAATTTTCAGAAGCTCTTCAGTCATGGCCTCTTCTAAAGAGAGAATCGTTCATTTGTTTTCAGACAGACAATGTCACAACTGTGGCATATATCAATCATCAAGGAGGGACTCACAGTCCTCTGGCTATGAAAGAAGTATCTCGAATACTGGTATGGGCGGAATCCAGCTCCTGTCTAATCTCTGCGGTTCATATCCCAGGTATTGACAATTGGAAAGCGGATTATCTCAGTCGCCAAACGTTACATCCGGGCGAGTGGTCTCTTCACCCAGAGGTGTTTCTTCAGATTGTTCAAATGTGGGGACTTCCAGAAATAGATCTGATGGCTTCTCATCTAAACAAGAAACTTCCCAGGTATCTGTCCAGATCCAGGGATCCTCAGGCGGAAGCAGTGGATGCATTGTCACTTCCTTGGAAGTATCATCCTGCCTATATCTTTCCGCCTCTAGTTCTTCTTCCAAGAGTAATCTCCAAGATTCTGAAGGAATGCTTGTTTTTTCTGCTGGTGGCTCCAGCATGGTCTCACAGGTTTTGGTATACGGATCTTGTCCGCATGGCTTCTTGCCAACCGTGGACTCTTCCGTTAAGACCAGACCTTCTGTCACAAGGTTCTTTTTTACCATCAGGATCTCAAATCCTTAAATTTAAAGGTATGGAGATTGAACGCTTGATTCTTAGTCAAAGAGGTTTCTCTGACTCTGTGATTAATACTATGTTACAGGCTCGTAGATCTGTATCTAGGAAGATATATTATCGAGTCTGGAAGACTTACATTTCTTGGTGTCTTTCTCATCATTTTTCCTGGCATTCTTTTAGAATTCCGAGAATTTTTCAGTTTCTTCAGGATGGTTTGGATAAAGGTTTGTCTACAAGTTCCTTGAAAGGATAAATCTCTGCTCTTTCTGTTCTTTTTCACAGAAGGATTGCTATTCTTCCTGATATTCATTGTTTTGTACAAGCTTTGGTTCATATAAAACCTGTTAAGTCAATTTCTCCTCCTTGGAGTTTGAATTTGGTTCTGGGACTCTTCAAGCTCTTCCGTTTGAACCTATGCATTCACTGGACATTAAATTACTTTCTTGGAAAGTTTTGTTTTCTTTTGGCCATCTCTTCTGCTAGAAGAGTTTCTGAATTATATGCTCTTTCTTATGAGTCTCCTTTTCTGATTTTCCATCAGGATAAGGCGGTGTTGCGAACTTCTTTTAAATTTTTACCTAAGGTTGTGAATTCTAACAACATTAGTAGAGAAATTGTGGTTCCTTCATTATGTCCTAATCCTAAGAATTCTAAGGAGAGATCATTGCATTCTTTGGATGTAGTTAGAGCTTTGAAATATTATGTTGAAGCTACTAAGAATTTCCGAAAGACTTCTAGTCTATTTGTTATGTTTTCCGGTTCTAGGAAAGGTCAGAAGGCCTCTGCCATTTCTTTGGCATCTTGGTTGAAATCTTTAATTCATCATGCTTATGTCGAGTCGGGTAAATCTCTGCCTCAAAGGATTACAGCTCATTCTACTAGGTCAGTTTCTACTTCCTGGGCATTTAGGAATGAAGCTTCGATTGATCAGATTTGCAAAGCAGCAACTTGGTCTTCTTTGCATACTTTTACTAAATTATACCATTTTGATGTGTATTCTTCTTCTGAAGCAGTTTTTGGTAGAAAAATACTTCAGGCAGCTGTTTCAGTTTGATTCTTCTGCTTATAATTTCAGTTTTCTTCATTATAAGATTTAAACTTTATTTTGGGTGTGGATTATTTTTCAGCGGAATTGGCTGTCTTTATTTTTTCCCTCCCTCTCTAGTGACTCTTGCGTGGAAGATCCACATCTTGGGTAGTCATTATCCCATACGTCACTAGCTCATGGACTCTTGCTAATTACATGAAAGAAAACATAATTTATGTAAGAACTTACCTCTTACCTAATAAATTCATTTCTTTCATATTAGCAAGAGTCCATGAGGCCCACCCTTTTTTGTGGTGGTTATGATTTTTTTGTATAAAGCACAATTATTCCAATTCCTTGTTTTTTATGCTTTCGCACTTTTTTCTTATCACCCCACTTCTTGGCTATTCGTTAAACTGATTTGTGGGTGTGGTGAGGGGTGTATTTATAGGCATTTTGAGGTTTGGGAAACTTTGCCCCTCCTGGTAGGAATGCATATCCCATACGTCACTAGCTCATGGACTCTTGCTAATATGAAAGAAATGAATTTATCAGGTAAGTTCTTACATAAATTATGTTCTTCAACAAACCAGTAGAATATAAGTAACGTACTATGGCCACAAGAACTAAAGTGTTAATACAAAGATATATATCAACCTTTAGTAAAATTGGCAAATGTGTTATTAAGCCAGTGTAAATATAAGGCTGTATTATCAGACTTTGTTTCAAGCTTAGTGATTATAGTTAAAGGGGCATATTTATCAAGGTCTGGCGGACCTGATCCGACACTGCGGATCAGGTCCGCCAGACCTCGCTGAATACGGCGAGCAATACGCTCACCGTATTCAGCATGGCACCAGCAGCTCACAAGAGCTGCTGGTGCAACGCCGCCCCCTGCAGACTCGCGGCCAATGGGCCGCCAGCAGGGGGGGTGTCAATCAACCCGATCGTACTCGATCGGGTTGTATTGTGGCGATGTCTGTCCGCCTCCTCAGAGCAGGCGGACAGGTAATGGAGCAGCGGTCTTTGTGACCGTTGCTTCATAACTGCTGTTTCTGCCGAGTCTGAAGACTCGCCAGAAACAGGGGCCATCAAGCTCCATACAGAGCTTGTTAAATAGAGCCCAAAGTCTCAGTATCAGGATTTTTACATATGACATACAGCAACAATGTTTTGAGATTAAATCACTGAATAACTTAATAAATTTGTAATAAGCAGCTGTAGTAA